>NC_070598.1:12938093-13283093 GCF_027409825.1 Scomber japonicus
TGATGATCTGTTGCAATTCCACGTTTTAAAAAACATTTGCATAGTCCATCACACAGGCAGTGTGGACTTGTTATTTGACCACATGGCACCATGATGTCACCACACTAAACGTGAAAATTATCACTCATGAAAGAAGGTCAGTGGGGCCTTTAGGGGGTGTACTATACTGAGCAGCACCTGAACTGGACCCAACTGCAGATCGGTGGGGTATCATGGAAAGTGCCACAAGCGCCCAGCTCCTCGCAGGCCTGTCACAGACTGAAGGTGTCACCCAGAAAACAGCAGTTAAATTAACCTCAGTGGGGTCCAACCAAATACAGCCTGGAGCCTGCCAGCACAGTCCAACTGAGCCCTTTTCATTCTCTGCCTGGCCCACTGAAGTTCTGGTGGAACAATGCTGGGAGTGGGGAGATACTGGAACACAGTGATGAAGGATGGATAAACATTTGGTGAGTGTAATATAGAACTGATTATATTGCTTTGCTTTGGAGAGCCACATAGCAGCATCCTGCAGCCTAATGTATTTCAGTACAGACTGATAAGTATTCTCTTGACTTCTAAATTTCAGTATTAAGCAGTTACACACCTGAGCTGTATTGCTGTGAAAGGTATCATTCAGTGCATTGCACAGAGTTGAGCTTCCAATTATGGTGCAGCACTTCCAGGCCCTGCTGAAGTGCAAAATCTGACATGAAACAACTAATTTCAATTTCAGATGAATAAGATCCAATCAATGTGAAAGTAATATAATTCAAATTCCTCACAATGCATTTGTTTTAGAGGGGATTTGGTGGCCAAACCTCCATATAATTGAAGAGGCTATGCTAGACCCCACCGGAGACACACCATAGGAGCACACCAGAGCTGAGTTACTTAGAGGAAGCTTCCTCTTGTTTGCCTTGGAATTAGCTCTGAGAGCACATACACACATACCCACCCGTATCAGCACACACATACACTCACTCTCAGCCTTTTTCACCCTTCTGCATCAATCTGTTCCCAAGCTGTTCCCACATTTTGGTGAATTTCCCAGGCTTATTCCTTGGCACAAGTGGATACTGGGGCTGATTACTTTAGCGTGAACCCATAAAGTCTGCCCAGCACCTGCAAAGTGTGCATGTTCAAAAAACTGGCAACATTTCTCTTTTTGTTGCATGTTCTCAATAAAATCAAATGTTATGCATGCAAGACTGCAAGGTACATTAACATTAGTTTAGTGAGTGTTTACATAAACTGCACACACTTCACAATAGCAGCAAGACATCACAACATCCTCATCGATGTTTAATAAGGAACAACCACCAGCAACAAATCCAAACCTCATTAAAGAATATAAATTCAAAATCTATTCTGGCCCTCAATCCAATGCAGATTTTCTCCCTCTTTCTGTCTCATAAATTACAGTTCTGGTGCACTGTGCAAATATTACCAAGCTGTAAGACAGCTGTGCCCCATTAAAATGTGTTATGGTTGCTGATTTCCTACAGCACATGGTCATCTTGCCAAATCTACAGCCAGTAATTAGCGGAGATGAAATGTTTAATTGTGCCTTAATTTTGATAAAATTTATCTGTCACCCATCCTATAATCAGGCATAATGCTCACAAATCAACGTCAGCAGATTCAGGCAGGGAGACATCCACTAACCTGACAGACATGTCTAGATGTCACTGCCCTGCTCTCCCTTCTAAGAGCCTAGGAACAGGACGGTCTGTTAATACAGATAAGTGTACTGAGAGGGAAAGACAGGGGGTACCATATTACTATTGCAGATAATACAGTGCATACTAGTAATGTTCAGGCAATAAGCTATACAGATTGATTATTTAGTTCAGAAATACTAATTCAAGCTCTGTATGTGTGCAAATATTCAGTTTACTATAGTGTAACAGACAACGGCTGCGTGTGAAGTTTGTCTCCTTGTGAACAGACAGCACGATGGGAGCATGTGGGTGATCTTGTCAGAATCACAGGACACCAGGAAGAAAGCTTTCTCTGACAGACGGATGACAGGAGAGCAGGAGTGGGAGCAGGTCAAGATGGGAGAAACACAAAGCCTTCCATGCCGACTGGTAGAGAGTGTGCAATTTTGTCAGGGTGCTAAACCGCGCAGTCTTGCCAAAGCACGGAAGAGGCAGGTTGAGAGGGGCTGCTTGTGGCTCTCAGCAGTGACACTACTCTCCTGGGGGATACTGAGACTCAAGATGAGGCAGTGGAGAGGACCACTTATTAGCTCTGACAGCAAGAGGACAACTTAGGCAGAGTGATGGGTAATGGTAATATTACAGATGTGTAAACAGCTGGATTACTGGGTAAATGCTAAGCTGCTCAACCAAGTAAACATTCTTATTCTGCCTGAGCTTTGTTTAGTCTTGTGCATCCTTGTGTAAGATTTTGTATTATCTCATTCACAGTGATGCAAAAATCATAACACTGAAGAGTCTCATTTGCTTTCAAACGTGTCAACTTCTATAAATTTCAAACTATTTGAATAACACTTTTAATTGTACAGTTAGTGCAACCTTGAACTAAAACAAAGCGTGTTTGTGAAATAGCATGCAGTAAGGACAGCAGCCGTTTTGCATATTTATGACTAATGTTGTCCCTGAGAGAAGCCGCCCCCTCCCTGGGGGCATTATGGGTGATTATTGTCATCTCAGTGCAGCCAGTTATTCACCAACATGCACCGCATAAAACACATCATTACAAAGGGCCACGACAGGAAATGAGATGTGGGGCAGGGCTCCAAGAGCAGCCCTTTCTAATCACAATGGCCAACTGTCACCCTCTGCATCCGCTCGTCTGCCACAGCTTTAAGCAGCAGTGTGGAAGGATTTCACTGCAAACTTTTGAGTGGATCTGCAGTGGTAGGACATCCTGCAGAACATGTGGCACCCATGATAATTACGGCAGAATTAACACAGGCGGGTTTATGGCCCTTCTGCCGCCAGGAGATGGCTGCCAGATAGACACAGGCCTCGTGTTTGAGCAGCATACTTGGGTCCAGACGCCCACCCGTCTCTAACACTTCTCACTACAACAACTGTTCTGGAGGAGAGGACCACTTTCAGTAGAGAAGCCTGTCACAAACCCTCTCATCCTCACAGCAGAGTCTGAATAAATTGAGGACAGTTCTAGGAAGCTGGCAAATTAAAAACGCATAGTAGCCAAATGAATATTGTTAGGGCTAGACTTATAGTCTGCATTTCAACTCGGCATTGAACCATGGAGGCAATGAGGAGGCATTCTTATTTAGTGTTTTGCCATAGTGCTAAAATAAAAGAAGTTAAAACTGTCATTATAAAACTTAACTTTATGCTGATAACATTTTTAGACTTTGTTTTTTATTTTTTATGAAATCACTTAAGAAACAACCTGTGAGATCATTTGGAAAGAAACCCAATCTGATCCTCTGTGAGTTTAATTTGCAGATGACAGAATACAAGCTAGCATTATCATTTTCATGTATATGGTGGCTGAACTTGATAACCAGGCATATCAAAGCCTTTGTGCCCCCCTCCCCCATGTGGAAACTCCATCTATGAAGTGCCACTACAAGGGAGGGGACATCAATAAAGAAGAGCCAGCCACCCACTCGTCCTTGATTTCTTGGGTTTTTGTTCTTGGATTAAAGAAGAACGTTTGTGATTTGCATTTTAAAACATCATGATCAAAAACAATTACCCTCCTCCTTCTGTATTTTCCTCACAAAAATGAATCAGATTACAGGCCTTGGTGAGCACCGGCTTCTTATGGCCTTGTTGCACTGACAATATTTGAAGTTTCCTGCAGTAACTTCATTAGGCGTATTTTGTCCAGAATTAGTGGAGCGTGCTGAAAATTGCTAATGACAGATGTTTCTCCACACTGTCACACTCCTTGTATCATTTGATTTGGAAAGCAACATACGGTGTTCTGCTCCATCAGTATGTCACAGACTGTCTGCAAACAGCTGGTCATAACTCAGTTCAGTGAAAACCATTACTTTCCAATGAAGTGCTGGACACAATCCAAATTGGGTTTTGGCATGGCCTCAGCTGCACCCATGATGCAGTGCAGCCCAGTGTTGCAGGTACACATGGAGGAGAGGAGGAGGGGTGAAGGGAGCAGGTGAAGAGGTTTTTTTTTTTTTCTATGAGCCCTCTTTCTCTCTGCTCTCCCAAAATCTGGGAGATCAGATAGAGTACATGAACAAAGACGAGACTAAATGATTTAATAACACCTGTTATAACCTTCATGCTATGTTAAGTGATATTCTGGCCAAAAAAAAGAAAAGAAAAGTGGTTTATGTAATTCAAATGCACTAAATGAACATATTCCTAAATATAAATATATTAAAAAAAGATTCACACTGCATTATCTTTTCACATTTGGCTTTCCATGAAATACAACTTTTTGATACACCAATCTCTGTGAATAATTCATTTTGAATCCAAAAAGAGACGACTATTTGAAGAAACAGTTTTGGTAAATAATCTTGCTGGCCAAGAGTTACATTAGAAGATCAATACCCCTTTAATATTTGTATGATAAACATGAAGCTCAAGCCAGGAGATGGTTAGCTTAGCTTTACAGAAGGACTACATGTAGGCAAAACAGCCAGGCTAACTGTTTCCCCCTGTTTCCTAGCTAAACTCACCATCTCCTGGATTGAGATAGATTCATATTTAGCACACAAATATTAGTGATACTGATCTTCTTTTATAACTCTAAATATTACATTTCCCAAAATGTGCCAAAAAAGATTTGTTTTGTTCTTCAACAAGAAAGAAGAAACTATCACGTCCAAAACATTTGTGCTAAACTCTCAATAATTTTTAAATGTAATAAAACCATTGACCGGTGAGAACTGGTACAAAATTATATCATATATAGACTCCATGAGCAATGAATATTCCTGTAATTAAAAGGTAAAGCTTCTGGGTGTACGGCTACAAAGCTCTGGCCAGGAAGACTGTGCAGTGTGCCAGGACATCTCACAGCTCAGCTGCTGCCTGCATGCAGCAGAAGTGTCATTGACACCTCGTTCCATCTCTAAAGATAAGGCAGTAATGACGTTCTGCATTCCCAGGCCTGTCAAGTCTGGGTGTTAGACACTATTTGGCCCGAGTGGTAAAGATCTCAACAGCAAAATAGCATGCTGACAACATATGCCAAATTAATCTAAAACTATTCATTTCCAAGTCATCTTCCTGTCTTTAAAGACAACTATTTGAAGGTTTAAGAGGAAAAATGATCAAGAACATTATTAAATATACAAATGTTTTCACTTTGAATTCAACATGATCTAAATTAATTCCTTCAGTGATCAATCAGTCCTTGATTCATGAATGAAATGAAGCCCTCCTATTTACTGTATTTGCAGTTTTGTGACCTCCAGCAATATCTGGTCCTTTTATCTGGTCACTGGCTGTATAACTGTGTAACTGTTTGGTTGCAAAACTGACAAAACAGAACAGAATCGAATTAATGAAGACAAATGTGTGAACTCGGTTGTATGAATGTGGCCTTTCTGCTCCCTTTGGATGGTATTTCTGCTGCAAAGGCCTGTTCTCTCAATCATTGTAATAAGGCTGATCCCAGTCAGTGCTTTGACAGCTCAGATGAGCCTGCCCTCGTTCTCCGCAATGCTCAAGTTCAGCACAAGAGGAGACAAAATCACCACTGACTGTAGACAAGTAGTTTGTGAGTTAAACTTGATGTCAGGTGCGACAAGATTTCAAGAGAGCTTTGAGAAGCATGATCTGCAAAGAGTACCAACTTAAATCATTTTACTGAGGACCACAATGGTAAGATTATACTGAGATGTCATGATTTTTCTCAGACTACTGAGATCAGCCTTACCTAAATAAATTTGCTTCCTCTTGTCTTTATTCCTGTTTATCTGAGTGTCTGCTAACATGCTAATTAAAGCACCAGAGAGAACACCAGGACACCATGATTCAAGTTTTCAGCAGATCTTTGCTGTGTCAACCATGAAATGAAATAAAATCCAAAAGGTAGATCCTGCCCTCCTCAGCATTTTGAGACCTCTAATTACAAATGTATCATATGCATATGTGCAATGTTGTTTAATTTGTCAATTTTTTAAACACTCAGCATTTATTTATAGTGAAATTCCCACATAACATTTGTGCCATGAAAGGTAACATGAAGTTTCAATTTCCCACAGGACATGATCACAGCCTGAGCACTAATTAAAGCAATTACTGTCAGTTTCCTAAGAAATAATAGACATCTAATTCTGTAAAAAAAAAAAAGAACCACCCATTTCTTTCACTATTTTTGTATTTTTATAAGAAATTCTTTTTACTTTACTGGAGATGTTATATCATCTCGATGCCCCTCTTCTCAATGAACTGTGACTTCATTTATACTTTTTAATGAACCCTCCCTGCATTATTTTTGTCTCAGCATCCTGTCACAACAGGATACACAGTATATCAAATTAGATCACTCATAGCAATATTTCAAAAAATATATATTCATTATATTTATTTAGACAGAGTTTTATATTGTGGAGTGATGGAAGAATTTAGTCATTTTTCCCAGAAACACACATCATTCATATCATTTCAAGGATGAGAAGCTCTAGTGATGTACTTAGCAGTATTATCTCATTATCTCCACTCACATTGTTATCAGACCATAAGCAGCACAGTGGAAGCACACACAGAGCATCTTTAAGGAATATGGTCCCATTAAGCTGCTCAGATCTCTCCCACAAGGATATAACCTTTTATTCCTCGTATTAACGTTGCCATTCTGTGGAGTGCAGTAATGTGTTGTTGTTGTTTAGCCACGAAGAAGTGAAAAATGAAACATCATTTGTGTTTTCATGGTCGCGTAAGCATTGAGCACACTATCCACAGAGCATGTTATGTCCCTGCTTTTAATGGGACGTTGTTTATTTCCCAACGTGAGAAGACATGTCTAATCGAGCTATACGTCGCATTATGCTGCGTGTAGTGGAGGGATACAGTAGTTCTCTTGTTTTATAGGTGCTACAGTGCATTCATGCAAAACTGACAGCGCTAATAATGCTAACATAACTAATTACCTTTAATAAACGAGATATTTTACCATTCTAATGTGCCGATCCTTGTCTTCTACTCCATGACCCAAAACTGACAATTGTGTTAATTAGATCTGATGAGGTTAGTTGGCACAAATTTATGTTTAACTACATTAAAGTAAAAGGAAGAAGACATCGCCCTCAGAGTCATCAGCTCAATCAATGCTAATGACTCTAATGCTTCTTTGAATTTAATATTTATCACACACCTAATTGAGGCTTATGAGGAAAGGTGAGGAAGCAGGAGTGTTTTCTATCTCCTTATATTTTAGACAGCTTAAAGATACATTACCACAAATCATCTTAAAGTAAGCAACTGATGAAGGAAGGATGAGTCTTTATTATTTAAAGAGACTGTAAGGTGCTTTTGTAACTCATCGCTTTTTTATCTTTCCTCTCCTTTCTTTGTTCGTTTATCTCTTGACCTTCACATCATCTCTGCTCTTGTCTTAATGCTCTTTAGTGATCTGATCTCTATGTATATTGTCTCTCCAGTCACTCCAGCACACTCTGTCCTCACCACAAGGATCCACCGCAAAACAAAAGTCACATTTATCTCTGTAATTGGCCTCAGCGTTTAAGTGGATAATGTGGTTATTACTGCATTCTTTGTTTCATTTCTTCCCCTCCACCGCTTCCTTACTCCCCTTTCTTTCCCCTTTTCTCTCTCTCTCTTTCCGTCTCTCTTTCTGCTTTTTTTTTTCTGAAACTGTTGAGCTGGTAAGTTCAATGCAGAGGCACGTATGCACTCAGGAAAGGTAATCTAGAAGCCAGTTGAGCCATGACAAATAGGGACAGCTGGCCTAATTGAATCATTTGAGCTAAGACAGCTCAACTTGGTTATCCCCTCTGCAGCCCACACTGATATTAGTGCGGGAATCATTAGCCATGAAATCATGTCTGCTCTCACTGACTGCATCCTTTATGACATGACAGCCAGCCCAGCCTGTCTCTTTCACTCTCACACCAAAAAGAGCCCTTCATCACAAACAGGCGGAGGTACAGTAGAGACAACCAGGACTGAGTGGGATGTCTTTTTGTCTTGTTCTTGTGAAACAGACTTGCTATCCTGTTCTGATTTCTGTCTCGAGTGTATGTTTCTAAAGATAAACTTACAGGGTGTTTTAAAGATTTTGTCAGAAGATGTTCACCTTGTACAGTGTGCAACTATAGGACCAAATATGTCACTTTTAAAGACATATTTCCTCTATTTTTTGGGGTAAAACTCAAACACTTCCAGTTGTCTCCTGTCACACTTCATAGCCTTTAATGAGACACAATTACATCCATTTCTTGAAACCATTTGTGAATAACGCAATCAGGTGGGCAGGATGGGCTCCGTTGAAAGGGTCGGGGGGCCTCTTGGTGGTAGAAAAGAGGGGAGCCATGTGTTCAGACCCCTCCTGCCTCGCAGCCTGTTTTCTGTGGTTCCTCTCAGCAGGTTGCCCCTCCATGCCAGGCAGTATGATGGGCATTGAAAGAGCTGAGAGGGATGAAGCAGCCAGACGGACATCTCCACTGACAGTGATATTGGTGTAAGATAAGATAAGATGCCTTTATTGTGTAGTAGTGGACAGGAAGGTATTGAAGAAATAGTGCCGAATTTTTGATCATTTTTACTGCATGTTGCTTCATGTTTTATTTGTTTAAAGATTCAAAAATAAACAACAGGAAAAGAGTCCATTTGTGGCCAGTATAAAAGCTCATTATTCTCTACCCATAGTGCAGTGATGTAGTGATGTAGGGCATGAAGCAGGGTGACTATGAGCTCAATGGATGGTCCTTGTGCTCTGCGTAATAATGGACATCCATCCCAGAGTGAGGATGCCTAGCTTAATGGAGCTCAGACTGGGGATACTGTGCAATGTTCAGGCCCATTTCCTTTTGACTCACATTCCATTGGGGTGGCATGACCCCAATGAGACGCCTGCTTTCCCCAGGTGGCAGTGAGCGATGCTCCTCCACAGTGTCAGGGCAGGGGAGCGAGGAGACCCTTCTTTGCCCAGTGGGTTGGGCTGGAAAAAACAGAGGCCCACACAGAATCGCACATCTCTCACGCACATATACACACTCTCAGTTGCATCCTTTTCACCCTCAGGGTCTGCAGGCCACTCTCAAAGAAATTTTGACATGAGCAATTATTGAGGGTTAGGGAGTGACAGGTCTATTCCAGGTTTCAACAGGCGTAGGGAGGAGAAGTGGGCTGACAATCGTCTGGAATTACCACTCGGGTTGAGGCAGTGTTGCTGGACTAAGTGAGCTGCATGTCTGCCTGCCTCTCTTCTTCTCCCTCAGGGCTTTTTAGATGAGCGCTCTGCCTCTCCCTGGATGTTTACACATCATTAAGGTTCCCCTGTCTCATCTCTGCCCTGTCCTTTAAAAGAACAGGACTCTAGTAGGTCTGAGGTGGAAGAAAAGACAGTTTCTGGTCAAGCGTGAAAGGAAGAAAGCAGTACTGCAGAAAGAGAAGGCCGCAGAATTGTACACACAGTGAGAAAACACTTCAGTTCATGTCAAGAGGAGATGCTTGTGAGTTTTTATGGACAAACTTGATGCTCAGACTTTTAAACAATCCTCTTTTTCAAAAACATTTTTATGCAATAGTAACACACAAGCTAAACTTTTGTTATTGCATCAGCATACCATATATATTTTTGTCAAATGTGCATATTAGAGAAAATCTACTTCCAATAATTATTTTTTCAAAAGTAAAGCAATCAGTGATTGCTTGCATGCTTGCATTGTTAACAGAGCTTTAAAAAGAACTTTAAATCTGACTTCTAAAAAGAAAAAAGCAGGAGCAGGAAAGTCTGGTGTGTGGCAGACACGTTAGACAACACTGGTAATGAAGCATTGGCAGAAAGTGATAATTATTTTAATTAATGATAATGGTTTTAATGATTCAACATTTTGGCTAATTGATTATGATTGATTGCACATTACTAAACAAGGAAAGTGAATCAGGGAGGTAATCAGGGAGATGACAGCACAGGTCAACACTACAGCGTGACGGAACATACACTACACATGCTAATCAGACCCGGAGAGAGGGAGAGAGGGAGAGGCAGAGGGAGGAAGACAGACAGATGGAGGGAGGGATGAAGAGTAAAAAAAAGAGAGAATAGGAAGAAATGTAGAAAGAGACAATAAAGACACAGAATAGACTGTAAAGATGAAAAAGACAAAGAAAGAGTGGGTTGTTTGCTAAGGCAGAACTGGAAAAAAACAGAGGGAAAAGAGAGGAAGAAATATGACAGAACTCATCTGGCTCATGAGTTTGTGTATGACAAAAATATGCAAATGTGAGATGACTTTCAGCAAATAGCTCACTTTTTATTCAGAAAACTGTTTTGTTTGTTGTGAATACGGGATGATATTTTAACAGAGCAATCACACTGACTGAAGTCGCACAGGATTGTTTCATCACTGTAAAGATTCACCATTATCAAAAAGGTTTTTTTAAATACAGTTTCTTTTGTATTTGAAGATGTTTTCCTATAATATAACTCTTTTTTTAATGCATAATATACCATGAGTGCATAGTTACATTCAGGTACATCACCATTAGCTAACCTATGGAAACAGACAGGTTTAATGGTCTCCCTAAAGACAAAAGAGTGATATTGAAATCCATTTAAATTTTTTATTAAGATGATTTATTATCAACATGTCCTTCATTTCTGACAAGATCTGTAAGATTTATTTTTTTCTGTGACAGATGTTAGTTGTTGAGCTTTGGACAGAAGATTAAGTTGGTTTATTGTCATTTTATGTCATATGTAATACATTATGTTCATGTTTGTCAACTGTAATGTAACAAAATAAATAATTCCCTCTGTTCACCTGGATCTAACTTCTGTTTTGCACCGTTTCTGTTGGTAAAATCTACAGTGCAAATACACAGGATGTGAAATGACATTAAAGAGGCCTCAGGGTGCATTCAATGCATGAACAAGTGCATATTTCCTTGTCTAATAGGAATCAGTGACACTAGTGTCTCTTCACAGCTACCTGTAGTGTGTTTGTGTCAGGGAGGAGGCATTGCAGCTCCTGCATCCTCATCAAGCCATACAGGATCACCTTGTGACCCAGCGAGTGATTAACCTTTAAGGAGGGAATTCCTCCCCTTTTCCTCCATGTCCTCCATCATGTAAACACTTGTCAGAAGGATATTTTAGCTTCCCAGAGTCCCTCACTTCACCTCTATCATCAGTTGCTATTTGCTATTGTCTAAGCTGCCAGCCCAACCCCACCCCAGGAACCCATGACATGCAAATCGGTCCCCTTGATTTCACTTTGGCAAAATGGTGAGTGGAGTGGTGAAGTGTCCTGCCCTCTGCCATCTATCCCCCCTGCCCGCTCCCCTCCACATCCCCCTCCTCTCTCTGTCCTCCCCACCTCAGTCTCATGCTCTTACCCTCTGGATGAGGCGCTCCTCAGAGTGGATAGACTGGGTTTGAGTTTAATTAATGAAATGTATGATAATGTGATTTCTTTAATAGAATGACATAGTCTAATGGTGTTGTGTGATTATGATTAATATAGTACTTTGGTGGGAGAGAACATCAGCCAAGGGCTAAATGAGGACCTTCTCTCTTCAGTTCCAGTCCTGGACACATCTCAGCTCTGCATTGAACCTCTGTACAGAGCCTGTGTCTGTCTCTTAGCTTAGATAGTAACTGCTGAATTTACTGAACATGTGCATTACTATGCCTTTATGTCTATGCTTATACCTAAGGAAGGTTGTAAATGTGAAGCTACAGCCAGCAGCCAGTTAGCTTAGCTAAGCAAAGACTGGAAACATAGGGGGAAAAATAGCTTGACTCTGTCCAAAGGTAACTAAACAGACAACCAGACGACAGGAACTCACTGCACCCAGCCATGAATTATCCCAGCACCCTCATTCCAGCGAGATTCTACTTCGCTCAGAAAGTTAGCATGGCCGCCAAGACAAAATTTCCTGAGATAGGGAACCAATCACAGAACGGGGAGGTGGACTCAAGACAATGACTACCGTAGAGCGACTCTGTTTACACCCAGCATGGAGGCCATGGAGGTGCATCAACCGTTCGAAGCAGCAGTAGATTATGTGCTAAATAAATTGGAAGGCAAGTTCACTTTGAAAATAGAACATGATTGCGCTACATGATTTTTCCTTCATAAAAAGGATGTGTTCGCTGCTTCCTACAGGCTCTGAATATGTCATCGTGTATCATTAATATCATTGGCTTCAAGTTTGGTTCATCAATCAGTTTCATCATCAGTTTCATCAACAATGAATTAATCCTAATTACAAGTCTTGTTAGTGTATCCAAATCCTGATATATCTTATTTCTCTGCGCTGTAGATCTCCACTGTTATCCAAAAACTTGACACCTTTATTCTGCACAAAGAGTTTGGACTTGTTAGTCTGTTTAGCAGTGGCTCCAAAGACAAATAACAATGATCATGTTTTCAACCTCCAGAGAGTATTCCTATGTAAGGCAGACGCCACTGCACATGTGGATTTATATTTACATTTACAGAGCTACGTATCACAACCTCTTGACTCTGTACTATATTGTACATTGTACAACTAAGAACTTGTCTATCATCAGTTCATTGTTGGTTTGGCTCTGCATGTGAGATTTGGTGATGATAAGGAAAATATAGGAAATTGCTAACCTTGTCTATCAAATTCTAAAAGTTGTATCTCCACCTTGTTAATACATTTTGCCAATATTTACTCTCTTTATGAAATTACAATGACTAGATCCACCTCCAAAAGCGAAATGGTCTTGTTTCATTTATTGCTTTGTGAACTATAATGTGGATCTCATATAAACATGCAGAAGATTGATGTCTTAAAGTAATCACTCATGCATCTATATATCTTCCAGTTGTAATGATCCCATGGGTCAAAGGTTGCTATTTTCTCTTTCAGATGTAGACTGTAGTGAAGTGGCAGTCAAGCATGAATCATATTATCCTTGAAGAGATTAATGTAGCTGACTGAATGAAGAGGGTAATGATGTGAACAAAGGCCACTTATTTTCCCTTTGTAATGGGAGTAACCACTTTGATTTTCTGTGAGGTGTTTTCTTCATTTCCCAAATATTTGGCCTGATTTTTACCATATGGCCGCAAAACTTCTCATCACAGCCAGTTCTGTGTTGAAGCGTGAAATGTCAAAACCCATTAAAAATTAAGGTTTTGCGCTCCAGAAACGACATCTCTGGTAGTCATCTGAAGGTGATGAATCAAGGTAGATTCTTCTCCTTCAGATGCTTTAAAGAAACAAAGCCTTCCATCATATTCAACTGTCTGAAGGTTGCTTGAAGGACACAAGCGAGGCCATCGTCTGGAGAAACAGGAGGTTTGAGGGAAGTGCTTCTCCACAACCGTTTGTCACTCTGATATCTGGTAAATGTGATAATTAATACTGTAATTTAACTAAACCCACTCTGCGAGGTCTGTAATTAAAACTGATGTACCTACTTAGCACACCAAGCATCACAGGTGGGCACAAATTAATCTGCAAATAGAGCTAAATTGCCTGTGCTTAGCGTTTTCGTCAACGTCACTCACTTTGGGGGGAAATATCTGTAATTAATTCTGATATAACAAAGTCATAAATTTGAGGTTAAACTCAGCCTTGACAACAGACGCGATGACAGCAAGAGACCTCATCTAGCTGTCCCAGATGGGATCCAAGACTCTGCTTTTTCCCAAGAACTTGGCTGAGACTTCCTCTGACAACTGTTTGCTGTGAAGACAAGAGGAAATATTCAAAGATAGACTCTTCTTTCTCTTGCATTCCCCCTCTCTCTCATTCCTTTTTCAATTTTGAGTTAATCGAAATGAACTGGAGTGAAATCCGACTTCCAGGCTACAGAACGGAAAATGAAATGATTAGTTCTGGATGGGAGCCAAATGAATTAATGCATTTTGATTTTTGACTTGCAATGAAATGAAGCTGCAGCCGCATAACGGTTTACAAGCTTGACTAGTCTGAGGTTGTTGTTTTTTTTTCTCTCTTCTCTCTATCATTTCTGTGGTACTTCACATTCAAAAATAACTATTTACTATAAGTTTTGTGTATTCAGCTTGCTCTTTCAGTAACTCCAGCTTACAAAGTCTGATGTAGCTCATGCAGTGTGATAAACATCAGCTTTTTCTTCTGTTAGTGGGGAATTGTTTCCAAAATGCATTGAAATCATAAAAAAACTATAGTATATTAAATCATCAACAGAATTTATTTACAACCTTTTTTTGCAACATAACCTGTGACATTAGACTGTTCCCTGTATACAAAATTGACTCAAATCATCAATAATTACAAAATTGCCACAAAACATTAAATAGAGATGTATTGAAAGTAAGCAGTCCAAAAATTAAAGGTGCCTGCTATGAATGTATAATACTGTTCATTGTTATCCCCTGAGTTTTTGTTACACGCATCACAAGCTGGCATGCTTTTGTTGAGTAAAAATAGTAGATTAAACCAAACGACAGTCAAATCACAGAAATAATCACATATTTATGAATATTTAATATGGTCATGGCAAATAAGGCAAGTAATTAGGAGTTTCCATAAATTAGCAAATTGTTATTTTATGTTAATGAGAGATCTTCAGCTTCTTTTCCTCATGAATAATTTATGAATCAACAACAAAAAACAGAAAAAAAAGTTTTAGCAGGGAAGGAATGAGGAAGTTGTGTTGATCAGACATGTGCACAATACACAAACACAACACACAGCTTTTCTCCAGTTCCTGTTGTTTTGCTCAATTTGTTGCGTGATATTTAATGGGCCGAAGACTGCGGTTGAATTTGCAATGCAGCCAGGTGTGCCGTTGTTTTGGAAGGAGTGATGATGTGACACTAACATCACAAGGAGACGCTGCTAATGCCTGTTCATGTCCACTCCTAAAGCTGGACAACAAATAGATCCTGAAAGGTAGACAGATGAAATAATGTGGACTCAGCTGTCAAATGTTAGAAAAATGTCATGAGTTTGGAATTATAGTGGAAGGAAAATATGAGAATGAGCGTACAGTGAGGACCCCGGCTCATTGGAGACCTGGGAGGGGGTCTCACTAAAGGGGTTAATATGAAGGGGAGGAGTGGGTGGTGCAGGAAGGGCAGTGAGTCAGAAAACAAGAGCAAAACAAATCTGTGATCTGGAACTCGGAGAGCAGCCACTCAGGAGGGATTAATGAGAAGTAGGAGGCTGTGAAATTATGTGGCCTTTGAGTGGGGAGAATGGCCCTAGCAGAGCATGGCCCTGAAATGAGGTGAGACAAACTTCACCTGATCCACAATTAACAGCGTCATGCGGATGGGTGACATGGGGTCACAGCAGGGAAGGAGGGGGGTGGGAGAAAAAAAATCACAATTCACTTTGTGGCAAATTATCACCCCCTCCAAAAAGGGCAGCCATCAGAAACTGGAGCTCAATGAAGGGAGGAGAGGATTTTACACACCTGTCTTTTTAAAAAGACAGCGACAGGGATGAGAGCAAAAGCTTGTTAGAAAGATTTACGCTTAATAAGGACAGACAGTAGCTGGAGATGAAGACAATTAACGGTATGGAAAAGCATAAATAAAGAGTGAAAGAGTGAGAGACAGAGGAAGAAAATGGGGTAGAGCTGATTGCACACGGGGGTGAGGAGCAATAACAGGAGCACAAATGATTAAGTGGTGTTAGGGACTAGGAACACTTGTTTGCAAGGACAATCTTTGTGTGCTTTTGTTGTCTGCCGGCCGCCTTTATCTTTGTGTAATTCTCCGTCTGATGAAATGTGTTTAAAGAGATGAATTGGGATCGGAGGAGCCGTCCTGACATGATTATGAGGGATTCATCTGCAGCCATCTGCCACCGTTATGAAAAGGGGGGTGAGGGGGAGATAGAGAGAGAAAGGGAGAGAGATGGAGGGAGGAAGGGAGGGAGGGAAATACAGACCTTCTGTTCAGCAGCCCTGCCACAAACCCACCATTACACAGGCCTCTGGCCTACAGTTTAACATAAAGTCTTGCTTTGCCCCAGTATGTGAAAGTGAGCTTCGGGTCCAGTTAAAGAAGCAGAAGTGGGTCGTAAAACTTTTGCACTTATTATTGTTTAACAGGCTTTAAAGACTAATAAAAAAGAATCTTAACAGCAGAAAAGATTTCTTTAATGCAATATGCTGAGACACAATAGCTCAGATGCAATTCAGCTACTATAAAATCAAAACTTTTTTTTTTTTTTTGGAATAATTACCAGGTATCACTGGTGGTATTATATTCCGGCTTGGAAAAGGCACCTATACAGACTACATCATATTCACACACCAGTTGGAGAAGAGGGCACAGCAGATGGGTCCATTGCTCATCACAACGTCCACTTGTTCTAACGGGGAAAGCGGGGGACTCAGACAGCATGTCTTAAGTTGTGTAATAGGCTTTTAGTGTCACAAATGAAAGTCACACATTCATTTTTCACATTTATTTCTCTCCTTTTTTTTTTTGGAATGAAAGATTATTTTTCACACTACTCAGCATCACTCTGGTTAAAAATGTAAGGAAATTGTATAACATAAACCAACATGGTCTCACCAAGCATAATTCAGAGAGAAACTTTGGCATTAAAATGTTGACACCTGTCATTTTTTTATGATAACTTTGCCCCATGTGTGGAAAAATCAACCAAGTATCTTCTGCGTTTTTTAACAAAGCACCTACTTCATTCTTGCCCACTATAAGACTGAGCCATCACTTCATATCACAGGTCAACGTTACGGTGCTTAATTATGTGTCGGCTGCTTGGGGCTCCTAATAACCTGTCACAGAGGGGAATTTGAATGTCACACCATATTGTTGGGCCCTAATGGCGGCAGGCAGATCCACTGATGAGCCGTTTTGGGACAATTACAGTGGATATTCAAATCACAGGTCCGGATGTGTGCTGAACTGTACCGCACATAACCCGACAGAGGTTGACCAACGTGCACGCACGCACACACGCACACACCTGTTGTCTCCTGACCCTGCAATGCACCTCTCTCTTGACACATAAAGAAGATGCCTCCCCCGCAGCTGCTGAAACAGTTTAACTGTAGCCTGATCGCTTTTATTATCCGCCTAATCCAGATATCAGCGATTTCATCAAGCCGGGAAGATATGCATATCATGAATTATTTTGACACTGGGACCTTTTAATTTTCGCCGGCAATATTTCATCCCACCAATCAGTGCCTGGAGTGGTTGTCGCCGGGCGGACTTGGCGGTGTCAGAGGACAAGACTCCCCCCAGCGGATCCAAATCATCCGGGGGACAATAATGAGCTATGGCCACAATTATGAGCTGACTGTGTGTGCATGCATCTCATCAAGGCCCCCATGCAAGCTGCTGCAGGAGGAGGAGCACGCACAGAGATATGCAAGGACTATATACATCTGAAATATACATTTGTACAAGAAATTAAATCACTTCATAATGGAAACCAAAGTTGTTGTTTTTTTCTCAAGCTAGTGATGCTGATGGATTTAATTCATGAATACCAGTTGTGGAAACTCTGTTACTGCACTTTACTTGAACAGGTGTACTTCCCTTTAATGCAGAACTATTTTCAGAGGCAAATATTCTGTTTTCTTAGTATTTAACAGCTTTATGAGTTACTTTACAAACAACTGGTTCACAAAAGTTATGACTAAAACATATCATCTTATAAAATGCAGGACATTATTATAGATGATTATAGATACACTGCACAGTACTACTCAGTAGCATGGAGAAATAGTTAAAATTAGGGCCAACGTGACCAGATATATTTTTACACTTAATGATAATAATAATAATAATAATAATAATGATAATAATGATAATAATAATGATGCAATAATAATTAAAATATTGTCATATATATTTAAACTGATAAGTGCCTTTCTGCATAATTACATCATTAAGAGGTCATTAAGATACTGCAAGTATTCAGAGCTGTACTTGAAATTGATTATATTTTTGTTATGGGTCTGTGACATTTATTTAAGGATCTATCTGTATCTGTAAAGAGGTTATAATAACTTTATTCATGGTAAGCAGAACTAATTATTGGCTTTTAGGACTTAGCAAAGCATTTAAACCATGTGATCAGTATACAGTAATCTCCTGTTGTATAGCTCCAATTAAGACACACTTTTTAAGTTACCAGGTTGTTATAAATCAATTTGACTGGTTTGATTTTTTTTTGATCTACCAACTTATTGCAGATCTGATTATGGAAACCCTTCATTAATAACATAAGTAATTGCAGACTTGATGGTTTATTTGAAACACTTGCCACCAAATAAAAAAGATTTTAAAAAATAGCCATTGGGATTTTTACATTGTAAATCACAATGGGTTTTATAACTGATCTATAAAGAAGTAGTCGAAGATTCATTAACAGTAAAGCCTTTAGTTTCATATTTATAAAGATGACCTCATTAGAAAGAAAACCACATTGTTTAACAACAAGCTGCATATGAAATCACACTTCTGTATTGTATTTCTGCAGCAGGACTTCATGTCTGCCTGTGATATGTGGACTGTGTAACTTAATACTTTGTGTCTTTCATGGCAGGCCAAGCAGTTCAAAAATACGTGATTTTTAACACGTCTTCGCCCATCCCTGTAGAGCAGGTATTACGTGAGCAAATTGGATGCTCAAACAGTCAGTCTGTGACCTTCCTTCATCCTGGATGTTGACCCCCGTATAAAGAGAGACATTACATCTCGTTACACAACAACACGGCCCCGGCGCTTCGCTCCAGATAAAGAAAAATGTCTCAATTAAATCTTCACCGGGGGCCCCCCGCAGAAGAGTTATCGCTGCCCCGGTAGCGCTGATCGCTACACTCACACATCCTCAAAAGTTATTTGACATAAATTGCCAGAGTCACATCATTTCCTGCCACACTCTGAACGGGATTTACGGCTGATCCCATTGACTGGGAGCTGAACCTCCAATAAAATTCCTCAAGAGCCCATGGGGCGCATGAGACGCACCTATCTCCCCTCCATCACCCCCCCCCCCCCCCTGCACGTAGATTAACCATGCAAATACGCACAGGTAGGAGGATGATATCGACAACACATTTATAAGCACATTTAGGCAACAGGGCTGATATGGCCATGGGGGACCAGACCTGTGCACAAGGCAGTCTGATTGTGTTTTATCTGATGGGGGGGATGAGAAAGGAAGAAAGAGGATGTGGTTTATCCAAAGAACTCAAGGTGGAATGAGTGAAATTATGTGTTTCTCTAATTTGAAAATGAGGGGTGAGTGCCACTTTATGTTCTCTGGAGGATATCCCCTTACATGCAGAAACCTCTGAGAGGAGCAATATCCCTATATAGTAGCATATGAACCCCTGAAGAAAATCATTTAAAACAGAGAATTGCTTTTTACATTAGTGCTCAGGCATTGTGCGCTAAATTCATTTCTAAAAACAACCTTATGGCTGCACGAGTTCCCTTAGGTCTGCATGGCAAATGTCTGCACATACAGATATTAGAGGCTGAGGTGAACAAAGCATGTTAATGGCCGCACTGTGTTAATGGCGATGATGATGATGATTCTTACTCAGGCTCAAACCAACCACAAGGAAATGCAGTTTCAGCAAGGTTCTCCATTGCATTAACAATCTGAGGTCATCTGATTACAAACAAGTGTTTTCATCACATTTTTCTGGAATATACTCTGCACCTCACAGCTTCTCATTTTTCCTCTTTTTTTCAGGCTTGCTGTCTCTCTCTAGTGGTCATATGTGAGAAATCTGATTTGAAACTTAACTTTCAAGCCACCATAGATGAGAACTCCTTAAAATGATAATATCTGTACTACAATTCCATGATGACAAAAACATTCATAACAGCTAATAATAAATGACCCATGAGGTGAGTTATTCCCTCTGAAGAGATTGCTCTTGCATGCTTGTTATTTATGAAATTCTACTGAACAAATGATCTGTTTACTTCTATCTGTGCAAAGAATGTATAGTATACATTATATACTGTGGTATTGAGTACACTTAAAATAGCATATTTGACCTTTTGTTGCAATTTATTTTTAGTCCGATGTATGCACTGTAAAATATTTAAGCTGTCTTTTCTGTTTTCCTTTGCAAAACTTCAGTGTAAAATAGTGGTTTATAACATTGATTTAAAAATGTCCTGAAGAGATTAAAAATTGTGAATAAACATGCTCTCTAGTTGCCTTCTATCCAGATGATGCAACAGCAGAGTGAAGGCCTCCTCTCCAGCTTGGCACAGTGTCTCATTGGAGGCTCAGCAGCAGCATCAGCAGTGGCTCCAGGCCCTCCAGCTGGGGCTGGCTGCCGCCTCTGCCTGCCTACCAGCACCAAGACTGGGGGAGGTGGTGGGCCGACCACAGGATTGCCCTGGGGCTCCTCACTTATGCACCAGTACAGAAAACTGAATTTCCCCATCTCTCTCTGTGTAAGAATGGTTGCTGCCTTGAGCAGTTTGATTTGACAAAGTGATGATCATGAAGATATGACACCATTTTATCATTTTCAGTTAAACCAACCGCAACATATTCTGCTGAAAATAAAAAACACAAGACAAATTTAGATTTTAGGTTTATCATCATCATTTGCATTAACAGTATGGGAATCTACAGTTTTTAGATCTGCATTACATTATTATACATTTGATGATAGATGACGTCTATACACATGAAGTTACATTGTAGAGGACTTGCTTTTTCTCTGTCAGCCTTACAGATGTAGTAAATCTAACAGGAAGGAATTTACACTTTGATCATTACATGACAGTTCTAATAAACATGTTCAAGTATTCTTGCTTTGCAGTATGAACTGAGATATCGCTATTGTTAAAATGAAATTACATGAAGCAACCTGGAGATTAACTGTGTGCAAATTAAGATGCTTAAATTTAATACTGATAATGACTTAACTAATACCTTTTATTCAAAATTATGATATTGAAGGCTGCTGCTGCTGCTGCTGAACTATAATCACTAATGCAAAAAATATTATTGCTTTTCCAAGAGAGTAGCCACCATAAACACAGGTTATTCAGGTCATTCTTTGCCAGTTTGACCTCAACCAACTGTGACATTTCTGCACCATCAAAACAATAAAAGCCGCCTAGTCAGCACTGGATATAATAATTGTTAATGACACACACAATTCAGAGGAGATAATGATTAAACCTGGTGTGAGTCACAGAGTAGTAGGAGCTTTCGAATTTAAAAAAAAAAAAAAAAAGACTCACTAGAAGTGTTAGCATTAGCAGCTACAACCTCTTCTCCCATTTTGTGACATCAAATGCAAATCAGTATTACAAAAAAAACAAGTTTCCTTCACATGTGCGATTGTTGGGATTCAGGCACCATTTACAAAATGTACATAACCATACCATTGTTATAGTATACCGCTACTGCTCATATGACAGCATTAGTGAGTCCTCTGTGTGCATGTGTGAGCGTGCACCAACATGATCTTTACATTAAGGACACTGCCGGCTAAATGGAAATATTGAACTTAACAGGTGGGTCTACAAAACTGCAAGAATGTCAGTGGAATTCCAGGTAACATGTTAAAGTAAATACAAGCAGGGATCTACCAGGTTTGTCTTCACCATGCTGAACTAAACCTACAGAAGACCATACTGTGGATGTGAGATAGAGGGCTGAAAACAGAGGTAGCCTAAAGTCTGTGCAATTAACACAAAAGAGCCATCAGCCGATTCGTCGCCGCTACAGAACTCACTTATGATTTTTTTCCCCCCTGCATTATAGCATCATCATCACAGGAGTCCTGCTTTGTGACAGAAAACACTAAACGCAGTAAGGGGTGGTGTATTAATCAGCCAACTAGCTAATCAGTACACAACAAAAAACAGTCCTATGATCCTGCATGTAAGCCAGTGGCTGAATGTGGCTGCAGCCTCTTGCTGGTGTCTAGTTCACTAATTCTACTGAAGAGACGTCCCTCAGCGAGCTAAAAGCTAGAGAAGGCCGCCTGCTTCTAAGGGCCACCTGGGAAGCACAAATGTTACATCTGACGTGCTCTGAGTTCTCAAATTATTTGAATGAAGTTACAATGATGAATAAATAATAATTACAGTGAAATGTCAAAAAGGCACACACAATAACTGAAGATCTAGGCATCAGGCAAGATTGGCACAAAAGACTCAAAGCATGCTAAAAAAAACAACAAAAACAGTGAAGGGAAGAAAAAAAAAAAAAAAGCTTAATTGGGAAATTGAAGAATGAAAGATATGAAAAACATGCAGTAGTATGTACTGCATGTGTAGTTAAAGGATGGTTGGGAATAGACACCAAGAGAAAAGCAACCAAAAAGCATGCACACAAAAAAACAAGAAAAAAAACCCTCCCAATTTTCAACATGTAAAAATCAGCCTCAACTATTAAATATGCCTGCCACGTGTAAACTCTGTCAACGCAGCCACACACATTACCAGAATGCTATTTGGTTTCATCTGATTTAAAGTCCTCTAGTGATGTTTTGTGAGACACATATGCAGCTAGTATATAGTTGTGCACATACAGCCTGCAGTGGAATTTTTTAATTATATATATACACATATAGATATATATATCTATATATATAGTTAAAGTATATAAAGTTATTGCAGGTTCCACTTGGCAGTCCAGCAGTCCAGCACTTGTCGCACACACTTGCGTGACCGGGCTCTGTGTGCTTTGCAGAGGGGACTCTAGACTAGTGTAGGGCCATGAGACAGGGCTTAGTTCCGGGACTAGGCTGAGAGATGCTGAAACGCTGCAGCTTGGATGGTTACTTTAGGGGGAAAAAAATAAACAGGGGGCAGAAAATGAGCACAGGAAGTGGTCACCAGTAAAAAGAGCGTGTCAGGAAGTTGGCGGCTGTGTTGAGCCAGCCCATGCCATCTGTGATGGAGCCCACGCGCGTGACGGCCTTATCCTGCTCCTCGGACGGACTCTCCTCCTCAGGCAGATAGTCTGGGATGTCTGTGTTCTCCTCCACCAGCATTTCAGAGCCCTCCTGGAATGGCAGAATCAACTGCACAAAAGACAGAAAATAAATATAAGTACAATTTAAACAAAATAGAATATAAATTGTTTTGCATGGCCATGAAGCATAAAAATGTACCCAAAGAAACTAATTTGAAAGATGAACATAAAGCACAGCCCTCAACAGAGCTAAATATATTGAGTATGACCAAGTGTGATCTTAAGCGTGAGTCAGGTCTGCCCCCTGTTGGCCATGTAATATATCACTACTATTTGCAGTGATTAGAAACAAAACATTAGCAGTGTTACATTTTGTTAAAAGGCAAAATGTTACACATTTCAGTCAATTATAGGGTTTAGGTACATGCTTAAAAAAATAAATCTGGGATCAGTCACGTGTTTGTCAAAAAGTAACTTGCCTATAGGCTGAGGCAGAGATGTGACTAGCTAATCATGTCAGTGTGAATAAGTATCAGCCACAGGCAGAGGTGGGGGGGGGGGGGGGGGGGGTACACTCCCAGAGATACACACAACATACAGCAAGCACACTTACTTATCAACTGACTCACTCAAGGTAAAACAAAAAAAAATAGTCTACTGTACAGCAGTTACAGGTAAACAATATCTATTACTACTCCATTACCTCTCCTCCATCCTCTGTCTTCACCACCTGCTGGGCTTTCATTACTTTGGTGGAGTTGATTGCTGTACCCAACGCCTGTAAGAGAGAGAGAGAACCATTTTTGTTCGTATTTGTGATAACATATCTATATCTATATTCATCTACTTTTGGGATATTGCATGTTAAAGTCAAACACAGTTGTTATTGATATAGAGTGTAGCAGCAGCATGACAAAGATGTTCCATATAAAGATTGACAATATATAGGTCAGGTTTTCTGTATCTGACAATTTTGCTATGAAATTATGCACTACGTATTGTGATCAGTATCAAAATTATGCCCTGCATATCAAACTAAGGCTGCAACTAACAATCATATTGTCACTGTTGATTAATCTGTCAGTTATCAATCAAGTAGCTGTTTGGTCTATAAAATGTCTGAAAATTATCTTGACTTCCTGGAATGACTTCCTGAAGTGTCTCTTTTGTCCTCCACAAACCAAAGATATTGAATTTACTATCATAGAAGACTGAAAAATTAGGATATATTTTTTTAAAATGTTCTCAAAAACATCATGAAAATATGTGGCAATTAATTTTCTAATGATTGACTCATCAATTAATCGACTAATTGCAGCTCTACTTCAAACCACATTGATCACTTTACTTGGCAAGTGTACATTGTAATTCATTTTGACAAACAAGGGTATTTCTGTAATCACGACTATTTCTAGCCAGTTTTAATACTACTGGATTCATGACCAGTCAGCAGGTAACAATCAAGCGGCTTTAAAAGATGCAGTCGCTGTGGAACAAGTGCAGGTTCAAAGATGTTTGAAAGTTAAGCTATAATACATTAAGTCTGTTATATTTTTTTCCTCAAGTTCCTGGATGGTTTTCTGTGTTGGGACGCAGAGCACTTACTTCAGCTTTGAGGTCAGAGCGGATCCTGACAACACATCTCTTGACGGCCATCTGGAAGGTGAAGCTGATGACCCCTCGGATCTTTAACAAGGCCTCCTCACAGAGGCTCCTCCGAGTCTTACAAAAGAAAAGATGAAAGGTACAATTACACGGGCTAAACAGCAGCTCAAAGCTACACAATCAACCACAAACAAATTAGGCAGAATATGGACAAAGAAATATATACTATTTTGCATGTAATAGCTACAAACAACATTACGCTGAGAAATACAGTTTACATATCTATGACTCCAGCTGCCAAAGTCTTGTGTTCCTGCTGAAGTGATAGGGATGCAGCCCACCAGAGGCCGTCTGTCTGCTGTAATGTAATCTGGCTAGGTGCAAGCTTCCTGCAGAGCAGCATTCAGGTTCAATCTCAATGTCCTGCTGTTCAATGGCTGACATTTACAACCCGACCCCTCCACCCTCCTATCCTACACCAGATAGACACCGCTAAGATGCACTGACAACACTGTGATGATGACAGCAGCAAACATGATGTGCCAAAAAGAGATTTTTGTAAATCATCAGATGTGAACATGACAGATGTGCTCTAACCACATATACTGTCTTTATTACTGTATGCACGTTGTCAACACTTACAGAGTCGTCTAGTCCATCGATGTGCAGCACAACAGTTTTGGCCCTTTTGTTGTTGGAGCCCAGGAAGAACTGGGCTTTACGTCGGCAGGAGGCAGCATCTGCCTCAGCCTGTGCGGCCTCGTCTTTACCGGCTGCCTGCAAAATTTCGTAGATCTCAGAGGCCAAGAGTTTGGTTTCTCCGGGGGATGTACTCCTTTGGTAAGAGAGTAAAAATCAGTCAGAAAGAGAAAATCGTGAAAGAAAAGAATTGAGATATTACATTATATATTATACACATATATTAATGCTGAAATGAATTGTTGTTTTGATGTGATGTATGTATTAATTCAACTATACAGTTAAAGCACAGTGTAGGTGAATGTACTTAAGTTTAAGAATAACTCAATTTAATTGTGTACAAAACAAAAAGGCTGCCATCTTCCCACATGCATACCAAAAAAATGTTAATTAAACTTTTTCTGTGCATTAGTCTGTTTTTTCTGCTCTCGTAGCTAAAAAAAAAAGCAGAGGCAGAGCAAAATACTTTGGTGGGCAGGAGCAGCTTTCATTGAAGAAGCCACATGAGGTCAGTTGCAGTTGTATTGCCATAACTGATATTTTGTGAGGGATCCTGGGATATCCCTGCAGGCTATACTGCTTTATATGTCACCAAGTCATCACTCCTTCTATAGTAACCACATATGACATCAGCTCTCTGGCACTGCTGCCCTCTGAGAGCCTGGTGTGCCCTCCCTTCAGCACTGTGCAACACATTCCTACCTCAGCTTTAGGGAGGCCTGTCTGTGAACCACACATGATCTTTTCTTTATTGATCAAGTCATATCATCTCGAGCTTCATATTTTAAAATCGGAATAAGAATTGCACCTTTATAGTGCAACTATGCTAGACGCCCCCCCTCAGCCATGTGTTGCCACTCTGTCCAGCTATGATCGACCTCCACCCAAAGTCAGACTGACTGGACTGTGAGCAGGGAGAGCTGCTGCTGTTACTGCAGGGCTCCTCTTGATGCCACCCCTGACTAGCTGAAGTGACTGGCCTACTCCAGGGTGAGCGAGAGCTTGGCCGCAGGTTGATGAGGGAGGGGGGATAAAATCATGCAACCTACAGTCAGCCACTTGAACATAGGTCTATTCCTGTCTGGGTGCTAATGATAAACATCAGTCATTTAGCAAAACTGACACAGACCCTCTGGTGGCTCTAGCTAGCACCTCCTCAAACCAGACCTGCCTCTGACACTAAATGAGTGACCAGATGATCGATGTTCATCCTGTTCTTTTAGGAGGCCGGAAATAAAGTTGAGTCCAATGCTTCCACAAAAGTGTACAAGGACTAATATACTTAAAACCAGCAATAAACAGAGAGCCACAAAGACATGTGCAAAATGAGCAACCTCTGCAAAATAACCCGCTAACTTTGCATCATAACGAGCAAATGCAAGCCTACATCAGTTAAAACGTGCAAGTGGAATCATCAAAAAATTGCAGAGGGGTGGCAGGATGCATTAAAATCTATGATATGCAGAAACAGCAATTTAACTGTTTACGATTCTAATTCAACTTTAATCACATTCATCCTGACAAAAGGACATCATCCTGCCTGGAAAATTTGCAGACTGGCACATATATCCATGCAAAACAAAAGAAATCCTTGCTTAAGGTTTTAGGTAGAGAAGTGCACAGTGAGCAAGTGTGTGCGTGTGTGTGGCTGTATGTGTGTGATGTTGTGGTGACAGTGACTTGCTTCTGCACGACATTCTGCAAACTCAGCATCATGCCCAGCTCGCCCTTCATCTTCTCCCTGTTGGCTCGACATTCTGCCAGGTAGCGCACGGCCTGCAAAGACAAGGGCAACCGTTATCTATACACCAGCTAAAAGGCTGACAGACCCTTGTGATATTATCAGAGAGAGAGCGAGAGTGAGTGAGAGTGAGAGAGAGAGAGAGAGAGAGCTGTTCAAATGGGTGCGTGTGTTCACTGGTAAAATATTACATAACCTTTATAAATACAATGCACTGCCCCTGTGTTTACACTTCACGGGTTACCGTCAAGGAGCCACTATTATGTAAAGGCATTTAGATGTGTACTCACAAATACAAGTCATGCACAGCACAAAAAGGGTGATGGTGGTGGAGGAAGAGGGGAGAGGTTGCTATAACAAGACTTAGTATTGTGTTTACACCACAAAACAGACAGCAGATGTCACCATCGTACAGTGTTTTTAATGTGTTGCTGTTTTATTGCCACCACATGCTTGCTTGTGGCCTTTAGACGGTCACTGAGACCTGCTCTGACACTGCAGGACAGCAGGGGGGGACAAATATACAGCATGAACAGAAAACAACTATTTACAGAACCAGTAGAGATCTCTCCTGATATTAAGCCATGAAAATTAATCTAAGCTGTTGTAGATATTTCCGTTTGAAGGTTCTGTATAATCCAATCAAATCTTGCATTTTAATTCTATAACTGTCTACTTGTAATATTATCTGTGGTGTTTTATGCCAACATATTAGGAAAATATAAATAGATGGATGCTGCTCACCAAAAGTGCAGAGTAGACGACCTGTGGGTTGGGGTGGTCCAGAAAAAGGATGAGACCTGGCAAGCAGCCTTGATCTTCTACTATGGCTCTTCGGTTCAGGGGGTCCGCAGCAAGATCTCGCAGCTGGTTCACCACAGTCAGTGCATCCACCTCTGCACTCATGGTGCCTCTTGTCTTGAAGCCACGCACATCAAACCAACCTCTTCACTCTACTGAAAAATAAATGAGGTATATGAAGGAGTTAACATTGTGCAAGTCAGGGATGCAATGTGTGTTTTTTTTATATCTGTAGTTTTGTTTGTGTAATATTAATATTTGAAAATAGTGAGTACCCAACACAATTTCTCAAAACTCATGGTAAGTCTCTTTTTTTTGTCAATTCTGCAACACAATTAATCAAAAAGCATCAAATCTTCACACTTGAGAGTCTGAAACCAGCAAATATTTGTTTTTTCTTAAATGATCTGACCAATTATTCATTTTCTGTGGATCAGCTAATTGCTTAAATCAACTTATCTTTGCAGCACTACTACAAATACATTTATGTATGTAAAGATTTAAGTTTTAAAAGCTATTTTTACTAACTTGATGCAGCTGGATTTACATTTACAACATAACCCATGTTTAACAGATTTTGACGGCGTGTCTGAAATATTAAATAAAATGTGGAGCTGTGTTATTGATTAGACTGATAAGTGGCTACTGTTAAGTGACTGAGTACACTGGCATGCTCTGATAAGACTAGTTATCACGTGAAAGCAGCTTAGCATGCACCGGTAGGTACATGTTAAGTCATCCGATGTAATATCATGATTTACTGTGAACAAATCCTTAGACTGCTTTCATTACACTCGCTCGTTTTTGCCAAAGACACTTTCTACGACCCCCAACCTCACCTCAAATCACGCCCTGCGCTACATAGGCGAATCAGCAGCTAGGCTAGGCTAATGTTACTCCACAATTACAGCTTACCTTTTCGTCAGTATTCAAGTTAAATCATGAGACAACCTCGGATAACTTCAGCTACAACAGATGCAAAAAACGACGAAGTGACAAACGGCTTCGTCCCGGTGCCACTTATTAAAAACAACCTTTACAAAATAATGTCACTAACGCTAGGCCTGCGCCTCTTTCTTTTACTATGCTCCGTTTAGCTAGCAGCTGTGCACACTGACTGTTTGGGTTTTTGTGGCACATCAACGGGGTGCAGCTGTTTTGTGACTGAGGACGTGCCAGCTTTCCCATTTAATGGATCCTATCGTTTTTTAAACGGGACACAGCCCCGCCGGGAAACACAGGGATATGTAACGAACACTCACATGGCTGCTAGCATATGATTGGATAATGTCATTTGATCGACTGATATACTATCCAATCATGATACAGTACAATTTTGTGTCTTGATTTTGATTGGTATAACTGTCTGCCACTCACTATACTCAGCCTATGGTGATGCACGATAGTCACAACCTATATATCGTAATCCCCATATTCCATGACTCTTCCCACCTCCCACAGCTTGACAAGGTGGAAAAATTTAGGAAGTTGTGAGCCACCGCTAGCCTCGGTAAGTCGGTTTCAAAGTCACTTTCACATCTGAACGGCTGTGTGTAACGTTAATATAAATTGTGAGCATTTCTGTCGCACGGCAGGGGAAACTAACATTGTGCGCGTCTTCGCCAAAGTCCATATAAATGTCTCAGTGTTTGTGAAAAGTTTGCGGGGTTGAGTTTAGCCTGCTGTTAGTTAGCACTGGTTAGCCCAAACAGCCCGCTAAGTTACGAGTCACCCGATTTGTAGCGCTAATTTAATTTTATTTAGAGAAAGGCGACTTTTCTCACGTTTCTTGGCGTCCTAAGTTACTTAAAATCACAAAACACAGTTGGTAAGTTTATGGCAACTTTATTGTTACTGAAAATTATTTCATTTCATTTTTGACTGTCTTCATATTTGTTTTTGTATTTTAGAGCTAACTTTAACCTTACATACTACTCAAAATGAAACTGGACTCTAATGTGTGTTTTTTTCTTGCTGTGTATTCAGTGATACCCCTCACACACAATGCTTTATTTTTGTCAAAATGTAAGATCATAATAATGTTTATTTATCTGTTTGACAGTTGTCTCAGGAAAAATAGATGATGGAAAAAACCTTGACTACTTTAAGCCAGGCAAACAATTAGGTTCAACCATGGGATAGTTGTTTTATTTGTTTTATTTATTTTATTCTATTATTCTTTTATTTCTCTGTAGTAGATTTGCGAGGCCTCATATCAGCACCATGCAAGGTGCCACCATGGTTTTAATGCCTCTCCTTGTTTGTTTTTATTTAAATATCTACAGTCATTTGTGAAATATTATGTAAAAATGTGAATGTGAACCATGTAAGTGGAGAGTTCAGCTTTCATCACAGGGCCAAATATTTTTGCTGGACAGCTGGATTTGGCCCACAGGCCGATATTTACCTTCCATTGCCATAAGCTATTAAATACTGACAGCAGTAATAGCTTTGGATGGCACGCCACTTTACTGAAGGGGCAAAAAGCTCTATGTACTTGTTATAATTATATAATATATTAGCCACCATATGGTTTCATGTTGTTTGTTTAAAGGTGACACAAACGGAATTTCTCAGTCTTGTGTTGTGTTTCCTTTTAGATTGCTGTTTGGTGATGATGCCCTCAGTGTTTGGACGTGTATCCATTAGTCCTCGTGAAGGACCTCAACAGAAATGAGTAAAGACGATGAACGAATTGAAATGGACCTGGTATGTGGCAGTCTGTGCTGATTTCTGATCTGATTAGAGTTTGAATAACTACACATTTCATACACACTGTGCTCTGGACAAAATATAAATATAGGGCTGCAACTAAAAATTATTTTCACTATCGATAAATTGGTCGATCATTTCCTTAATCAGTCGATTAATAGTTTAGATTTAGTAATAGTTTAAAATGTTAAGAAATTCAGTTCTCTGTCATATATGAAAACAGCAAATCTTAACTTTTAAGAAGCTGGACTATCAAATATTTAGCTTTTTTTTTCTTGATAAATGACATAATCTATTATCCCAATAGTTGCTAATCGATAAATCAACTATTTGTTGCAGCTCTATACGGAAATTATTTTTACTAATGTATGATGTGATTTTTATGAATCATACTTGACATGAGTTTTGTTTTGCAGGCTTTTGGATCGGCTAAGCCCTACGGGTCCTCCAGAAGTATTGTGAGGAGAATAGCTACTAGTCTTCCTCTTAAGCCCTGCCCCAGGGTTCATTTTCAGGTGAGAAATGACCTGCAGGATCATCTTTTAATCGTGTTGGTGTCATTTGACAATGTTTTTTAAGATAATCCCATGCTGTGTTTCTTCTAGTGCATATTTCTTTGAATTTGTTATGTATGATTTAACTTGGTATCCTCCTCTCTTTCTGCCTGTTTGCCTTTACTGTTAAAGTCACAGATATGTGACAACAACTCACGTACCCTCTTCAACTTTTGTTTACCTCTGCTTATCTGACTGTTTTCACTTATGAACCATAAACAGAGTAGATGAAGTCATTAGGGCAGTGATAGTTCCTTATTATCAGAGTACTGACATTGTGTTTAGATTCAGAACAAATCAGTGTGAAATATTTCAGCTCTGTACATGTCTTTTCAGAAACTGTATTGCTTTTCTTTACCTTTCTGTCTCTTTCAACACTGCTTTCTCTTTTCTTCTTTTCTTCTGTCTCCAGCCACCCTCCCTCGCTATAAGGAATGCAGTATACCTGCTTTAGGTCAGTCTGTTGAGCAACCTGCGACAACACCGTGCTGATAAAAGACCTACTGAGCTACCTGAACCTTTCATTAACAACCTGCCCCCTCTCCCTACACCCTCCTTCTCAACCACCTTCATTTTTACTTCATTACTTCTCTTTATTAGTCTTTGAAGTGCACTGTTGTAATCTGTGCTTGTGTGTGTCGGTGTGTTTCTTTTTAAGGTGTTTTAATCTTAATATTGTGCATGACTGGTCTCCTTCTCTGACAGCTCTATCCATACTCTGAGGATGCTGGTGTCCTGATTAGTTCCAGGAGGCAGAATGGTTTTGTAGCCTCTCTCGCTGATGTTTCCTGGATCAACCAGGACGACGAGGAGGATGATGAAGACCGCTTTGGTAGATCGAGGTGAGTGTGGCATAGAGATCTTTTGTCTTCTAGAAGAGAATTAAAGTTGCATGTTTAAAATTGGACATCTTGTGTATAACACATTTCCTTTAAATTCAATGAATAGATAGTTTGTAGCTGAAATTCTGAACACTGAGCTGATAGAAAGAAGTCTATCATTTCATATTATGCTGTATCATCAGTAATGTATACATTGTAATATTACACAGCCCTTCACACGTGTGTGCCTGTGATTCTGTCACTTATCCTTAATAATGATGATAAAAAATAATAATTGCCCTTTTTAAACAGGTCAGGGCTCCAAGCAGGACTTGTGTTTCGAGCCCACCAGCCTGACCCTCAGAGAAAACCCTTAACTCGCCAGAGGTCCTTACCAAGCCTGCATCAGGGGACTCCTGATCCCCAGGGACCGACGACTGCCAATGATGAGGCCATTCAGAAGATCAGCGCACTGGAGACTGAACTTGCCAAACTCAGAGCTCAGATAGCACAAATCGTACTGGCACAGGAACAGAGCGCACAGCCAGGTATTTCCTAACAAACACTTCTTAAACAGGCTTCTCTTGCTCAATCTTGTGGGAATGCTTTTTGTTATTATGGTAATAATAATAGAGTACGTCCACTAGATGGCAGCAGAATGTCACATGTTAAACAGTTGTAAGACTCTTATCTCCTTTGTTTCACCTCAGCTGCTACCACAGGGGCACCTCCTCCTCCTGCTGCCCCACCTCCTCCTCCCCCACCCCCTCCACCACCACCACCACTCCCACCACCCCCAGGTCTCCAGCGGACATTTTCAGCCATAGACTTGATAAAGGAGCGAAGAGGGAAGAAGACAGATGGCCAGACTATTTTGGAATCAAAGGCGGCAGAAATCCCCAACATGCTTGATGTTCTGAAAGACATAGGCAAAGTCAAGTTGCGATCTGTCAAAAGGTGGGCCTCTCCTTTTTAGTAGTGATTGGATTAAAGGACATTCATATACATTTTGAAGTGATCAAATGTGACCACTGACATGTTTTTTGTAGTCAAAAGATGTTTTCCTCAGCTAATGGTGGATCTTTTTACCTGTAACTGTTTTACCTCCTTTTGATGTCTCTCCACTGACTGTAAAGCTGCCTCAAATTTAAACATTAGTAAAAGCCTTGTCTGTGTGTTTTCATAGTCGTCCAGTTGATGGTGAGGCCAAACTAAAGGCCAGCGATCCTACAGATGCTGCAATGCTCATCGCTGAGGCCCTGAAACGCAAGTTTGCTCATCGTTATCGACACGACAGTGGACAAGAAGACGCAGAGGATTTCAAACTCCCAGAAGTCCCAGAAGTGAAACCTCGAACCGAAACCCCTTTGGTGAGAGATGTTGCTTTATTCATCATGCTGAATGTGGACGCAGGTTCTGATGTACAGCTAGAAGATTTATTTATAAATCCACAATTGAAAAAAAAACCCCAAATAATTTAGACTTAGTGGACCAACTGTAAAAACTGTATTTAAAAAAAAAAAAAATGTTGATGCGTTAATTTTCATCTTAGGTAGACTGTATTTTTAGATATTTATCTGAAAAATATGATTTTAAAGAAAGAATTTAATCTTTGGAAACATGTGTATGTAATGTTAGTAATCTCAGTGGTCTATAGGGTCTCATGTATTTGATTCTGTCTTTTGTGTCTTCACAGTTTGGGCAGCACATGTTGAAATCAGCTGGAAGGAGGAAGTTACCCTAAACAGCTGACTGCCTCACTGGCGATGCAGAGTTCAGAACTTGAGGTTCCTTGGACACTTTAAAGTGCCTTATCCACTTTTTCCATATGAGCTGTTCATATGTGGGAGAAGGGATTCTGTCTGAACCAGAGAACAGGCCGCTCCCAGCATCAGTCATCTCAGTGTTGCATCCGATGGTCATCCCGACCATCTATTTTTGCACTTTTATAACTAATATTAGCTTTCTGTTTTGCAAACATGATTTATATTTGTTTAACTGTTCCTTCTCATCATGGTCCAGAATGAAAGCATCAGAGGCACACATGTGCATGTTTAAGCAACAATGAGAAATATTAGTTTTATTGTTCAGTCTTTGTTTAGGTTTCTTGCTCAGCTTTTTATTCCCACATCTGAGGGGTCTGTGAAAGCTGAAGTTGTTCTACCATTGAAGAAAGCTAGCACTTTCTTTGTGGAATATTGTGCTGTATTGTTAATATATATGTGGGCTAATTTAAGATGACCATTTATTTATGTTGTGGTTAAGTAATCTTGATTTTAACACTAATTATGTCCTAGATTAATTGGTTATTAATTCAAGGTGTTCCCTTTCTCAAGTCATGTCCTAGTTACCAGTTTTGCCAGGGTTTGTTTTTTATTGGTTCGGATACGTGAATTTAGATTTTATTTGACATTATTTATCGCTTCACTGCGGTCCACGTTTAAAAGCCAAAGACATTCCAGTGGTGTTCTGCGAGATTCAGCCCTTCGCTGCCAATTTTTACCTGTTGTGTCCTTTTTCCTTTTTTTTTTAATTCAAAGTTTGGAAGATGCTCAGATGGTGAGGAAAACAGATCCTGTAGCTGTAATGGAGAGTTCGTATTTCTAGGTCAAAGAGTGTATGGGTACACATGCAATCTATTGTTGTATCAGTACCTCCATATGATAAGATAAGCCTTTTATCACAGAACACTTCAACCTTTTGACGCAGTAAAGCATCATGACGACAAAAGAATGACTGCAGTAATGTTTATAACAACAGATCTTGTGTCCTACAACCCTCACTGTTATCAGTCTCCTTAAGGTGCAATGCTTTCTTGTCAGTAATATCACGTTTTTATACCTCAGTTTAAAAATGTGACACTAACTCCGTCATTTGGAGTTTTAAGTAGTTTTTGGTTCAAAGTGACTGACACATCTGTCAATTGTCTGATCACTGTTCATGCCAGTGTAGTTGCTGCTTCAAGTCAACTCTGTTATTTTATAAGGGACAGTGGACTGTGTGTGTCAGTTATCAAGTGATTTAAATTTACTATTCAAAACTTTGTAGAATAATTCATAAAAATGACTTAACTTGAATTGTCAAATCTCTAAATAAAAGTTTGTGTCCTGACATGCTCTGGTGTATATTTTCAGCAGTTGAGTTTCTAAGTTATAAAAGTCACCTACAGTCATTAAATGGTTATTGAATCACTGGGATGGATCGAAGGTGAAGTAAAAATGACCCCCACAGAGGTTAATTTCACTTGTAGTTCAGAGTGAAGTTAAACTATCATGTATAAATAATTAGACTAATTGCACTGTGTGAAAGTCAAACAAACATTTGTCAACAACAGGTTTTTATTATTCAAATTGTGACTGCAACAGGCATGTATCAAAAAGGTCAATACAGCAAAGCCTTTACAAAATCTGGCTCGACACTTATGTCTTCCCAAAAATGGCTGTCGCAACAAATTGTAAACAGTTTTATCAACAGTCTTACAGCACTTACAGCAAAATACAAATCAGCTAAAGTAAGAAAAGCACCTGTTATTTTTCAAAATGTCTTAAACACAAACACAATTTGTGCCACTATACAGAGTCAAAGTAGACAAACCAAACACAAAGAAATGGAATGTTCAAAGTCATACTTGACCATTTTGTTTCCGTACAAAAGAGGGAAAAAAAAAAAAAAAAAAGACAGCTGGAGTTGTTCCTCACAACAAAAAGGCAAAGGGATTGGACAGTGCATTCAAAGACAAGCACACCATGCACTTGATGGGGACAGGAGTTGGTTTGGTCACTTAGCATAGTTTGTGCATAGTTATAAGGCATCAATCGAGCAGTCCTTTTTAGGTTGCATGTGGCTCTGAGAGACATTCTGCGGAGAGGGAGAGTCTCCTTCAGTAGATCCTCGCCAGGGAAAAAAAAAAAACAACCTTGCATCGCCCGTGGTCACCCTCCCTAATTCCCTCCGTCTCCCTCTTGATAAGAGACTGGCAAATCCCTGAGCGAGTCAAGTTGCGTGGAGTTTCAGGTGAGATGCATGTGCAGTGAGTAACTGCAGGGGGGAAAAGCTCTCCCATGAGTTCAACCAGCACTGGAAACATCATCCAAAAAAAAAAGAGGACTAATTTCTGTAATACCTTTACAAGGTGTCATTTCATGGAGACGTAGCTGCACATCCAACACCATCTTTATTTTGGGAGTGCAAAAACACATCGTAGCACAGGTGGAGTTACTTATGGCATCTGGTGTGTTTGAGTAAGGTTCTGCTCATGGCTTAAACAGTGGGCATGACAATTCAGACAAAAGTGGTTCGTCACATCTGTGCTTCGAAGGCAAACCGTGAAGCTGACATGGTTCACTTCAGTTCGAAGGAAAAGAAACTACAAACGAAAAAAGGTGAGTAAACAGTCTTCGTAGAGGCAGCAAAAGGACTGGGCTTGTCACATTTTTTTTTTTTTTTTTTTTTTTATCATTTTGTTTTTACATGAGGAAGAATCTTCAATACAAATGCAACATGGCATTACTGTAAAGTCTCAGGAGGGTCTCATGTCTGAATACTCCAGTTGTCTCAGACAGTTCAGTTCAGATCATTCTTCAAAATCTTTGTTTTCAAATGGCACTTCAAAATACCAGAAAAATGTCTTCAGTTTTTATACTGCTTTCCCCTTAAGGTTCACCAACACAAAAAAAGTGGTGTGTTCAGTCAGTAATGCCAAAACTACAGTGGACAAATAAATAAAATAAAGCAAATAAAAAGAAAATACAGCAGTAGCCAAATGAGGTATCTATGTATTGCTCTATGTCAAAAAAGAGGAATTAAAAATTAAATAAATTAAATAAAATCAGTGGTTTATCAAGATGGGAGGCAAAAGCAACAAAACATAAACAAAGTGTTAGGATCAGGTGAGGCAGCGGCAGGGCTGCAGGCTGTGGATGCCCCACCCGGTCCCCAGTGTGTGGTGAGGCCCTGAGGCCGGGGGCCAGGGGTGAAGAGGTCGAGGTGAAAGGGCACACGAGGAGTGTCAGGATTCTCTGCTTCCCTGAGGTATTTCTTTGGAGCTGGTCCCTCCTGTGGCGGTAGCTGTGTTGTCATTTCTTCGGGCGGCGCCATCCTCGGCGTCGGTTCCGGCGGTGCTGGGCTCTGCCTCCTCGGAGACAGTGGTTTGTTCCTGCTGCAGGCCGCCCCAGCTGGCTTTGTTCAGCCCCATGTGACCCAGCATGGTCTGAGACAGACGCGTGTCGGAGAAACGGGCCCATTCTGCAAACAGCGGCTCCGCCACGTAAGTCATGAAGCCTGGAGTGGGAGAAAAAAAGCAGTGATGGCAGATTTGAGCTAAATATTAGACACAAGCCACAAATAAAAGAGTAACACAACAAATGATTGTAACAGTTACTTACCTATTTGAATGTTGCCAACTGTGTTGTTCTCTCTATTACAAACTGGGCTGACTTCAAGTTTGTGCTTCTTCTCAATGTCTCCTACAATATACAGTTAATATATTATTATTTGCTATTATGCTGAATATGATCTTTTAGAATTGAGTGGTTAGAAATAAGTTAACAGTGAACATAGAAGAAAAACCTCATGATTGAAGAAAAGGAATTGTGATGGGACAAAAAAAAAAAAGAAAAAACAAAGACAGACAAAAAGATAACCTTGTTTGAAGAATTCCTCGGTCACTTTCTCACTCCACTGTTTGCTCAGCTCCCAGGGTCTGCAGGGGTTACAGATGTCCGCACACTTCAGAGCCATCTGTACAGAGTGGGAACAAAAACACAAGATGAACTCAGAGTTAGGCTGAGATGCAGAAGAGATGTGTCTGTGTGTGTTTGTGTGTGTATCACAGAGGAGGTGACCAACCTGCAGGATGAAGTGGCGGTGGCTGGCGTTGCTCAAGCACAGGTTCTCCTGGTTCAGGTGCAGACGAAACCTGGACAGGTAATCATTCTGTCTGCTGATGTCCGTGGCCAGGATTAAAGAGCCCAACTCCCTCTCCATGCTCAGCCTGAGGTGTGAGAAAATATGTTTATTTAGGGCATTTAGTACAATCTCTGGCGGTTTTCTGTATAAAACTATGGAAAGTAGAAAGTATTTTGAAATATGTTCCAATTCCTGAAGGAATGTGTGCAGCAGAATTTGTTGCTCTCAGCGACATGTTGGTGTCAGACTGACCTGTCCTCAGCTGGCAGGTGGGAGAACAGCCCAGTCTCTCTGAGCAGCCCCACTGCCGACTTCCAGTGGTGGTTTTCCAGAACTGAGGTATTCTGTGTTGAAAAGTGTGCACAGACACATGATTTTAATAAAATCAGATAATGTCTTCTGCTGCAGTTAATTTCTAAGTAAATTCTACCATGCTAAAGACCGGCTGTGTTTGTTCCTACCCTGTAGAGTGTAGCTAGATAGTGGTCAGTCTTGATGAGGAAAGGCTGGTTGACCCCAGGATGGTCCAGGTCATGAGTGGCAGCTGCTAGCAGTCCCAGTAGGATGTCATAGGAGGTCAGAGACCTAGCGAGCTACACTCGCAACAAGACAAAAATACAGCCAGTTAGAAATGATACATCTTCACTATGATGTCTGACGCAAATGACAAAATTAAACCAAAATGAGTTCAATCAGACCCAAAATAAAAACTCCTATGTGAATGTCTCACCATGGGTTCCTGCATGTAGCAGTACATGGCCTGTGTGACATCTGCAGCATGGACTGCATTGTGGTAGGGGTTGTTGCTGTGGTAGTCCTCCTGGACCATGACCAGGAACCTCCAGAGTTTGACCATGTCCAGCTGGAAGAGCTCCACCAGGCCATACTGGTTCAGCAGGTGGAAGGTCAGAGTGATCAGGCTGTTTCCTGAACAGGAAGACAATCAGAGTGAGCATTCTGCTTTCATTCGGTTTGTGTGTCTCTTTTTGCTCATATTAAAAGATAAACTTCACCATCAGACATACTTACACTGTAAAATATCAGTTATGCTGGGGGGGGGTTAGGTAATAATCTGGTCAGAGCCATGCCCCTTATACAAAACACAACATATCTTGTGGTTCGATCACATTGTGATTCATTATATCTCTCATTTTACTCCATATACTGTTGAATGGTGATTTAGAAGAAGCTGTTGCTCTCTGAGGTTTGATGCTGAAACATCATGTTTACCATCATTGTTTTGTGTTCTATAACATGAGCATGACAAAGAACTTACAGCTACAATTGAATTAATTTAAGGTAGGTTAGTCCCTGATTAGGTCAAATGTGATTCAATTTTAGAGTCAATCTTTATAGTAAATCCTTTGTGTCGGCCATCCAATAGATGGCACCATTGTTAACAAATTGTATTGTATTGTACAGATTGTTGTATGTGGATCCTCCAGTCAACACAGCATTACTCCAAGTTATTATAACATTTGAAACTAATTCTGACTAGGATTGAACATATTTCACCTACCATTTGTCAACCTGTCGAAGAGGAAAATGTCAAAATTCCAGTTCCCGACTTTCTCCAGCATGCACTACAAGATAAGAAAAACAAGCACAGAATTATGATTATTTCCCATCATAAAAACAGATCCCTTGTAGTGTGATTATTTTATGATTGCATAAAAGGTTGGTGTCATACTCTGGCCTGTCCAGTGTAGTCTTCATCCAGGATGTGAAGGGGGATCTGCTGGGGGACTCCCCGCAGCAGGCGGGACGAGTGCAGGTACCTCTGGAAGCTGAGCAGTCTGTGGACCCTCCTTTCAGGGTCAGAGCTGGGTGACCCACAGCCCAGCCGTGCTGCACACACAGAGACATGCACGAATAAATAACTGACCAAAAGGTGTCACCAGTGAAAATGAGCAACTATTTTTTTCGGAAATGTTTATTTCAGAAGATCATTAGGCTCGGAGAGTCGTGCGGGTCACACAAACTCTGTGGGGATCTGACACCAACACAGCGATATACAAACACTCGCTGCTGACACAGCCGCCCACTCATAAGCCTTTCGTCTGGGATCACACAGCAGACATGCTTTGTCAGTGCTCTCACACACACACAAAATGGCACTGTGTTTGAATAAACCGTGGCTGCAATCCGGAAACACGTCAGCATGAGGTAGGATTACTTTCGGGTTAAAACACACACACACACACACACACACACACACACACACACACACACACACACACACACACACACACACACACACACACACACACACACACACACACACACACACACACACACAGGTGTTTGAGGATTTATAAAAAGGTTTCAGTGAGAACGAGAGGTGCTATTTTATCACACAACCATTTACAGCTTTGATAAAGAGCCTCGCACAGGGTTTACACTAAGACACACCTTGGTCTTTATCGGCATGTGAAATACTGTACGAAAGCAAGCGCACAAATATCTGTCAATCTCGTGGAGAGGAACAAACTGTGAGCAGAGTCTGATAATGCCTCTCGTTGTCAAAGACACAGTGGAGAGTCAAGGAAAACCGGCCGGGATTCGTACTGTACTCACCGTGAAGAGTTCGGAAGTCGATGCACAGGTATGGGTGGGAGCTTCTTCGTTCCGGTTCAAATCCAACCTGACTTCTCACTCTCACATCTCCTAGAAGAAATCAGCACTTATTTCCTCAAGACTCATGCTGATTGAAAAGAGTCTGGATGTGCTAGGCCAAGTAGTATTTACATATATTTTTTGATTATATACACTGGGATTGATCTAGCTTAAGTGCCACAAGTACGGATGTTACCCCCAGGACAATGAACAGAGCACACAAATGATACGGTCACAAACATACGTGAAATCCAGTTTCATTTGATTAACTCACCCACACAGCCAAAATCCTTACTTTTGATCAGACCTTTGATCAGTCTCTGTGAAAAGCTGATACTGATACTAGTTTTCTGGCAATAGTCTAAGACAGATTGGTATGTGTGTTATGTTTGCTATGTAAACTCTATTGTGTTGCTCATGTGTTGTTACAGTCTTGCCTGATTGATCATTTGTGCTCATTTGTAACTTTTGCTTTGAAAAAAGTGCAAATCCATAAATATATCTACTTGCTATCAAAGCCTCATGGGAGTTGTATCTGTCCAATGCTAACACAATAATCCATTTTTGTTTTTTGTATAGGTATATTTGTCTTCACTGTAGCTTAGAGTATGCACAGAAGAGGCCACCATCATGTTTCAACTTTTCACAAAGAACTACAGAATAAGTAAAAGTGGAGCAGGACTTTGGCTCCATATCAACTTAAAACCCATCAATTTGGTACTCTAAACAAGGGAAAGATGTACCTTTGTAAATACTATTTGACCCAGACCTGATGTATCTTATGTTATCCATGTGCGGGCACAGTCACACTCACAAACACACACTCCCACATCCTCAAACAGAAGATTCAATAGACAAACAATGAGACAAGTCAGTCAAACAGCTGAGCATGCAATGCCATGTCAGGGACAGTCTGCTCTACTATTAGTACTCAGAGCCACTCAGAGTGGTCTATAGTCTGTCAATGACCGTTTTTATTAGTCAGGCAGAGGAACAGGGATAGGCTCCAGACGTGGGCCAGACAGACGGCGGCCGGCCTGCTTGTAGACTGTAGTCAGGAGCAGTGAGAGCGTAGTGAGGTGACAGGATGGTGCTATGACACTGATGCAGTAAATGCTAGTGTGTCGTTCCAGGCAACACTCTATATACAGCAAGACTCAATGTGGCGTTATACTGATCAAGGTGCTAAACAGTGCAATGGTATGTTTCCAGCATGGCACTCCTGATTGTGTCGTATGTGCAGGAGAATTAAAAATCGAAGCAGTCACACAGGTGTGTTTCCCCCAACCAGCATGTTACTTACTTGCAAACAGCTGTTTGAATACTACACAAGTTCCTATCAAAATACCAAAAACTAAGAATTACAATTCAAGGCATAATAATGCTCAACAGTATTTTGAAAAGCTGTTTGTAAAGTTGTTGTTATGAATGTGGAGAGTGAAACCATATCACGTGCAAAACGTAAATTATGACCAGAAGAAAAAACACACTACAATTCATGCACTCCTAAGCAGTGAGCGTGAGTGAGTTTGTGTGTATACTTGTGCCCACAATTACTGTATATACATCTGTCACATCTGCAGATGCTCGGGCTCTGCACGTGTGTGTGCACTAGTGTGATTAGTGTGTTTTGAGAGTCACGGGGTCCATGTTTCCCCTGTGGTGCATTAGTGCTGGTGCTCTGGGGTGGATGTAGGTCATGTCATTATAACTGATGTGGCGAAAGCTCTGAGTCCTGCTATTTGAAAGCACATCAGCATTAACTTGGCAGACTGAACCCCGGCCCAGGCAAACACCAGTCTGCATTAGCGTGCCTCTCCTCACACTCAATTTAATATAAAATCTACAGAGACAGATGCTTTATGCCAATGACGTATGAGACTGCCATCATACTTAGCCAAGTAAAATGATTAAAAAGCTAAAGCTCCTTCAGTCAGCTCAATAAATTGCTGTTAGTGTGACTAGACAGACGTGGCAGCAGTCGACTGAAGCTGGAAAGAAACAAAGTATAGAAATATCACATGAAAGCTGCACTAAACAGGATTTCAGCAAACTCACTGAGTAAGCCCTGAACCAAAAGTACAAAATGGGCTCTAGTTTCTGTCTATCCTGCTGCTCACTATCTGAAAATTAGGGTGGCAAGAGTTGCATGCAAAAGCAAATCTGTCTGTGCTAGACTGATATCAGGGCTTCACCCAGGCTCTTATCTAACCATTATCCCCAATAACCTTATTGATTAGTAAACCAAGGTTGATCTGGCTGCTTCCCAGGGTGCCTTTGACTTGATCTGCCTGCCAGAGCTATGAGCCCTCTGCCCTCTATCCATTTTCTAAACTGCTTATCTGTCCAGGGTCACTTGGGGCAGTGCTGGACAAATGGACACACACATGCAGTATGTGCACACAGACACGTGTACATAAAGACAAAAAAAATCCCTTTAGTCTTCTGTTTGGCGATTTACATGAAATCCTGCACTCTAACAAATCTGATCAAACTTCAAAGAAACTGAATGCTACAGATACACACAACCTAAGCCTATTGTGATTGAGAGATTACAAAAGGCCAGGGATTGAGTGGTCGTGCACTCTAGTGCTTCCCGTTCTCTTCATAATCTCTACAACCCTCTCTCCCATTTCTGTTCCATCCATTTCTCATCTCACTGCTTTTTAAGCCATTGTGTATTAAGAAATGGACATGATCATGGAGCAGATAAACCTACTGATGTCTGAAAAGTGTGTGTATGTAAATGTACGTGTGTGTGTGTGTGAGTGTGCATGTAAGCTGATAATGTGTGTGTGCACGGACAGCAGGAAAACACTTACCTAGCATGCGAATGTACAGTGCTGTCTGGTCTGAGCTGTCGTAGGAGATGGCCCCACGTCTCTGAGAAAAACAGAAGGAAACATCATCAATAAGTGTCTGAAGTGAGCCAACATAATGTTGCAAAGTCACAGGTTGGTGGTTCTTATGCCCGAAATAGTGTACACACACAGCTTGATAACTGTAGGGTGGTGTAATGTCGCTACTGTTGGTTGTAATCTGCTGTGTGTGTGAGAGTGTGCACACTAAGTGTTACAGTGATAAACATGTTCCAGCTCCATATCATCAGCCTGATATGGCACTTACACTGCTATCAGTCAAAGAAACCGACATGTTATATGGACACTCACACCCCACACACACAGACACACACACACATACTTTTGGGTCCCATCCAAGAAGATTTTGGTTGAATTTTTTTTCTTCCCCCTAATAAAAGTGTTGGTTGATTAAACATTCACGTGCAATTGTATATAATAAAACAAACTTCCCTAATCAGACACCAATAAGCAAATGCCATTTGAATAAATTTGGATAAGAATTTGAATGGACTTCAATGGAACTGACAGATATGACTCACCAACCCATAGCAAGTCAACAGTAAAGTACTGATAAGTTATGATAATTATTTATCCATTTTTCAACATTCTGGGTGGCAATGTGAAGTTTAACATTTTATTAATGACCTCCTTTGTTGCAAAATCAATCTGATGATGTAGACAACATTTCAGACAGCTGCGTCACAGGAAGACTTGTTCAAAGAAATAGCAACAGGAAGTGTTGACTCGTCCGACCAAGTTTAGTGACCAGCAGATACCGAGAAAAGTTTCTGTAAATCTAGATTTAGACTTGTGAACATAGTGTGCTGAGAAAACACAAAAAGACAAAGGACTGGTTTCAATGAGTGGCTGCAGCACAGACTGAGCACGCCTTGTTAATATTACACAAGAGTAAAAAGGAACGGTGAGAAACATTGTTACGTGCCTTACAGCTGTTTTATCTGTGTGACCAATATACAAAAAACACAAGTAATTTACTGCATTTATCATCTCTACTAACATTATAAACCAATTAAACAATGCCAACTCAAACAACTGGTCTCCAACAGGCTGCAACCGGTTGTTTCTTATCGGGAAATGTTTTTTCCATGTATCAGGAGAGTATTAAACAGCTGCTATTCTCTACCTATTTTACAAGCCATTATTGAGCTATATACAGCGGCCTCTGCATCTACATCACGGGTTATGGTCACGGTTGATTAAGGCATAGAAAGGAAAAGATGTCGCTGCACAAATTTCTTATGGCTTACCATTTTTACTGCTCATTCCATCTACCAGTACGCATTTAATACAGTGAAAACTAAAGATGGCAACTATTGTAGGCTGAGGCCTTCGTATCTGATAACACTAGAACTGCTTTTTAACAACGGTCTAGATTTACATACAAATACATTGAATCAAATCATATTAAGTGAAATTGGTTCACTGGTTCCTAAAATATTCACTGACCACATCAAACGTGTACAATTGAATAAGTCAAATGATTTTACTGGCTCAAGATGCACTAAATGCTTCCCGGTGGTGCATCAAAGCCCCTTGACGCATGCACTCCAAACCTGGTTTTGGGTTTGAAGCACCAACAATAAACCCAAAAAATATTTTCTTAAGGTTTCTGGAGCCACAGTTTCCACTCATTTCTTTCTTTTCTTTTAACTAGGGAGCTCTCAATGAGGGTACAGAATGCCGAAATATGTACAAGGATTCCAGCAAACAAACCAGCCACTAGCGCAATGGTAGTTGTAGCAGGTATGACTGTGGTAACTGCATATTTGCTCTGTTGACAGACAGCTGCTCGGGGCTACAGTGAGCTATTGGCTCACCTCTCTATGCACTCCTCACATCCTGGCCCCCCTCCAGGCCGACTGCGCACTCTCCCTCCTGGGGCTACCCTCGTGTAGGATTACCCATCCCACAGGGAGCCTGCATGACTGGCCAGTTGGCTCACTGACTCGCTGCTGCACTGATGGACTGGCTGATTGTCTAGTAGGATGAACTGTGTAAGAAATGATGGGCTGACTAAATGATTAACCGAGGGGGTGAACAGATGTTAACCTTGACTGCTCTTCACTCGACCTGCAAAGCTCACCATATACCTCTGTCCTGCAAAGATAACCGAGATGTTTTCAAACTATGCTTCCATGCTTTCTTAAAATACTGGGAAGCTATTTCTGTAAAGCTAAAAATGTAAACAAACTGGTGAAAATGTAGCCTGGGTTTAATCATAGTCTGATACTATGGAGGCTGAGCCAGAGGACAATGATGGAGCTGATCTACATCTATATTTTGGGACCATTTAATGACAACCATCAGTTGGTCACACCACAAACAAAAACACACGCAAACATAAATGTACATGCTTGTATACTCATTACTTCATATCCAAAGGATTAGTGCAAGTCTCCTTCAAACACACACACACACACACACACACATACACATATACACACCTGACACCATAACACCAACCAATACAAAGCTAATATTTTACCGGCTAGCAAACAGCTTGACTCAGGGTGGGTAATCTGCAAAGCTGTATTTTAGTGTCAACAGGCCTCTCTGTTTACACACAGCACCGGTGGTTAGTGTGAGCATTATAGATTGTGTGTATGTATGCATGGGTTGTGTGTGTTTGTGTGTGTATGCTAGTGTGTATAATGGCGTTGGTATCGGTTGTAACATGCGTGGGAACTGTATAATGCTGGCTCTAGGGCTGGGAATGGAAGAGTGACCAGCCCTGCCAACACTTGCCCAAACAAACCTTTTGGCCAGAGCTACACACACACACACTCACACACACACACACACACACACACACATGCTCCCTTGTGAGCTGGTAAGAAGGAGGCTGCAGTGCAAACACTTTGTCAATGTCACATTCCCAATGTGAACGGAGGGGAAAGTCACGTTTTACCCTTGAAATGGCCGACCCCACAACACACACACACACACACACACACCCCTGCCACGCCTTGCAATGCCAACATACACAAAACCATACACCCATGGTCCTGTCACGGTCCAACATTCATGAGCTTGAGCTCCTTTGTAAGCTCTGTGCTTTTGGCATTTATGCTTCACAGCTGAGGGTGATGAGAAATAAGGGAGAGAGAGAGATGCAGGATGTCAAAGGCAGGACTTGAACTCCAAGCCTCAGACGCATGCTTCTTTTATTAACTAATACATTTGATAGATTCGAGTTGCTTTTCCAGCAGTGATCCATCTCCTCCTTGAAACGCATGTTGATTTCAGCTGCCTGCCTGATCTTACGATGTCTGTGTCTCTTAATGCGTCTTTAGAGGAGGGAGCGTCACTACATTTTTATCATGGCTTAACATGAGTCCCTTATCTGCACTGTGCTGATGTCATAGCGAACCGACTAGCTCAACGTGTGTGTTTTATGCGGGATACAAGGGAGAACTCAACAAAACCTTCCATCGGCCAGCTACTGGAAGGGGTTTTATAATGAAGTATCAGCAGTAGGTTTGACTTGGTCACTACTAAACACCTTGTCACGTTCTGAATATGGATCAGGGCATTTTTTCAATCTGTGGATTAAGGGTACATTCTGTGAGATAGAACTGAAAGAAGCAAAGCGGTGAACTTATCAGACAAAGAAGTGCGGGCATTGCACCCAGCTGAGTCAAGTCTCCACCATCCAACTTAAAAACATGGGTGGTTCTGTGCCGATATCACAGGTACTGATCACGGCTGCACCAAGGTGTGGCGCAGCTAAGGTATCTGACTTAATGGAAATCTGCCAGTTGACTGAAGAAAGACACAGATAGTATCGGATCGTCAACGGCTTAATTAGGATTTTGTATGTATTGTATAGATCATTCCCACGTTGTCAGTTTCCAAGAGTCAGAATTTAAAACAATGGCGCAAACTTTAGGATGGCGGTTTGGAGCTGAGCCGGGATGAGCAAGGGTCAATATTGACTATAGCTGATTGTGGCTAAGACACATGTTAATCAAGCAAACACACTCCATCAATCCTTAGAAACTGTTATTTTATTATTATGATTATTCCACTAGATCTATTTTGTCGGTCTCCATGGTGCCATTAGACATTAGAGATATTAGGGCTGACGGGACTTTTGCTTTGGCTTCACTGCTGAGCCATGCTGGTTGCCATTTGACCCCTAGCCGCTGGCATCAAACATAGCGGGATTAAAATTTCTTCCAATCTGTCGGCCCATGACGTTTAATCACTCTCGACTATTTTTAGTGAAAATAAGTCACATGGCACAATCAAGTACCTACACATACCGCCCAATATTTAACTTACTCAAACCAACTCTAAATCAACATACTTCAAACTAAATTATCCTGGGCATATTTTACAGGAAAAATATTGGATTCAACCAAACTTAAAGAAATGCCTTGAACAGCCATTTCAAATCATATTAAACTAGTTAGCAATGTCACAGATTGGTTTTCTTACCAAACATATGGAAACGTGTCATCTACTCTGGTTGCCAACTGTACACCTGGATTTGCAGTCAGTTGGTGTTTGCCTGTAACAGCCTGAGAACAAGCTGAATTCAGTTTTGTTTGGACTTTACTGCTAGCATAACAGTCTGCTCATTGTGCTGCCTGCAATTGCATGTCAGCTCGTTTACATACGGCTCTGTTTCTTATCTCAGCTTAGTTGCTCTGCCTGGGGATACGGCACTCAGGTTTCTGAGGTCAGGGGGGTCACGTGATGTCAAAACCTCTGGCTCTATGAGTAACCCCAGGCTTTCGATGTTAGCATCTATTTAACTGTAGAAGTCAGAAAATGCCTAACAGCATCCGAAAGGTTCAGAAATGTGAACTCAAGAGACTTTTACTGGAATCCAGTCAAATTCTGCCAGTAAAGGTGTGCTGGAGATTTGGCTTTTTGTCCCAATTTACAACTACCTTATTGTTATGGAGATGTTTGCCCAAAGCAAACTGACTATGGTATTTTGTGTGTGTGTGTGTGTGTGTGTGTGTGTGTGTGTGTGTGTGTGTGTGTGTGTGTGTGTGTGTGTGTGTGTGTGTGTGTGCATGTTTAAAATTAAAAAAAAGGTGCTGGCTGAGTTGAAGGAACTCACATTTACAACAGCTCAGTAGCTATTTCAAACATGCTCACTTTTCATCACAGCATTGTTGATTGAGCTGATATCGTAGTATGACGCTCTTTTAAAAAAGGTATTCAACGGTCCAGTGCACAGTGCAGAATACACACACTTCCTTGTTTCAGACACAGATATAAAAACCTGCCCTTATCACGTCAGTTAGTTTTAAAATAGGGTTTTAGCTATGGACGGGCCTATTGCACAGTAAGTCAGTCGGGGCCAAGCAAATGAGGAAGCCAGCGGTATTCCTATAAACTGACATATCAGAAACAAAGCACACACGCACCACACACACACACACACCACACACACACACGTAAATTCCCGAGATAAAAGTGGCTGGACTCCGCACAGTTTCATAAACTGAAAGCTTCCTTCTGAGTTATGACCTCTCGCAGCGCTCTGATGTGTGGGACGACACATTCCAGTTACTGAGTGCTGGGCCGTAAACGCGGGCAGATTTTGAAGTGAGCGAGTGAGTGTGTGCGTGTGTGTTTGTGCTCAGGCCGCATACACAAAAGCCCTAGATGGAGTCTACCTGTTGTGAGGGTGTTTTAGGAGAACGCTGCTCACTCTGACACACTCCAGCTGCAGTGAGTTTCTGAGAGAGGGCTGCTTGGTTTGAGGAGGAGAGGCCCTGGCTGAAGTGATGAGGCCTCTGGCGGTGAATGACAGAGCAGTGTTGTCACCAGAGAACAAAACAGCAGGCATGCTGAGCAGTAACATATATACACACAACTGATGTCTCGCTGTCTTTTTTTTTTTTTTTTTAACTGGCAGGTAGAGTGTCATAAAATGATTTAAGTACTTTAAGGGGCCTTGTATAAACGTGCTTTTTGTAGTGTTTTATGAAACAAGTACAGTAAAGGGGTGGGGGAAGGGGGAGAGTTGGTTCATATTCTCACAGGCTGTCTACCCTGCACAGGAATTTCATTCATTTCAAACATCATCCCCAGGCTCTAATTGCTTCTCTGGGCCAGCTTAATGCCTCACCCCTCCTCCCCTGGAAGTCTTAACCTTCTAAAGAAGGCAAACAAACCCCAGGTCTCCAACCAGAGCACCTATCAACTATTTGGGGATTCAAACTGAGACAAAATGATAAATAAATCCTTCCTCCCCTGTATAGGCTCATCTCGTGAGTCTATAGGGCAACAGTTAATATGATTAATATTCAGTCCAAGCAGCTGGCCCCTGACATAGCGTCCGTTAGCGTGTTGATGTGCAGAACCACATTCTCACGGCCGATTGCACTCGACACTGCAGCACAAAAACAAAATCCGATGGCACAGTGCAGAAAAAAAAAAACCCTTATCGGTTCAGTTAAAATCAACAAAGTTACTCCCTCTGAAAGGAGCACTGTAGTGAAACATCCACAGTGTGGATGAAACAAGCAGTGCTATCTGCTGCTCTTACGCACAGGCCTCAGCCACAGGCATCCTCTCCTGTGCCTAAACACCACAAATGAAAAAGGAGTCAATCCAGAGCCAGCAGCCAACATACTCTTGATGATATCTCTGACCATGATATGATGGACTTAACTCCCAGCAGATCAGCGTTTCCTGTCTAAGGCTGCCTTCTTCGCATTATCACCAAATCCACGTGACCGCCTCATCATCAATACCATGCATCTGTTTATTGATTCTTGTATCTCTACTAGATTTTTTTCCCCCCTGTTTTGAAAAAGCTATCAATTACACACCTCGTCAGAGCCATGTGACTGTGCCTGAGTGTGTTGCTGCTACCAAAATCATGAAAGGCAGCCACATGGCATGAAAACTTTGACTCCGTTCCTGACATGTGCAACATCTCCGTCATTGGTGTAGTAATACAAATCTACCTTTATCTCCAAATTCATGCATGTTTTGTGGTTTAGATGGGAACCACATGACTCTTCTGCTGTGTCCTACTCCCGGTCCTTTCATTCTGCACCAATCTAATCTGTCACCGTCCTGTGTTTACCCTTCACTCCACAGAAGCCCGAGGTGATCGAAATGCATCACAATACATGCAAACTCTAAAATCATCTTCCCCTCACTTTTAGGATTTAATCAACAAGCAGCCAACATGCATTGTCACAAAGACAATAGAAGCATTGTAATAGATAAATGAGCCCATTTATTTCATGTCGGTGCCGTTTTCAACGCCTCTTCAACAGCATATTTACACCCAATCACAAGCATTCCACGACCACAGAGTGACATATTCTTCTAGGACTCGGTAGTCTCTTCGACCCTACTTCGTCCTCTGTTTACAAGAGGAAATGTCTTCATCTGCGAGGGGAGGTGGCGGGGGGTGGGAGGGGGTGGGTAGAAAGAAAGAGGGAGCTTGTGAGTGAGCGGAACAAGATAGCCAGAGAAAGAAAAGAGACTGAGACTCTGGCCATCTGTGAGTCTGGCTGTGAGCCAAACCACTGCCCACAGAGCCCAGGCACATGCCTAACTGCCTCTCTCTGCAATGGTAGTCCAGCCCTGCTTCCACAAACAACAGGCCTGTGGAACCACACACAAAAACACAGCCGCCACCAAGGACAAATGCACCCTTATGGTCATAAATAGGGCCCGAAACACAATATTTGTAGATGTGTAATTGCTCTGCGACAAAGGCTGAGTGACACTGCTGTGTATGCCATACATGCATGTTCGCCCAATTCTGCCAATGTTCAACAAGAAAAGAAAAAAGACAAAAGACTATGTCAGCAGGTCTTTATGTTGAATTGCCGGATCCCCCTTCTGTCACCGTTTTGTTTTTGCACGAAGCATTAAAGTGTTTCTAAACCATAAATGCATGATAAAAAAAAAAAAAAATCACATGTAGATCATTATTGTTTCACTGGAAATGCACTCAACACTAGAAAAGTGCAGTGCTTGTTGCAAATTACCCCTTTTTTTCACAACAGAAGAGGACAATAACAGCACACCTCACACCTGCTGATTGAAAATGAACTCCGGCCCACTTGAAAAATTAACTGGTGGACCTGATCAAGGGACAGAGTAGCTTTACACTTGTGTTCGAATGGTAAGGACAGGCATTCTGGCATTATGCTTAAGTTTGGTTTTTGGGATGTCTACAGAGATCTTTGGGTTTCAGGCCTGAGAAAGACAGATCAGTCACATTGGACTGCTTTAGAACAGAGGACTCAAGGCTTAGGACTACTCCAGGTCCTTGGGTAAGTTTTATAATTCTTCCCAACTAAAGCAAAGCCAGTGGTAGGATAATAGCTACAACTCCGGCATAAGATGGACGTATGGTCAGTAGAGTCTTGTCCAGCCAGCTTATACTGCTACATTTCATGCAACACTAATAACCAAGCAAAGAAAGACTGGCAGATAGGCAACACTGAGGGGCCTTTGATAGCTTAAGCTATGCATTAGTCCAGTCTGTGATGGTGTTGTTAGGTTCAAAGCTGACACACATGGGTGGTTATGTGGAGCAGGGTCCTGCACAAAGCCCTAATGGTCAGCCATTGAAGAGGGCCGCTCACCATGTCAAAGACAGTGACTTAATGCTCATGTAATATGTTGGGAAGTGTCAACGCAATGCTGTGGGAATTTCTGTTCATGAGCAACTAGAGGGACGTGACCCACAGAGAGCAGAATACACCCTGCTGCTTTTGTGCAAAACTACTGAAGCAATATGATTTTTGGGAAGTGAATTTTTTAAAAGTATAACACTGTGGGGAATATGTTTATTGAATCATGCAAGTCATGAGTCAATAAACTAATTCCCCACACTTTTTTCTGAACTTTTTTTCCTGAGGTTGCAGACACACGTGTTACAGTTAGTAAAACAAACGTTCAGAATAAAGGGCCTGGTGGATAGTACACTAGTACACTACACACACATAACACTCAATGCTTTGCTAATGCATTGGAGATGCAATGTACTGACGTGACAGTGTTTTTCTGTTTTACACAAGAGTCAAACTGAACGTGACCCCACAACATGAAGATTGTTGTTGTGGCCTACCTTTCTTCTTTTCTTTTACCGCAGAGCACAAATATTGAGGCAGGCGTTATCAGAGCTGCATTTCCAAGAGTTCAAGACTCTGAGAAGGCAGGAAGTTCAAGTATGACTCAATAATTTATGTTTCTTCTGTCAATGTGTTAAAGGTTTATGTTAACACAAATAACAGTTTGGCACGTTCCTTCTGGCAAATGCAGCAAGTCCCAGGAGTAAACTGCTATACTTTAAACATCACACTGTCAGCGCTGGCTAAACTGTAAGCCAACCAGGCCTTTATCTGTGGGCAACATTCACAAATGCAAAGTGGCTTCAGGGAGATGGCTTGTCTGTGGTGTGTGTGTGTGTGTGTGTGTGTGTGTGTTTTAGGTCTATGGAGATAAGAAAATGTGTGTGCCTGTGTATGTGTGTGTGTGTTGGGGCCTAGATATCCAACAACCACCTGCAAGATTCCTGTGGATTATTTGTTAAAAGGGTGCTGCTTTTAAAGGCCTGTGTGATTCTATAAGCCAAACCCACCACTGTGACTGAATGTGAAGATTATTATTAGTGGAGTATTTATTATCTGTGTTGTTGTTGTTGTTGTTGTAGTAATGATTTACCTGTGACAGCTGTCTCGGATCAGGAGCCCCGAAGAGAGAAGAGCTGGAGCTGAAACTAATGGCTCCCCTCCGGCTGAGGACATGCTTGGGAACCGGCCTGTCTAGAGGCAAAACCGGCAGCTGATAACATACTTCCATTGAATAGTCAGGGCTGGATCCGGATCAAAAATATAAAATGATAATAATAATAATCAATGAAAAAAAAAGACAAATGCAATGCGAAAAAAATATATAACTGGTGAGTTAGGAAATCTCTCAAAGCCGGAAAAAATCTTTCAATATTGTGGAAACGAACTGCAATCGAGCTGTAAAGTATTTCTGTTCATTATGAGCGACTTAAAACTTGTCAAGATCGCCTTCATTGATGCTGCGTCTTCTCTACCTCCACCGTTTTACCTCCTTTGGTGTCATTCTCTGTGTGTGTGTGTGTGTATGTGAGAGAGGGGGGTAAATGTTCATGCTGCTGTTGCATTTGCTCCTTTCCTTCTCATTTTACTCAAATCCGGGCCCACGGACGACGAGATCTCCTTCTTGCCATTTTCTGGGTCTCTATGAAAGCGCTTCCTCATTTTCACGGCAGAGAAAAAGGTCCTCTCGTTTGCGTTTCGTGGCGCTCGCCGATCCGCATATCCCCAAATGAAAACAAAAGGCACGACCACTTCAAAAAAAATGTCATCAACATATCATACCGTATGCAACACCCGGCGGATGAAGAAAGAGAGGGAGAAAAGAGGAGAAGAAGTGAGGCAGCTCCAGGATGTGAGACCGTTTTGTCAGCCGCTTGCAGGGAGGGGGGAGGAAGGTTTTCTCTCATTCAGACTCGCACCGGTGTCGAAATATAATCAACATGTAGGGCTTTTCCGTCTTTTTTCTACGAGCTGCATGATGATGGAGCTGTTGTCTAATTCACCGCTGAAGCACAAAGTGTCTGGCTCAGAGAGGGAAACCCCGACGTTCATCTCAACCCGGACTGGCTTCACAGGCGACACAATGTCATGTCACGTCACACGACCGAAAAAACGACAAAATAACACCTTCAAGCGCGTCTTTTCCCCTGTTACTGCCTACCTATCGCCCTAAACATTAGCCTACTGTAAGGTTTTAAAGCACACACCACCTGCCAGAGATGGTGCTGTTGGAGAGAGCTAAAAAAACGCCCTTGTCTAGGTTTAACCAATAGTAGCGAGGCAGTTATTGCTACCTCTACGCTGATTGGACGGGGTTTCTTCTGTGGTATGAAACGACGGTTGTGATTGGCTACGCGGTCAGGGCGATCCCAAGACCTATATGAGCAGTCGTTTGCAGACGGCGTGGACTTTCTCAAGGGTATTCCTCCACAACGGGGCTTGCCCTGCAGCGGTCCACATCATTGCCTGTGATTACCTTCATCTCATGACTCATACTACTTGGGAACTGAGACTCACCGGGAGTTTGAAATGCAGCCGGGGAAATACAGTTAAATGTTGCAGCTCTTTCAGGCACTGGCAATTTCCTCCATGTGACTACTTGTGGTGACTCAAGACACACACGCAGATTGCATTGTAAAGCAGACTGAGTTACTCATTTCATTGTCAGCAGGCTTTGTTTGGGTTCTATGAGTCTGCATTATATCCATTTAAGATAATGCACCATTGACTTTTTGTTTGATAAGGTGTAGCTGACCTCTTACTATAGCTGAGTGATCAAATAAGAAAGAAAAAAAAAACCCTACAGCATTAATGGACCAGAACATGAGCAATTTAACTGGAGGTTTTCAGTGCCATGCTCATGTGCTGGGGGACAATGAATGTGCCATGGCAACAGTCAGGCTCAGTGCCAATGGAGGCATAATCCCCTCCCTCCCTATTTCCATGGGTCTGAATGTAGTCCCCCCATGGTCATACCCCCCACAAAGACGGCCTGCATCTTTTCCAGGCAGCTACGGCAACACTGCAAAACACAACCATCATAGATACTGGCAGGGGTGGAAAGAGTGGTAAAATAGCCAATTCCAGTTGAGGTATACTGTGTTTCTATTTTTAATGATGTCCAGGCAAAGTGAAATTGCTTGTGTGTTAATGATTAGTGGAAAAGAGAAGTTCAAAATTAGCATTCAGTGACACATTAAAGTTGATACAAATGTTTTAGTAACACGTCTTTGGTCTCCTAAAAGGAAAATGTGGTATTGTGATTGAAACCTGATTTTTAAAATATATTTAGAGGTAAACAAAGGATCATTCAAATATTCACTTGATTTAGTCATAACTGTAGTTGTCTCTGCAACTTTTGTCCTTTCAAAACCAACTAGGAGGCTTAATCGAAAAACTCCTTGCATGTAAATTGAATTATTGATTTTTAAACACAAGTGGAAGAAAAGCTACTCAACTGACTTCACCTCTAATACATTACTTTGTACCCCTGAATGGTGGATGGTCTCATTGCAGAGAATACACTTTAAAACTATACAATTATAATGTTAATTGCTATTTCTGCTTAACATATCTTACTTCTGAGGCATTTGCTGCAAACATGTGCCAGCAGAGCAGAGAAGGTCAGCCACACAACAGTGTACTGTTTTTGCATTTGCACTTAACAAACCTGTTGTTGCCAGACAACTCTGAAACTGCTTGATCTTGCATATGACTACGTCAATGACACGTCATGTGTGTGTGTGCACAAGACAACACACACACACACATACAAACACACACTACACTCACTCCTCTAAGTGTACACTTGGGTAAAGATTTGGGAAATAGTTTTGTTAATTAATTTCTTCCCCTCCTTTTTTTTTTTTTTTTTTTTTTACACATGCACACACAAACCATACACAGAAACACACTTTTGAAGCATGGCAGATGTGTTTAACTATTCCACCATCAGCCTCAGGAGCTTAGGGATGACAAGGAACCAGTGAGCTGCGTACCTGCTGATTCCTCTTGGGGTCACAGGTACAGTATCTGCTTATGAGGCCCCCAGTGTCTCTGGAGCTCTCTGAAGAGAGACTGCAATCTCTGGTGTCCCTAATTGATTTACCTGTTAGCTTCGTACAATGTTTCGAGCATCACAAGAGTCATTACCTATTGCTGCATTGCCCATGCAGCAATTTTACCTCTAAGCAATGCTCTTTGATGTACATTTTCAATATTTGCATCAGTGTGCTTATGTCTGTAAACAAACACACCTATACATAGTGACACCGCAGTATTTATTTCATGTTTGAAAATGTTATGATACATACACTTATGCACTTTATCGAATATTTTTAAGACATTTAAGTATGCATTCCTCCATCTTTGTTAGTTGGATTTGTACAATGCTGAAAGACAAGGGAACTACATTTTCGTCCTGATGTTTAGTACATTTGCACTCTTTAGTCTACTACGTAATAATAAGACATTATTTCTATTATCATCTATTTGAATTTTTAAAAACTGCATTTTCAGGCTGCTGCACCTTTTTGTATTGAATGCCAATGCAAATCCCTGGAAATGTTTTGCTCTATGTATGCAGCACCACCTTGTGGTAGAAAAGGACCCTTACAAGGACACTGCGGTTGTCTGATGAAGAATTAATTAAAGCGATATTGAGGTACACTATAATATATCTACAATATATCCCAAGCATATTTTAATGAGTAGGATACTCTTGGTTTCTAATCAGAAGAAATGTGCAGTTGCATTTATATAGTATAATAGCATATTAAAAGCTGGCAAATCCTCTTTGTGCTTTTACAGTTTGATAAAAGCTTGTATTTCTGTATTCAGATATGAACAATGGGAATAAGAATTTTGTTTTAGTGTAGAATTTTAAGTCCAGAAATGTGAAACTGAATGACTGAATGTGTCCCAGATAACACCAATACTATATGTGACAGACTGACATTATAATTCTATGAGAAGTCTGTTGTTAACATCCATATTATTTTACCCACTGAGGCAACAGCATAACCACAAGTACTATGTCAGCCCAATTTAGTGACGACTGCAGTGATGTCAATATGCAGTAATGCAGTGACTGGACATTGCCTGCCCTCTTTCTACCACTAGATAGCAGCCTTTTACTGTGTTAAAGGCAAGAGCTTCACAAACACAGATGCTACACTAAACTGCTTCACCTGGGTACAGAAAGAGCAGCGTGAGAGCTGACAGCAGACTGATATGATATGATACTGATGCTAATGAGTTGACACTAGTCTTTGTATGCATGGCTCTGGTATGAATGGAATAACAAATGTTGTCACATAACCAGGAATGCCTATCACTTGCCAAGGCATCTGACAGCTCATATAGCAATTAAGAATCTACTTAAATGTCTGTGTGGACTATCTGATTCTTTGTAAATCAGTTCAATATTTTTCTAAAAATAAGTAACAGGTAATAAAAGATATCAAAAATACTATTAATAGAAATTAAAAGAAAGTCCTAAATATGCTACTTTACAGCAGTAGAGGTAGTATATCTGAAAATAGAAAGGACATTTAGGGGCGACAGTCTGAAGCTTATTGCTGACTGGGGTAAAACCAAGGATAAAACCTTTTGAGGGGATTGACAGGCTAGCAACCAAGTTCTTTGTCAGATGTGATGTTCATGACTTTCCCACTGAGCAAGTGAGCATGCTCAGATTCTCTGGGCATTGTCACAAAGGTATCCCAATAACACTGTCCGTCTTTGCACTCTTAAAACGTGCTCACCTGCTATGTGATGTTTTGCACCAAATTTCTTGAAATCCAGATTTCATTACACTCTAACTTTAAGTGTTAAAGCTGAGACCATGTGAACTGCACTTATTTCTTATGGAGCAGAGGGTGTGATGTTCAGACTTGGCTAAAAGAAGCACTTGAATGCTGAACGTATTTCAGTTTCCCATAACCATCAGCTGCAGTGACGACTGTTAAAACACACTGACGTCTCCTTTACGTCATTGTATGGGAGCGGATGTTACATAAAAGTCTGCGTGGAAATCTGGCGTTTGCTTCATTGTCCTTATCATTACTTGACTATATGTCCACTATGATGTAAGACATTTGCAAAACTGTGAGGCTCCACATTACGTTTATCATGCAAATCAACTATGTCACGCTACTTATAATTACACTGGTATTATCCCGGAAGCAGTCGTGAATTATTGTTATGGAAAATGGTTATCAGTAGGGTTTTTTCACTGCAATTCTGTTTTGTTGTTGTGCTATGTTTGTACTATGATTATGTGGATCAATGATTTTAATTATGTGTTTGATTATCTTTTCAAAACCTTTGCATTTCCTATGGTCATATTAATTATAACTACGACATGAGATGTCATGTGCAGCAGATGTTTACTGTCAGTGTGACCTGAATAAAATGACATCAGTCCTTTTTGCTGTCTGGTTAAATATGACTGAACTATGACTTGTATTCAACCCAGAATAGAGTTTGGACTGTTGTACTTTAAGTTACAGAGGATGTTAATGTGCATTCATTTTTTAAAATATCATTATGTGTTCTTCTACTATGTGTAGTTTGTTTTTTATACTTGCTGAACATGACTAAAGGTGAGGTTGGAAGGTTGCATCTATCTTTCTGCATTTTGTTCTAAATGTTAATACTCAACAACAACCAAAAGTCCAACTAAATGCTGGTTCATTTAATCAAATTCGCCCAGATTATGATGTTCATGCACTGATTCAAATGTAATTATATGACCAGTTCCTGCTTATAATCAAAGTGATGTCCCAAAATGACGCTATTAGAATAAAAGATTGACTCATTTTTCTCGTACTGATTTCATCACGGATGTCAGTCATAGTGACACTGTCAGAAGTTTGAAAACTTGTACATTGAAAACCTGTAAGTAGAGAAAAAATCATTGCAACCTTGACAACCACTTGTGTTAGAAGACAGACAAAGAAAAGAAAAAGAAATACTGATTCAGCTTACATATGTGGCCTTTTAGTGTACCTGGACTCAGGAGAAGTTCTGTACACTAGTCTGGATGAATCTGGAGAAGTCTTGCACTCACAAAGCCACAGAGAAGTCCTGCAGCTACACGTGGACTTGGAACCACATGAAGACATGTCCTGATCTTCAAGCAAAAACTAGAAAAGAAAAAGGTAAATTAACTCTTTTAGCTACAATAGAGGAAAAAGTCTGCACATTTCTCTGCTTGCAACAGTAACCAAGTGTTTACACTAGACCATGACTTTTACTGATGTTGTTTGTGCATTAAAAATGAGTGCAATGGAAATGACCAAACTGATTCACTAATTATGTTTACTACAGCTGCTGTAATTGAAAAGCTTGAAGTGCAGTTACATGTTTACTCAAGTGTGTTTTTGTACTGTGCTAAATGAATCACCATTATTGGACACAATTATGAATTGGACAAAATCTGACTATACTGTGTAGTTAATTTTCAAGCTTGAAGTCCGTAGCGGGGATCGTCTCTTTTGCAAAGGTAAATCTAAATTTCTACTCTCATTGAGCTTTAAATAAGTGACTTTACCTTTACTTCTCATGTGTACCATAACTTAATACTACTACTGTCTGCCTGTAGTGAGTCTACAATGAGTTACTGCTGTTATCACCATCACTTGCAGATTTGTCATTTTTCTTCTAAGTTAAATTTGCAGCAGGGTGGTTAAAAAGTGTTGAAGTGAAGTGTTTCCGATACCTATCAGTAACTATTAGTCTTTTAAGGACACACACAGAAATATAGAAATAGACAATTATGCTTACCAAGACCTTTTTAAATGACAGGTGGTGACTGCTCACCATTTGTATGAATACAATATGACTTCCACCTAACTGAAATATTCATACAAGAGAACAGATGGCACCCTATTCTGGTCCCAAATACACTTTTATCTTGTTTATGAGCTCATAGACCTTTATGTGTGTGACTGTGTTTGTGTGTAACCACCTACTGTTGTGTATTTTGTGGCCTTGGCAGAGCCTGCAGACTCTCCTACTATATACTCAAAGCACTATGTATGAGGAGGGTCATAGTGAGTGCATTACACAGGGCACTGCTGCTTTTAACACTCACAGCAGCACTTTCTGACATCCATATTGGTTTTTTGTCATCAAGCAATCTTCATACTGCTCTTCATTTATCTTTATTGCATTTTTACTGACAGGCACGGCATTATAATGAGCCAGACTGTAATGGCTTAAAATTATTTTAAATGCCCTGCAATGACAAAGACATAACCCAGAACATCTTCTTAATTGGTCTCATTTGAATTCACTTTTGGCGCTGCCTAAATGGTTCACATTTGAGTAGTCCTTGCTTGTGGTTAATGAATTTGTAAATATACTGGTTCCAAATTTTTAAAGACTATTGATTAAAGCTAAATTAAGTGGTGTGCCCACAGCATGAAGTGATGAGAAAACATCTTTGTACAGTAGTAAATCACAGGAAAAAGATATAAACAGAAATGAGACATCAGGTGAAACACACATGCTTATACTTAACATTTATCAACAAGAAGCATTAGGCATCTATTTTGATCAATTTGCAAATCACAAGTCAAAGAAACGGTGCAGTTAAGGGTGAGATTGGAAGGTGTTGTCTCATAAAATCTATTTTTATGTCAGTTTCTCTCTAAAATTTCAAGACATGATTCTCACCATTGAGGTGTTAACATGTACATACTTATAGTGTCTTTAAAGCTGTGATTCCCAATCTACAGGATGAAACAGAGAAACAGAGAAAGAGAAACACATTAGACAGTACAGCTGTCATTTTCAGTGATAACATCTGTTTAAATATGACTCACTGACTTTGACTTGTCTTTGTGGAAAAACCCTGTGTGCACAGCCATGTGACCTTATTGCATAAAGGGAATAAAGTTGCCAGGAATGCAGTTGTCATATTGTATGAGAGAAAAAAAAGATTACAAATGCTTAGAGAACTAACAAACCACCAGAACTGAGGATGAGGGTACTTTGCCATCCACATCCAACAACCCTGGGAACCCAAACAAGGATCTTAACTATGCCCAACCATTGCTGTCAGATGTCACCAAGAGGAGACATTTACAACCAGTTCCTTGGGCCTCCGTGTAGCTGAACAGTACAGGCAGCAAAATGTTAAATCCTGTGACGCCAGCTGAGAAATAGTGAACAAAATGTCTATAAATAATTTCTGTTGTACATTTAATTGCAAGCCTTGTTAAAATACACCATGAGACTATACATATCTCTCATTAACGCACTGACAGCCTGCAAATATACACTTGGGGACATTTAGACTTCATACAAAAACACGATGCACACATGTACATAAACATGCATAAAATCAAGCCCTGCATTACAGGAGCACAGACATTTCAGTCCTGAATTTTAATTACATCACTCCTGATGAGAATTACAGAAAGGAGGATGGCATTTGTGCAACAACACAGAAAATTGAGTCATTATACACAAAGACACTTTATTAGTGTTTGATGCTTGCTGCTGTCGTTCACACAACTGATAATTACCATCTCTGAGTCATCCATCTAAATGTGTTTGCAGCACAAGCCATTTCACAGTCAAACCAAATGATCATTTTTGTTGTAATCGCTGGTTGTAACCAAATCAGACACTACAACAATCACCTTTACATAGATTTTGAACATTTGAGTGCTTGCAGGTGTGATCATTTATCATTTATAATGCGGATCAATAAGGCAGAGTGTATATAGTATGCTCACTTAGGAGACCTCCAAGGCCAGTAAATCACTGTTGAACATTTCGTAGTCTTTTCTGTCTGGCAAGGAAAAATGAAATCTTTTCACAAGTCTCCTCTCATCATGTCATCAATTGTTTCAAGTTGAGTTGAGGTGTGTAAGTGATGTTTCCTCCTCTTAACTGCTTCTTCGTCTTACAGATATTAGACTTTTTTAAAAAATCATTCTCAAATTCAAACTTCTCCCAAGAGGTGCAGCAACATGGAATTTCTTCTTTGCTTTAGTGTGTAAATATTTCAATTTGGAGAAAATTTAAACACCTGCATGTCAACCACACTCTCACTATAAAGACACAGAGATTGCTTTTGAAATCTTTTCAGATATAGGTTATTGAGTGACAACCCTTTCAATCAGCACCATTTAAATGTTATACACTGTTTGTTTATTCATGTTCATTTATAAAAGTAAGGTAAGTAAAAGAGTGATTGACCAAAACTGAAACTTGATGCCATTTCCAATTACACTGACTTAGATATATATATCTATATATATATAAGCATAGCACAAAAAGTAAGGACATTTGTGTTTGGTAGAGTATTTCTTTGTTGTAACAATGCTTATTGGCAATAAATCTTGCATTTGTGGGATGAGCAGCAGAGCTGAGCATGTGGGTTGCGCCCATGAAACATTTGGCAACACACACACCATTAAACTGTTAATGTTTATGTGTGAAAATGACACAGGCTGCTCCTCATTATGGTTCTACAGCCACAGTTCACAGTTCTCTTTGATAGAGGGACTGTTGATTAGTGTTAAACTACTTTTCCCTGACTTTTTTTTCTTCAAATCATATTGCACTCTTGCCTTGATGTCGACAAAACATGCAATTTTTTGTCTCTGTATCAGAGGAGGTTCTAGGGAGGGGCCAGCAGGAGCCAGTGCCCCCTTATTCTGAGTCTGGACCCCTGTCAGAAAATGAACAGAAAATCAAACCATTTAAAATTTCTGGTCATGCCTTTTTGACCAGGAAAAAGAAAAACAACTCGTAAATTCAAATTAATATTTTGTATTTTAAATCAATATCAAGGAACCACTCGTTTCGTTCCTGAAGAGACAACTGAATGACTAAAGCATACACGGACCGGTCATTTGGCTTATTAAAGTTGGGTAGCGCCTTTAGGAGAACTGGTTAATGTCACAGATAACTGAACATTGCAAATTTAGCGATTGCATGAAGTGGTGACCTTTACGTAAATGACAGCGAGAAAGTTTTTTAAAAAGACAAAAGAGTCTCTCCTTCGAGCCGGATTCGAACCAGCGACCTAAGGATTCCCATGTAACCACTACAGTCCTCCGCTCTACCAACTGAGCTATCGAAGGGAGTTGTCCACCACCATTCGATTCGATGACTCTTTATCATCGGACACAGATTATGTCAATTACAGGTGTTTGATCTATATTCTGTGAATAACATTGACACATGGACAACAGTTTCGATGTAGCGGAGGAAATGAATACTAGCATTCATATTGGAAATTGCCGGCCCACCTTAAAAGTGGCATAACGCCTGTAGATGGTGTTGTTTAGTCATTTTTCAAGATAATTCATGAACTGAAAAACGTAACGAATAGGCTAGATGAAATGATGGAATTGTCTTTAATTAATTTACAGCCCTACATGTTGATACTGTGGTATATTTTCTTACTCAACTCATTGCAAACAGCCTTTCAGTCCTACTGCTGTTTTTGCAAGTCTGTGGTGGTGGTCCTACCTGCTCAGTATTAACGTATCATCATTATGCTGATTTTTAATCATTGTTACTGGAGCATTTTTTCTTATTGACTCTAAAACATTTATTCTGTTTGTGGAAATGCAGAAATGTCAAAGCTTTTCAAAAACCATTAGGCCTATATTTACTGGTCAAATCTGGACTAGATTGCCCAAAAAGACCTCAGAGATTCATTAAAACACACAAACCATAATTTGAATAACTACATGCAGCACCCACTACACACGCATTTATACAAAAGCTACAAGTGTTACCAGTAATACCAGTGTGTCATACATGTAGAAAACCCACATACACACAGGTATCCTGGGATGTAAAGTACGGCTGTGTATTCTAAACATAATCTATCAGTGCAAATACAGAGGGAAAATTAGCCTATGTATTTTTTCACACAATGTTCTAACGCTTCTCAAACAACAAAAGCACAGTATAGGAAAAAAAAAACCTTAATGTAAAAAAAAGATTAGGCTAAATCTCACCTTCTTTGTGGGTCTAGTCTAGACCGTCTAGACATAAGACTTCATCCATATAACATGTGATGTCTTGAGCAAGGTAGCATGGAAAGTATGGCCTGGCATAACTGTCTGTCTAATACTGACCCCCACTGTTATCAAAACCAAATGTTAACCTTTGACCTATAGTGCTCCAGCCCTGCTTTGTAAGTGAACACATTATCTTAAAGTGTTTTCATGTAGCCTATCAATGAGGAAAGGTAATTGGAAAATTGGTGTAGCAATGTAGGGACCAATGATTATAGATCTGCAAGCTGTGTATTAATAAATTGCAAACTGAGTGTAAAGCAATGAGCTGTTGTGCAAAAAGTGTGTGAATTCAGTTTGGCACACTTAGTAAATGCACTGGCCACACGAAAGGATGTAAATATAGGCCGGAGGGAGGTGACGTGCAGCAAAGGGCCTTCTGAAAACGCAAGATGTATTTTTTTTTAAAGTTTAAGCGCTTAGAGTGATTGGTTAGTTCCAAAATGGTATTCGTGATTAAAATGGCTTCTCCTCAAAGGTGGATATATCGCCATTTGATTGGCGCTAAGAAAGAAAAACAAACTGCAGCGTGATTGTGAAATGATGGACTTCATTTGATTGACCACGCTACAATATTGGTTTTCAAGTAACGCAATTTGTATTGTGATTTGCTGAATCTTTGAGTGACAGAAAGAAAGCACGTGTTGAGTATTATTATGAACAAATAGAAAAAGGTCCCTCCTTCGAGCCGGATTTGAACCAGCGACCTAAGGATTCCCATGTAACCACTACAGTCCTCCGCTCTACCAACTGAGCTATCGAAGGGAGATGTATTACACACAGTAGCTATTACAATTTCACAAGAGAATACACATCATGAGTAACTCAGATGTTTATTGTTAATGTGAGACGTGGATTAATTTTAACCAACAGCAGTTTTGCTGTAATCGACGTGAAGTCATACACACATTAATATTGAAATGTGCCAGTCCACCTTAAAATGACGTCATTCGTGAACTGAAAGACAAATACATGGAATGAAAATGAATCATCAAATAATGTATTTATTTTAACTGTAGCATTTTTGCCTACCAGTTCAGTATGAAAAAGTCTTAAGAAACAAAGGACATAACAGAGTATCATAATCTAACAATGCTACTTCTATTTGTGAATATGCAAAAAAAAAAAAGTAATCTGGTCCAGAAATTATTCATTTTAGTGTTTTGGTCTGGACCTGGTCAAATGCAGTCTAGACTGTGAACTGTGAAATCTCCCATTTTACATTTAAAAATTAGAATAAAGGTCTTGAGTCTATCTTGAATTAAATATTTTTTTAAATGTTCCTGAGAAAATGAATAAAACTCAGGATTACGATACTCTGTGACATCCCCTGTCATATTAGAGTACTGAATTCTTGACACTTTTTTATAATGAGAAGATTGGACCAAAGAAAATAGGGAGAAATAGCAATAACAGCACTATAATTTAACTGCTAACTAATCATTAAGGCTATATTAAAATGATGTTAATGGGCTTAGTGACTGCAGGCAAATATTAATTAAATTATATGGAACTTTCTGTAAGTATGATGACATTAAATTTTATTTTAGTGCAAATTTTCCCAGTAGCTTCTACATCCTTTTATCATCATTATGCAGTGATTGACTACTTACACTTAAGTCTCCCTTCCTCTCCATAAACACACATTGCACAATCACCCTTGCAGTCAGTGTAGAGGAAGATGTAGAGGCTGTGGGCAGCTGTTCACTATTGCCCCACTCAGTTTCAAATATGGGCAAGGTAAAAATGGCACCCTTTGACGTGACAGCAATAGCTTCTAAAAACAGAACTGACACCAGCAAGATAGGAGCCCACACCCGCTGGGACAAGAGCAGCAGGCCTGTTGTACATTGCTCTCAGAAACGGACACTTTACGCCACTTCACCAGCTTTATAAGTCTTGTTTAATGAGATTTTGTTTGTGTTTTTGTATTGCTAAAAGCTTTTCCATACAAAATGAATAGCATGGAGAACTTGGAGAAGCAGCTGACTTGTCCTATATGCCTGGAAATGTTTACTAAGCCTGTGGTTATCCTGCCCTGCCAGCACAACCTCTGTAGAAAATGTGCCAATGATGTTTTCCAGGTAAGAAACCCAACAAAATGCCATAGATTTATTTGTAGTGTGAAGGGAAATTTATTTGTTAACTTGAGGAACACTGTTGTTTAGCATTAGCGCCTTAAGCTAACAGTTTATGTCATGGGAGCCATAGATGTTGTTATGCACTTGTCCTCCATTTTTGATCCATTAAAGGCCTCACCAGTAACTGTCTGGATAGCATACATTACAGGTATATAATATTTTTGTGAGCAATAGAAGCATTGTAGACAGAAAGTCACTTATTTGTGTGCCACAAATGATTGTGAATGAAAATTAAAGGCTGTGTTTACAAACATTATTAATATAATAAACCATTACATTAGTCAGATAACACTTATAACTTAAGAATTTAAGATGAAGTCGTTGTTTAGTGTTTGTTCCTGTGTTAAAACACAAATTTGGAGTCACAGTGGGGCAATTCAGTGTTTTGAATGTTTCTGATGGGGTAACACTTTTATATTATGGACTGTTAATCCACTGGATTAACATTTCATAACTGAATGAAACAGCTTCATTCATTTTGTTTATAAAACAATGTGCCATCACGGTAAATCCAAGGTTTAAATGATGACTGTTTACAGGCTTCGAATCCATACCTCCCAACAAGGGCTGGCTCTTTGACATCTGGTGGCCGATTCAGATGCCCGTCTTGCAGACATGAGGTGGTTCTGGACAGGCACGGGGTTTACGGGCTGCAAAGGAACCTGCTGGTTGAGAATATTATTGACATGTTCAAGCAGGAGTCCAGCAGGTGAGACAGATAAGACACTTAGATGTGCTCCATTTAGTCCCTATTGATTTTTTGACCAAATCTAAATAAATGGTCACCACTTATACATTATATCATGACATTTCAGAGACAGGCTTTGTTAATCAAATCTGCCTTCAACCTCATGTTAGCTGGAAATATACCAGTTGCTGGTATGGCCTGCGTGCCAGTGGCTTCTGAGTCAGAGAGCTAGAGTGGATGACAGGACGTTCCTGATTGTAGTCATGTATCTACACAGATGATTTACTTAGTTGACTGTGAAGCTTAAAGACTTGTATGACATAAGATCCAAAACACTTCAACTCCTACTCTCAGGATGCTAACTTCATATAGGGTCATGGTTCAAAGATAAATTGGCTTTTAAACAATACAGAATACAATATACTCCCCTTCACAATGGAGTGATATTTTGTGGCTTTAAATTAAATATTTTATTATTTATTATGTGAACTAGTAACTGAAGTAACTGGTATGAGTTAATCATGAAGGATAGAATTAATGAATACGAATCAAATCAAAGATAATGCTAATCACCTACACCTGTGTACTGTGTACTGTGTACCGTGTGATAGTGACACATTGATTTCAGTGTTTACAGTCCCTGTGCCTGACAGTATTAGACTGATGGATCACCAATAATCTACTGAGATGTGTACCGGTGACATTATCAAAATGACATCACGTCACATCAGTATGCACTGAAATGTATGGCCTAACATGAAGGTGCCACTGCTCTCTCTATTATTCTACAGCAGCAAGCCAACGCCAGAGAGCATAGAAGAAACGCCCATGTGTGATGTTCATAAGGATGAAAAGATCAACATTTACTGCGTGACCCACAGCGTGCCCACATGCTCCATGTGTAAGGTATTTGGAGCCCACAAAGAGTGTGAGGTGGCACCTATCACCAGCATCTACCAGACAAAGAAGGTGAGATAATGCAGGAAAAAAACAATCATAAATAAATAGATGGGTAGGTGTGTTTACATCTAACGTGTGAAATGCGTCATGCTTTTTTAAGTAAGCATTCAAAATCATGATCTAATAAGAACATTTACATAAAGTACATTTAAAGTACATGCATCAAAATCACAGATTTGAATCATGCTTGATCTTAAGTATTTACTCTGCTATGTCCTTGCCCCCCTCAGACGGAGCTGAGTGACGGGATTGCCATGATGGTTGGTAACAACGACAGGATGCAAGGCATCATTAGTCAGCTAGAGGAAGCCTGTCGTGCCATAGAGGTCAGTGTCCGACTGCTGCAGTGCCTGGTCGCTCACTCACACAGCAAGCCTCGCTCTGTGCACAAATTAATGCACCTGCACTCACCTGCACCGCCGTACAAACAGATGTAACGTGTCCTTGTCATGCCGTTTGCTCTGCTTTTATCTGTCTGTGAGATTTAAACAGAGAGACAGAGAGGAGGAAAATAAATGTTTTCGTGCTTCAGTCTTTTTGTTCTTCTATTTTCTTCTGTGTTGATCTGACATGCACTTAGCAGTGCACTTTATCTGCCTCTGGCCCACTGACATTAAAAACAAGCAGTGTAATTAATGGGTGGAGAACAGACAGCTTTCCTATGGTTCACGTGCCACAGTTGGATGTAGTAGAGAGGAAGCTGGAGTGGTTCCAGTCCCCCATGTGTCGTCACTCAGGATGGACATGCAGAATGAGCTTCACTGTCCTCCCTGCACATATGGCACTACCGCATGAGCGGAAGACAGGCTAACCCACCAGAATATTTGTAGCTGATAGTATTTACATGACTACACAGGAAGTAATGATTACCTCAATATTCTAATCTCTGTTGAACCCTAATGTTGCATATACATGTCTCATCCAAAACACAGTGATGGATGATTAATGTAAATGTATTTTTTATATGTGTGTGTATGTCTCTCCTGTCGCTCATTTATGTATTATAGGAGAATGGTCGGAGGCAGAAGACTCTGGTGTGTGAGAAGTTTGACCACCTGTACTCCATCTTGGAAGAGAAAAAAAGGGAGATGAGTCAGAAGGTCACAGTCGAGCAAGAGGAGAAGGTGAATTATATCCGGGGGCTGACCAAGAAGTACGGAGACCATCTAGAGGAGAGCTGTAAGATTGTGGAGATGGGAATACAAACCATGGAGGAGCAAGAGATGGCTGTATTTCTGCAGGTAAGGATCAGTAGGGTTTAAGATTTTGGCATGAATTTAATGTTAATTGGTTACCCATATCAGTGTTTTATGCATTAGCTGATTGTATTCAATGTCTTTCTTTGTCTCGTCTATTTAAGAGCACAAAGGATATCCTCAAAAAGTGAGTACATATGCTCATATCCTAGATATATATCAATAAAAACCTGAACTGTGGAAAAAGGATAACATATTGTCAATTTAATGCCAAAATTCTTCACACTTTCAAGCAAAGTCACACCTACTCTCTTTGAACTGTCAAATGTAATTCTGTGAAATATGGCAAATTACTATCTTTAGTCATGGCATCCCAAAATAACTCCTGGCATGTGTTAAACATCACAGGTCATTTTAAACAGTGTAGACTACCTGAGGCTTGATTTATTCCTAAAAATGTATAACTGCACCTTTTCGACCCAGGATTTCAGAAGCCTCCAGTACAGCACATTTGGATAAAATTGAGCGTGGGTATGAGAACATGGATCATTACACCGTCAACTTCAAGGAAGAGGGCAAGGCCCTGCGCACCATCGACTTCATCCAAGGTGAAAGGGCAGAGATTGACGAGGGCAGAAATGTACTGTTTACAGATCAGTTAACTGAGTTTATTCCCCTTCTACTTCTTTCTACAGATGATGAAGATGAGGATGATGAGGATGAGGATGGAGAGGCAGGCACTGAGGAAGGAGAGGGGGCTCAGACTACTTCAGGTGGAGATGCTGTTACAGCCGCCTCCTCATCTCCCAGTGCGGCCATAAGTGCTGCTTCAACCTAGCTGCTAGCCAAGACAACACCTAATGATAAGTGTCGCTCCTAAATATTGATTTTAGGTCAGTGTGATACTTTTCCTCTCAGATTGGGGCACCGTGAGACAGAATCAGATCTGTGCCAATAGGGAAAGTCTAAGTTGCTGAGTTAGATCTAAAAGAAGATGCAGAAGTTTCATTTCACTTCTCACTCTTTTATTGTGATTTTGTTAGGACGCATCACTGCACACTAACCCATTACGTGTTGTTTTTTGTTTGTTTTTTTGACTAAATACATGTTTCGCTTCTTCTTTGAATAATTTTTTAGACATACTGAATGAGAGACAGGCTGTGTCTATTGTTCTCTCCTGAATTTTTATACAGCTGACCTTTCACTGTTTAAACTACATCATTAGAGATCAAGACAAGAGGGCCTCAGGTTTTCCTCCATGTCATATACTTTTTATGGCTGATATAACTTTATGAGTAGTAGCAGAGGAAAACACTGTGACATTTAAGTGTTTCATACAACACCCTGTATTATGTGTCATATTCTTTGTTGTGTAACACAGTTATATTTTCCTATAATGAGCAAAACATCACATTTTGCCATATTTTATGTGCCATTAAAACTGAATTGTACAAGCAAAACTACAGCCTTTAGTTTCATCTTACTACCACATGCGTCGCTGTACGTCTGGTTTCTGCCTGGCCTGAATTACCAATGAAACAGATTCTGTGTAAAACCCTTCTCTGTTTGTGTGTGTGTGTGTGTGTGTGTGTGTGTGTGTGTGTGTGTGTGTGTGTGAGTGCATGTGCGTGCGTGCATGAGAAAGGAAAAAATACTTATTTTTCTCTTTTTCCCTTTATCTTCTTCTCACACTCTTTCTCTCATCGTTTTCTGTCAAAGGAAATCCAGCTAGAAAAGGCATTAGTGCCCTTTTTTAAAGCCGGTGCAGACCATTATAAGATCCTCCTGTACTATTCTATTCCTGCCTACAATCTACTGTACGTATCAGACTGCAGTGAACCTCAGGTCGTCAGTCATCTATCTGTTGCCCTGCAATGATCTCACCTTCTTGTGTATTGAAGTAGTCCACCATTGAGTTCCATGTAATTATTACACCATCTTTCAGTGAGTTGAATCCTTTACAAATGGGCTCAATGCAGCGCTAAGCCCCAAGTTGCTAAGTGGGTCAAAGAGAATAGGATGACTCACATCCACAGCCCCTGTTTAGTTTACCCTGACACTGTGGGTCAAGGATCAGCGCAGCATGCAAGTACACACAGGTGCACACACACACGGTGTCTTTCACACTCATTAGCTATTAGTGGTGCATCTTTGAGCTGTCTGTGGTTGTTGCTTGCTAGTATAATGAGAATTGCTTCTTGAAGATTAAAGGTTTAGAGGAAAGGATGCTGTATAAATGTTTCTCACCTGCAGGCGCTCTTAGAGCATCTTTAAAGGGATTTTTGGTCATTTTTGTTGATAAAACTGATTTTTGTTTTTTGGCAGTCATAGAGAGGAGGCATGGAGTTTACACAAGACTTTACTCCAGAGCAAAAAAAACATTTTTGTATTCAGTAAGAACATATTTTCTCTGTAAATCAATATCTGCAAGACTCTGAAGATGCAGTGACCATTTATGCTTTCTTCAGCCAACTGTTTACTTTGTTTTTATCCACTAATCAGTAACCCTATTCAGTTTCTCAAAATACAGATACAATTTATGTTAGTTAAAAGTAGTAATTAAAGTAACTGGGAGGAGTTAGTAACTGGAATTAGTTTTTAGGGGATTTATTATTAACCCACGTGTAAGGATTTCCACAGAGAAATGTAAGCAGTGCTTTTAAGTTTTTATTAAAAAATATAGATATAAGACGTTCTCTTGCACAACAGAAAATGACTGGTTGCACATAAGTTTATTAACAAACATAAATATCATAAATACAGTGATTCATAATCTAAAACAAAATGCCAATTTCTCGATGCAGTATTTCCTGGATCATCCAAAATAATTTAATTTCAAATATGAAGAACAGTGTAATTCTACAGATTTGACACCAACATTAAAATGGCAAGGTACAATCGGATCATTTTAAGTCAAGCCCGTTTACGCTCCATAGTTTGAGGTTAAAGCTATAAATAATAGAGTGATAAAGCAGCACTATATTGTACAGAGCATGTTTTGTGCTGATGGTAAAAATGCAAAAATAAAGAAAAGAGAGGAAAGGGAGATCTTTGGCAGACAGGAAAGAGGTCTTCATTTCCCGAAGAGCTCCATCATTCTTCTGTTATTTTGCGCTTGCTGGGCCAGCTGTTCCGCCCTGGACATCTCCATCATCTCCCGGAGCAGGTGGAAGGTCAGATCCAGGGATATCGGCGGGTCCTCGGACCTCCTTCCCCTCTCCATTGAGTCGTCCCCGCGGTCTCCGAAGCCGCTTATGAGCGCCCTGATGTTCCCAACTTTCCCTTGTAAAAGACGCCGCGTCAGCTGGAGTTGCAGCGCTCTGTTGTAGATGGCAGGTGATACACCGGGATACATTGACGATGATGGGAAAGATTTAGAGTCCCCGTTGCCTAGTCGGATGAAATACTCCTCTCCAACCCGCTCCAGGATGGGACCAGACTGCTGCTGCTGCTGCTGGGAGTTTTGGGTTTGGGGAGCTGGGACGCGCAGGGCACCGCCAGGGCTCTCAATAGCCCGACATTCGTAGCGCGGTAAGAAGGCAACTAGCAGAATCACGGTGGTGCCAAGTAAATTGAGCTTCATGTCAGGATATCAACAGGAATCTGAAGGGGAAAAAACAAATGCCATGTGTTTATTGTATACCCTAACTGTAGTGTAAAATGAGCTGCGTAATGAGGAATTTACGCACATAAATCAGGCATGACATCAATGTAAGAGGCTGGTAACTATGAACAAAACTGCTACAGTTAATCAATTGTGGCAAGAGATGTTGTGATCCACACTTATCAGCAGTAATTATACAAATATGGTTTTGTGTAATTGGTCCGTATTGTTGAATATATGCGCGTAAAGACTGATTTCTGGATTGGTGATGGATAAGCTGGAAGTTTAAGCATACTTCTTTCCTCACAATCAAACGAGATAAAACCTGAAAATAAAAGTGGAATCACTAATAGCAAAAATACATTCATTCCTCTGTAAATAGCAAAATTTGTTAAAACGTTTGTGAAGCCAAGTTGCAAGACCGGTTTCATCTGAATGAAGTCGTGCCGAGAAAATGAGAAAATGCAACATGCCAAAGAAAGCATGTAGACAAAGTCACAATGTGTATAAAATAAATGAAGCTTTGAAAGCGTCTTCATACCTTCAATCTTTAGAGGAGGTCCAGTACAGCCGTGTAGGTTGCCAGGTAGTTGGCGAGATGCCGCCCTCCTTCACTTCTTTGAAGTATATAGTTACTTAAGGAGTAGATGCTGAATGGACTTATATAGCCAAGCTCACTATAAGTGTCGCGCTCTAAAATGAGATTTGAGTCTGCGCGTTCTTGCATGGGTGTAACGTGAATGGACGCCTCTGACAAAGTGCTTTAGTTTAGATGAGATGAGTCATATGTGAGCGTGCGCGCGCGTGCATGAGCCTCTACCTCGGTGCTTTCAGAATAGGCCTATAAGGTGCCACACCTGCTTGCATTTTCCCTTAAATGAGTTTGTTCAAAACGTTTGGAGAGGTTCTTGAATTGTAAAAGGAAAATGCCCAAAAGTGAACTGTTGAAAAATTAAGTAGTGAGTCCAGATAAGATTGAAATTCTGATTTCCCCCCACACACCTCTTAGTCACCACTTATTTTCAGAATTTGTATCGAGAATTGGATTTGAGTGTGCTTGAGTCTGCAGGGCACAAAAATTCCTTATTAAAAAACACACTTCAGTAACTGCACTTTTTCATCTTGGCAGCAGTTACTGTGTCAGAATGCAATAATGATTAATAATAGAGACTACTGCAAATGCATCACATATTTGCAGGTACAACAGGTACATTTTGGTGCAATGTGCAGAACTGACGTTGCACCATATTCATGATTCCACAGCGGTTTCCCAGCTGACCTGTGTAGTATTCAGCAAATGTGCATCTGCAAACAGCTCAGGCTGAGATTGTCTCCCAGTGATTCATTACTGCTGCACATACGTACGTCACTACCTCTGACACTGGGCGCCTCAACTACTTCGCTCCAGAGGGGCCCAACACCAAACCATGCTTTCAAGATGGATAGAATAAATATCAAACCTTTGGAATCTTAAACAGTTTAATGATAGAAAGGAGAACTCTGACATGTCTGTTTCTCTGCTTGTTTCTCACTTACTTCAATTTAAATGCAATACAATTACATCAGCAATTACTAATAGTCTGTGTGGAATCCAACCCTATTAAATATTAATGGTGATACTTTTCTACATGAACACAAACTCCACATATTTGTTAAGTCACCTCTACCTTTCACAGTGTTCTGAAACCCTTTCTATTAATCCCTAACAGCAAATCCATTTTCCCGAGACATACAGCCTGGGGAAAGACTAAGTTTCAGACATACAGTATATGCAGAGGTCAAAGTGACTGAGCACACACTGCACACTCAGGTAAAACATCAGCCAATTTGAGGGAGAAATGAGAGGAGAAAATTTGATTTAGTGTAATGTAGTTATGGAGTACAAATTTGCTTCAGAATACCATCTTCCAAAATTCACATATTATTCGCTTTAAACAATTTAGTGGACCAGAGTGTATTTTGCAGTCCGTGTGAAACTGTTTCTCCTGCAGTCTCTCCACTTTGTGGCTTTCTGCACTCCATGCTGCTCCGGGCGAGGTGTCAGGTCCCATCATAAGAAACACATGTTGGCTGACACAAATAGCAAACACCGCCAGATGAGAGAGTGACTGCTCGTGGTCAACTCATGTCACCTCATTTTCAAATCACTGTCCCTGAACAGATCACTGGGAGAGAAATCCTCTCTTGTGACGCCACACCGGAAAAGGCTCAGCCTTAGATTATTATCCCTTTGTTTCCTCAATTACAGTCTCTCAGACGATTAGATTAGATAAAACTTTAATGATTCCTGCAGGGAAATTGGGATGTTGCCACTTAATATGACCTTTGACTTAGGCCTCTCTCTGCAGGTGGGAAATACAAAAATACTCAAGGTGAAAATCATGTGTTGAAATGGACTGAGTAAAGTTGAATCTAGACAGCAGACTCCTCCTCACCTCCGAAAGGATTTCACAAAACCACTGTCACATGAACAAATTCTCCATGGCAACGCATTCTTTTAATTGATCATTTGCCTTTCTAATAAAGTTCTGCTACAAGGAGGGACAAATGCTTCTCATTAAAATGTCCTCTCTAAATAATTGGACAGCTTTCCCCAGTGTTTAGAGCTGTGTTATTCTGCCATTGATACCCATTTCTTAATACTTATGTTGTTCTGCTTGACTTTGACAATCTCATTTGAATAAACAAGGTCACTCTGGCTGTTTAAAAGTGTATTAGTGGGTATCCTGGTGCAGATTGCCGGGACTCCACAGACTAGGGTTCCCCACTTAAACCACCACCTGAACCCTGTACTGTAGCTCAGGTGTCCTTTTGGTTTATAGCATAGTGATATAACATTTTATAAAAACACCTCTCTAACACAAGTGAGAGCTTGGCCTTTCATCTCAAGGAAAAACAGACATGGAAAAAGTTTATAGAAATGGCATTTCTTGTTTTACTATTGACAACAAAAAATGTTCATGCAACCAGCCCAAATTATATAAATGTACTGTAATTTTATGTCATGGCAGACTGAACGACTAAACAGACTCATTAATTATGCGAGATGAAAGCTGCTGGCCGGTATACCCTCTGGTTTACTTGATGTTTCTTCAGTGCATTGCTGCTACTTTTTTATTTTTAAAGGCGATATTTTTAATGTGTCTAGATGTAAGTTTAAGGATTTCATAAGCAAGGCATTTGAACATGATAGACTACAACAATCTTAAGTATAAAAAGCTCTTTGAATTAAGACCTGTTAAAAATTAAACATGAGACAGCTGGCTTTCCTGGGCTTCTTCTATAGGTTTGCATGCAAATGAAGAGTGTGTATGGAGCCTGCATGAGAACGTGTTAGCAAATCTGTCCATAATGCAGCTGAACCCCCAAGGGTCGTTCTGTCCATATAAATCTAGCATGTGTAGCTCTGAAGGGGGTTAAATCAGAGACTTCCTTAATGCTTGTACACATAGTGGAGGCCAATCTCCTCACAGACAAAGTAACATGACGTATGTGAGAAGCCAATACTTAATCTCCTCTATTTGTCTAAAAACCATTTACGGTTTGTTTACAATCATGGCCTAATTTTCCACCTCAGAATTAACAATTAGGAGATTAAACATAATGTTAAGCTTATCTTTACATTGAATTGTGGAGAATAAACAAAAGTATCTGTCATGTCAGAAAAAAAGAATATGTGACTGCTCTGTGACTTCTCCCATTGGTTTGTGGACTGCTGTTGTGAAGCCTCAAGTTTAGCAATTTAACCATCACCATCTTTGATTTGATCATTTCCATCTTTGATTTTTGGAGCTAGAAAATGACCATATTTGGATGAAAGGGTGGGGTGGACCCTAGCATTAGCTGCTAGCTTGGTTAGCACGGTTCATATACAGTGTATGGTTATATATGATAACGCTAATGCTAATGCTTATTTTTGCTAGCAAAAATCAGGTCTAAAACCATTAAAACAAAATGTACTAACTGGAAAAACACTTTTTTTAGGCACCCAAAATGTTACAATTTTCTTTCATGAACTAATAACACTATGAAATAGCAGCAGCTAAGCCTATACTCTGTGGACCTGGGGTTACACCATTGTTACATTATGTAATCAGCATTGTCATTGTGGCAGTGATTTGTCAATCAAAAGATAGCTGTGCCCTACAGGATAACCTGATATATTGACTATTTCACTCTAAATGGGACCATAATTTACAAAATGATCATCAAACTGTATTGAAGAAAATTTAAAACTTGCAATTGAGACCATAAACTCTTTAGGAAATGTTTTACAGAGGTCATAAATCCAGTGAGAAGTAGGCCTAAGGTCATTTTGCCATAGACTTCTATACAATCAGACTTCTTCTTTTTGCCTCTAGCTACTGGAGTCACCCCCTTCTGGCCATTAGAAAGAACACAGCTTTAAGTCATTTCCATATTGGCTTCACTTTTCAGACAGAACTACCTGCTTGCATATATTGAATAAATTAAAGTAGTAATCTCTACTGCATAACCAAGGGCTTTCATCGGTGGGCCTTAGGCTCGATCACCTTTGTGTTACCTCAATCAGCAATAGACAGTGACTTAACAGGCTTTTATTTAAATGAACATCTTTGCGATAATTACTTTAATGGGTAATACTAGTGTTTTTCTTATTTTTTCTTATTGACAACAAGTGCAATAAAAACACCAGAACGAACAATGTGTTTTTCCGTCTATCACTACTGTCTGACATCTCAACCTTGTCTGTGGCACGCAGCCCCAAGCCCATTGGTTCCTGTGAAGAAGTAAACCTTTTAAAACAGGTCACAACTTTAGTTTAATTTCTATAAAAGACTCAATAATTTCATAGACCAGCTGGGCACTGCAGTTTCTAGCAAAGGTTAGTTAAAAAAATAGTGTTTTTGTTCAGGACTATATACTTTTGGTCCCATAGTTATTGTTTATAGCACCACAATGGTATGAAATAAACTACAGTTACCATGTTCATTGTAAAAAAGGAATATGACACTCATAGCAGAATTGTGGCTCATTTATGTGTTTTTACTTGTCTTTAGACAACAATGGAGCTCTATGACACAGAGGAAAAATACATTTATCAGGTTTTTGCTCCACAGGTAGTACTTGTTAGTGGGATCAATTCATGGTCAATTTTGGTGTCTGCTCGAACAAAAGTATGTAATATTACCAGTATCATCTTTTAACTTGAATACTAGATATTGCTGTATCACTTATTATGCAAATGAAATAAATAAATTGAGGATCTTGGGCCTGTCTGCAACTGTGAAAGCAAGTCAATGTTCAGTATTATATGTTTTAAAAGAGGCATATATAAAGGTTAACTCAGCAACTGTGCCAGATGCTAAATGTTCTGCCTCTGTGCATGATTTGACACTATTAAGTAATATTTCATTTCAGTGATACGTGCCATACATGAATCATGTTTTACTCAAATAATTGAGGCAGCAGACACAAGAGTGGAAACTCTAGTAAAGATGTTTCTGGTTGTGATAATGTGACAAAAATTGCCATTTTAAGAGAAATCTAGGCCAAAGCCATCTCATCGAAATTGTAACCCAGTTTTCTTTGCTCTTTGATAACTCACTTTGGCCATAATTGGCTCTGAGGAGCCCCTTTGTCTGAACATATGAAGCTTCTTTGTGTAGTATCATAGTTAAGTTGTTAAGTTAATCATTTATAACTCAGTATTTTTATTAAATCTTCATGTAGCTGTAAGATTAGCAGCATGAGAAACAAAATAACTTCAGGCCTCAGTGAGAAATGATTGACAAACATCATATACACCATCACTGACAGTATTAGACGGGTCAACGTGACAGAAAACTGCCAGAGAAAAGAAACACTTCAAATGTTTTTTTTCTTCATTTTATATTTGTCTCTGAGCATAACTGACCTAAAAAATATCTCTTTTCAATTGAGCACAGACACCCCCATTCCATGTAACCATCAGAGATGTAAAGGCTGAGATGGTTGTCTCTCTGGATGTCTGTCACTTCGGTCTGTCTTACAGCAGTCAGCGGTTAACTCTTATAACTGTTATAAACGAGGGCTCCTTGTTTGGGTTAAGATCCAAAACAAGTTCATCAGACCAAGCAAGCTGTCAATATGCAGAGAATAAATGAATAAAAAATGTCTTTTCCCGCTATTTATAGCATTCTTTATGTAATAGTTTAACATGAACTCCACATTTTTTCCAGTCGTATGCTTTGTCTTGAAGGACACATTTAGTTTTGCAGAATGTAAGATGTATTTGTTTGTTGGAGGACTAATGAGAGAAAACTGTCAGTGTACTGGAGGCAGTGTGGTCTTTTCTTCAATCAAGCATGTCTGCTATAACTTTTTTTTTTCTTTTTTTAGAGAAAACAAGTCACAGTAAGTTATGTTTTGGCACAAGGATAACCAAGATTGTGTGATAAAAGAAATGCTCATCCATTACCACACAGCAGTGACCGGTTTGGTCATTTGACATCAATTATTTCAAAATTCACTTCTTGACCTTTTTCCATAAGATATTGGAGATGTGATATTCTCATTTCGAGTTGTGATGATTTAATTGAATTGTCTAAAAGTCACCGGTTTCCAAGAAAGCCTTCGTTCTGCATCTATTTGTACACATAGGGAGCTTCCTGCCCCCCTCGTAAAGCAATGTGCACAAAAGCTGAGTCCTCTCAGATGATCGCGCTGGGCATTTGCCCCATAGCAAACATAATGGATGTCCTCAACCACATTAGACAGGATGCAAGTCAGTGAAGATGCAATGAAATCAGCTGTGTTTGTGCAGGATGACATGGACTTTTGTTTTTCAGAAAGTACATTGAGGAAAACAATAAATTTAAGGCAGGGGTATGTTGTCATGCTCTTGTCAAAAATATACCCTTGTGCATAAAAAGTCCTGATTTGGGTGCTTATCACAAGAAGATAATTACTGTCTATCCACTAAAAACATGCTGTGCCTAACTGACCCCCTTACTTTTCATGTTTTACCCTTGACTAAATCAAATGACTCACTTTTTTTCTTTTTTCTGGTTTCTGGTTAACATCAGAGGATGACTGAGGGTTTTTTAAGTAGGAAGATATTTGTCTGCTCTAATTTTTTACGTAGGTGTCGGAGGTCTCTACTTGGTTTCTCTTTGATCATCAGCAAGGCACTAACAGGCATTGATCACACAGCAGCACCAGGCCAAATCAAAAATGAGACAATTACACCAGACAGCAACACTCGGGAAAAAATTTAAGAACAGTGGAGGATGATGAGACACGACCGTCTGCAAAGATATTCATCTTTTCATCAGACAAGGCTGAACAAAGCTCACTGTTCTACAGAAGCGGAACAGAAACATCATTTCTCAGGGATAAATTGAAGTCACTATGTAATGATTTACTGTACTATTTGTTACTGTACAATGAATAATATGTTTTTAATTAATACATTGTGGTGTTGAAAGCATTAACTGTTTAAGAAAGTCATTGCTGTGCTCAACTTTGTTCTTTGTGATTAATTCGATTGAGTGGCTGTAATTTAAAAGCTTCCAGAGCTCGGCATCAATCAACCGAACTAGTCAAATAAAACTAATGTAATGAATCAATCAACAGAGATACACACATTAATCTGGAGCACTCCTCTGTCAGAAGCCTTTCAACATCAGGCTTAACCTCTCAGAGAGAGTGAATATACAGTGGGGGAGCCTATGTTTAGAGATCCAGAAAAAGAAAGACTGAGAGGAGGAAGATGCAGGTACGGTGAGGACGGATGGCAGGAAGTTGAACTCTCGGGCTGATCTTGTCTAGAAAATTCATCAGTGGGAGTGATTGCACATTTCGAGCATGACACCGTGTCTTAGTATGAGCATCATGGCGACACAGCTGTCAAACAGAGAAGAGGTGCCAGGAACTGCACCGTCCTTCTCTGCCTTATCAAGCATTGATGGAAAGGTTGCCCAAACATTTAGCAAAACAGAGTATCCAATGTAACCATCCTTGGTACTTGGATGTTTGAGCAGAAGCGCAGGTGTGTCAATTGGGTTGTCAAGTTACCCCCAGAAATGTGTTTTCCCAGTATAAGTGAGTGGTCTGGCACATCATTCTCCATATTTCGCTCCCCTCAGTTCCTGTCGTCTCTCTAATAAAGGCAAAGCACACCCTAAAAAATACTTACAAAACAGACTGAAATCCTGGAAAAAGATCTCCTACGTCTGAAACAAAATAAAAATATATATACTGTGGGATTCCTGAGACCTCCTCTCTCCTAGATGCCTTAACTTTATCTCAATGAACAACAACTTGTTCCTTCCTTGGTACGCAAAGTTATTTTTATTTATTGGGTGCTCACCGCTAAAGGGTAAAAAATTAGTTTCTGTTTACGTGCTCTCGGTTGCAGCTGCCAGGCTCTTGTTATGCTGCCAGCATATTGACCTTGTGAAAGACTTCGCATCCTGATATGTTTAAGCACCGCTGTGTCTGAGCCCTGAGGATATAAGCATGGTCTTCACACAGCCTCTGCCTGCAGCTTCTGAGGTGATGGCAACACATCAGAGGTTGCACAATATCATCATCTTCTTCCTTAACACGCTCCTCAGTTTATTCATTGTCTCTGCTTAAGCTGCTTTTGGCAGACTTTACTATATCCTGCTGGTGATGCATTGATACCACTACCACTGGCCTGTTTTGTTTGGTTCCATACAGAGTTATCTGTGACAGGACCTCTGCAGCCCTGTTGTGTTTGCTCCTCAGTACCTTTTTGTCCAAGTGCTGCGTCTCACAGCTCAACTGCTTCTCTCAGGGTCAGTTTCCACTACCACGTACTTTACTTTTGGCCTCTCTTCGCCTCAAGTTTTGCACTTTTGAATCCACAATTGAATTACCCCTATCTGCAGATTTGTCGACTTCCTACGAACACTGACCTCTGAATGTAGTCTAAGCTGCTTACCACATCATGCCTCGGGGTCTTAAATCTTGTCTTTGTTGTTAGGTTCCTCATCTTGAGAAAGGCCTCTCCAATATCCACAAAATTGTATCTTTGCCACACATTGCATATGCATATTTTTTTTACCTTACAGTTCATCTAAACAATCATTTCCATAAATCTTTGTAATCATGACAGCTCTTAGTCATTAGCCAGAGCTCAGAGCAGCAAAATCTCATCATAATAATTGATAATGATGTAACCTTTAGATGAGTTTCACTGTGTGCAATGGAGGTTTTGGATTTTTACCTGTGTGTCAAGGTGTTGTGATGCAGCACATATAATGAGATGTGTATCTAGTTTTAAGGCAATCAAATGTGTTGCTCTCACATATCAGTTATTCTTGCTATGTGACAGCCTGCCTTACTTTATACACACTTGCTTTGCAGTAAGGTGAATGCTTTCTTTGCTGACGGTGTTTCTTTCATTATGTGCCTTGAAAATCAAAATAATAAACTCACAAGCAGTAAATGTGAGCTTCGCCTTTGTCGCCCTTGCCTGTCGAGACAGAGCAATTTAGATTAGCTTTCACGATTCCTTGCAATTAAATTACAGGGCCTTTTAAAAACTCACTAAGTGCTCCCTGATGGCTGCAGTTTGTGATTGCTTCAGTGTTTGTTCTGCTGCATGATACTGTAAATAGAAGAAATTAATTTAATCCAGCACCATTATATTGGAGTACCTGCACTTACATAGCTAATTGTTGTTTTCCCTTTTACATACTAATCAAAAATGCTTCTTCAATTACTTTGCTTTACTGGTAAAACAACTTTTTAACATATTAATCCCAGTGAAGAAATATTTTATCGCCACTAAAAGGTGACAAACTTGGATTTATTTTAAAGCAAACATTCATTCTACATAGTCAGAAGGTTGAACTCAACAAGTATTCAAGAACTTTCAATTTGATTACTGAACTGCTCTGTGACCAATGTGTGCAAGTTGTGTTTTGTAATTAGTGTTTTCTCTCTCTCTCTCTCTCTCTCTCTCTCTCTCTCTCTCTCTCTCTCTCTCTCTCTCTCTCTCTCTCTCTCTCTCTCTCTCTCTCTCTCTCTCTCTCCCTTCCTCTCAATCCCTTCTAATGTGTCCAGCTCACTGGGCTGTGCATACAACTCCCACGCATGCAATTGTCAGCTCAGGTGGGCTTCCCCCAAGCTCCTTGACCCCTCTCAACATGGGTGAGCATGAATTACATTAGCCACAGTTATGTAAACATTAATTAGAAGAGGGACTTGGATATTGGCACAACACCAATCTCTCACTCTGCATTGAGCTGGAAGCCATCACTCTCTTCTGTGCACAAGTTTGCTTTATGTCCCAGTGCACATGTATGTAAGCATGTGTCTCCGTCATGCTCACAACAATGCATACTTGACACTAATAAATCTCCAGCAGCATATCCAGCCATCTGCCTGATTGAGTTGTATGATATAACGTTGAGCCTCGGGGGTGAACATAGTTTAGTTTAACTCGGGTTGGCAATGACTTTCAAACAGGGCAGAAGGAACAGGAGCCTAAATAACCACAAGTAGGTTGTATAAAGCCGGAGGTGATTCGCACAATTGCAATCAACGTGCTGCTTTGTTGCACCCCTCCTCCTCTTCCTCCTCCCTGCCTGCATGTAAAGAATCAAAAATGGATCCAACATCCGCTATCTGTTCTAAATCATCTGTGACACTGAATCATTGTGTTTTTATTCAGGAGTACATACGGAGTTGAGGCCCTGCGGCTGTCAATCTGCATTACTCTCCATTGACACCATGCACGTAGGCAACAGGCAAATGAAACACAAGTGTAAATTATCTGTAAATCTCTGCTTGGGAGAAAAGTCTAGATAAACCCTCAAAATAAACCTGAGAATTAGCGCAGGGCTGGTGATGTTTGGTTTCACTTTGAGGTGCTTGTTTGAAGAAAAGAGGGAAACTGAGAGTAGAAAAAAGTGAACGTGTGAGCGTGTGAGTGTGCGTGTATGTGTATGGTTTCCTCATGACAGACCTCATGATGCTTTTAGATATTAGTATAACAGAATACAAATTATATAATTCAAAAACCTCCCATCTAACCTCAGAACCTGAACAATTGTGGACAAAATAACAGAAACACCTCAGAGGGAGCTGCATCACACATAACTTTCAAAATAGATTCAAGCCGTCTTTTAGATGTTGTCACAGTCTAAAACTGTGTTTACCGTATTGAAAAAAAAAATCTTCTTTGAAGGATGAAGGAGGTGGAAATCTGCTTTGCACGCTGAGATCCAAAACTCAGAATAAGAGTTCATTGATGTTCAGATCCTTTCATTTCTCAGGGGTGCAGGTTTTGTGCTCCTTAGACCAGGTTTTTATTCTTTGTGTGGAGGCATTAGATAAAAGTATATCCTGAAAGGCTGCCCAGCTGTTTGTTTTGCTTTCTATACTGAAGGTCATAACCTACAGTTTTCTTGAGAATAACCGACAGCCTCAATCAATTTAGTGGTCATATTTCAAGGCCGTACATCTGAGGCTCTTTCTGTTCTTTCAAATGTCCATTTATGACTGCGTCTCTTCTTTGCTGATGCACTTTGTCACCATAAGGTATCCGCTGTTATGATCTATGGACAAACATACATCACAAAGCGTTGATTTTGAAGGCCGACACTGCTAATTGGAAAGCAACATATGAATGACTCGTCTTTGCATTTGTAATTACGATTTCGTTACTTCGAAAATTCAAATTTCAATGTAGCATTTCAACTTTCGTCCACTTACTAATGGATAAGCTTTTAAATGCAAATCAGTAGCTGGCTCATAGTCAAAGTAGCGATAAAATCATAATAATTACTCACTAAACTGAGCAAACAAGCTGACAACTTTCAGATTGATTGCACCTGATCAGTTAATGCAATTTAGTGCTTTTTCAGACAAAGTATGCTTTATACTTTACAATCAAATCTTATTTTAGAAGCCATGGCTGTTTGAGTATTCCAAACCTTAGATGCTTTCCTCTAAATTGTTTCACTTACTCAAACTGTAAGTCATAGAAAGGGGAAAAAAGCAGGGATTACATTTACATATCAAAGGGCGCAAAGTGATGCTTGAGGGTCCCTGCATAGATGTATGTGATCCATAGTATTTATAGCTCAGGATTGTCCCTTGGGATCCTGATGTTGCTCAGCGCCTGTCATGCTACTCGAGAGAACAGTTAGGTGAGTGTAGCTTGCAATTAGTGACTGTTGCATCATGTCAGGCTAAAGGGTTGCATGATGCGTGACCAACATTTAATCGCAGCATTGATCCGATAGCTGGAGACAACTTTTAGGAGAACAAAGCAAACTGGCTGACAGGAGGCACTTTGAGGGACACAGTCATGAGATCAGGGGAAGGACTGTGTATCACATCACCATCTCTCATTCTATGCTCCAACATGAATCTGATCATACGGGGATGTTTAGCATGCCAGTGACACCCTGACACTCTGTTAGCGATAAGTGACAGTGGCCCTGAGGATGAGTAGAGCAAGGTGACTTCTGCCCTTTTGCTAATGAGCACTCCTGCTCTGACTCATTCAACAACATTGACCGATCCAAGAGGAGTTGCTCCTGCTGAATGGCACAGGAGCAGTCATTATACCCTGGTGTGTGTCTAGGAATCTCAGCCTATTCAGGGTGCAATACTCTGCATTACAGAGGAGCACATGCAAATACCTCAACATCATCTGCAGAAGATGCAGATGTATGTCAAGTGCTGAGCAAGACCATATCTTTGCCAGAAACGGACTAATAGATTGTAAAGGAATTGGAGAAATAGAAACAAGGAAATTTAAGATTTTCATAGCCACTGCTTGCTGTAGTAAACTAAACATGTTTAAATTATTAAAGAAGTCAAATACAAGATCATCTCTAAACTGTGCCACTGACTAGGAATCATCATTTACATCCTGACTGCATCTCCCACTCAACAATTTCGAATTGTGTTCACCGATGAGTTTTTGAAAAGAGTTTCTGAAGTTCAACAGACAGATAAAATGTCTGAATGACTCTACAAATCCCTCTTGAAACATTGGTGCTGCATGACACGCAGCCCAAGAGGGAGATAACAGCACTTCCACCATATCTTCAGCGCATCTCTGAAAAGGCCAATTTGTCACTTGTCAGAACGAATATTTTGTTTGAAACAATTTATTTCAGTGTGATTTTTCTTCTTACATTCTTCATGGTTCATTGCCATCAAATCAGTTTGTGTCAGGTTGAGTAGCACTTAGTGGTTAAAAGCCCTCTTGTCTTTGATAAAGCATGTGAAGAGTACGTCATCAGGGTGGCTGGCTGGCTTTCTTTTTATTAACCACATTCTCACACAGGGGCTCATCAGATACTAAAGATGTCTCTCACTTAATTGCACTAAAAATAGAATTATAATCATTACATGTACAGTATAATAAGTATGCTTTACCCCAAAAATAATGTCTGATTGACCAAACTCTATATCCTCCCTGCAGTGAACAATTCTCCAGAGGAATTTGTGGCTGTCTGCATTCATTACGCTCAGTATCAGTCTAATTATGCGCCAATGTGCACCTACGGACTAATTAACTGGAGATCAATAAGGTCCCTGGATGCCCCTTATGTAGGGGTCCACGCTTAGCCCCCTCATTATTGGAGCTGCACCAAGGCTTCAAAGAGGATTTCTCGGGCTCCACCTGAGGGGCTGGATGACAAATTAGGCTGTGCAGGTTTGGCAAAAGTTGGTGTTTCCGCTGCTCTCCCTCCATGTTGTTGGATCTGATTATAAGTATGAAAAAGACCACAGGCAGTAGAAGAAGATGTTAAGCGATTTAAACACATTTTTATGCAGCCCAGTGGAGGTTTAACATGAGTATGAGGTGAAAGACTCAAAAACTGGTTACTGTGTGCAATGCTGCTCAATTTAAAGGAATACTTTTACATTTTGGGAAAATAAAATATTCCCTTTCTTGCAGAGAGTTAACTGAGAACAGAAATACCACTTTTTATGTTTTTCAGTACATCTGGCTTGGCATCCAGTAAGTGCCTGAAAGCCAAGCAAGCCAAGCCAAGCCAAGTCCCTGTTAAATGTAATTAAACCTAAAGTTAATTGGTATCATGTGATTTTGTATCCTTCGTGGGTTACCAATTAACAAGTCCTTAACATTGGAATCTTTCCCGCCCTTATCGTCCATCTGACATAGAGTGAACACAGCATTGGCTTAGCATAAAGATGGCAAGCAGGGGAAACTGTTAGGCTGGCTCTGTCCAATATCCACCTACCTGTAACTCTGAAACTCATTAATTAACACATTTTGTTCACATCTTGTTTTCTTCATTCCAAACAAAAACCAAAGTGTTCAAATGACATGGGCTTTGCAGGTGTTCATGTGCTTCATTATTTTTTGGCCAGTTGCAGTAACTTCCTGGAGTCTCCACTAATTGACTGGAAGTTAACTTACATGCACCTGGCCCAAAAACAAACCAACTGCTGCATGTAGCTTCAAGAGTGGCATCGATCATCTTAGCTAACACTTGGCAAAAAAAGAAATTTGCATACTGTTTGTCCCAAAATGTGTAAATGTTCCTTTAAGTTCAAACATTTGCTATGATTGCTGTATGCACTTTTGGATTTGAATAAATATAATTTTGATTAATTAGAAATAACTTGCAGGGAAGATGCTGTAGGTACTTCCTAAATCCTGACCAAAAAAATATAGCTACAGAAAAAGAACCAGCTCTTAATAAAGAAGAAAAGATGTGTCAACCAACTACTTATCATTTCATCATGTTTTCTCACAAAGTTGTAAGCCAACTTTGTGGACGCTCTGGTTCAACAGAGTACAGGGTGTATCCGATGATGTCACTGCGATAAGCCCCCACCGTGCTGCTGAATACCAAACTGAGGGATGACCTCTGTAAGTTGCCATGACACCAGGCACTAACCAGCTCTGTCTGCTTCCAACATCCAGCATGGAGCCACTGCAGCACATACACATACGTCATACATTTGCTTGCATGATTTTTTACCACACACACACTCACACATAGACACACACACAAACAGTGGAATGATATCTCAAGGACTCTCCCCTACATGCAGTGCTGATTCTAGGAAGCAGGCCAGGTTTTGGGGAGCAGCTGAACTGTTTCACTCACGTCAGCTGGACGTAGAGGGTGCGTGTACTTCCGGGAGGCTGCATCTGTGTTTCCTGCTCAACTGCAAACAGCACACCCAGTGTGACCTGGCTCCAGAGAGACAGGTAATACCTATTGCAGCAACAGGATTACCTTTTGCTTCCCTTTGTCATGTATTAAGACATTTTAAATGAGCACAGGAGATGCAGCAAAGTGGCTGGTGATTCTGTGTAAGCCCTTGTTGATTTCACTTTCCCCTGTGTGAAAACAGATGATGCAGTTTATCTTCTGGCTTGTCCTACTCAGAGCGTGAGATCCCACGCAGAGCAGGCGGTAGTTTGGAAGCAGCATGCACCTGTGAGGCATTGTGCTGGGCCAAATGGTGTTTCTGTCCCTACCAAAGCAGATCAATAAAGCCTCTGACCTCAACTGTCAGCCAACTAAACTCTGTTCACCAGGGGACGCTCATTTCCCTCTCAAAGTGGAATCAGGAAGTGGTGAATGTAATCTACAGAAGTGCCTAAGCCTATCAGCTAACAGCTCCGTCATGTGGGTTTTTTGTTTTGCATGAGCAGCTCAGAGTTAACTTGGATGGACCATCCCTTTTATTGATTCCTTTCTGAGAAATCAGGTCACGTGAAGCTGTTACCCATGATATTTATCACAGTGATGAATCTGTGGGTTCACTGTATGTTCAGAGAATATTTTGAGGCCTCCTATATGCCTCTGGGAAACGTGGGAAGCCTGAAATTCAGTCTTTTTTTCCTCTGTAGTAAAGTAGACTTTCCCTTACAGTTTGTTGTAAAGCAGAAAAATACAGTGTGATATTATTTGAGGATCTGAATGATGTTCCACCCAAACTTTTAAAAATATCTTCCAGTAGGTACGTCAAAGAATTTTATGTAATAATACAACCTCTATAAATACACAAGTAAAGTGTCAGCAGCTAATCATGTCTGATTTATGCCAGGATGGTGCTGATGAGATTTTTTCACTCTTCTCTTATGTATCTGGCCCTTAGGCGTTCTCACCTCTTCTTTGACGCTAACAGGTCGACTTTTGGATGGAGAAAGAAGTTTAAAGCCTGTGGCAATTTTTTTTTGCATGAATGAATGTGTTTCCTCTCTCCTATGATTCATGAATCGTGGTGGCCACTAGTCAGTAGGTATTTAAAGATGAGACGGAAACAGTGTAGCACGCGCATTCCTCACGTGACCAACCTCTGTGAACAGACGCAGAATACAGATACAGTTGTAGCACATGAAGGAAAAAAAGCAGTGTTCAAATAAATTGGATAAATGCAATATGTTTTGTGTACATGTGCATGCACTCTATAAATAGGGCTACGACATGTGGCATGAATGGTGCTTGTAGTGCTTTAAATTATGCAAAGCGCTGATCCTGTTAGAGTTATGGGCTTTACCTGCTTAGTCAACCATTCACAGATTGCATTCATTCATAAAAATATACAAATGTGAATATGTTTTTCATACATTGTCAGCATCTCTTTACACTGTAGATAGATGAAGATTGGATTAATTTTGTATTTCTGAGGTCTTCATTTCTTGTGTAGAGAAAGAAACATTCATAGAATTGTTTCTTTTGCATGTTCCCATTGTGTTGAGTACATGCAAGTACTGAGAGGGCATTGCCTGTTGCAGATGCAGGTGAATTATCAGCATCATGACAAAGGCAAGTGAGGATAGAAACTGAATAATACATTTTCCAGTCAGTCCAGAATAAAAGAAATAAGACTGGAATCGGAGGTGCAAATTGCAGAGAGATAAAGAGATATGTACATTGGCTTAACTGTACACATCACATAGGAGTCAGTCAGGTTACAACCACCCTGCAAGTCCAAAATATCAATTTTTCAGAAACCCAGGGTTATATTTAGCATTTCTGAGACTATCTGCTATGTTGCACGATAGTTTAATTATCACCAAGAGTTAGAGAATCCATTTAATAAGCCCTTTTGGCTAAAAGTGACACATTCTAAAACTGAGACCTGCAATGGTTTCACATGAAAGCAGCCATATGTTATGGAGAAACCTATTTCTAAAGCTCATCCTTTAAGCACATTTAAGCACTGCAGAGACACTGAAAGTGGGGATGACTTTGCTTCATGGCCAGCAGCTCATAAAGACCTGTGCTGTCTATAAAAGAAGTAATCCTGGAAAAGTAATCCTGTTTGGCTGAATTCACCCCGGATCAGAAGTCAGCAAAAAAAAGAAAGAAGAAGAAGCCTGGTGACGGTGGATGACACAGGCAGGCGATATAGTAGCTAACTACTGGACTATGTTTAAATTGGGTGGCTTTAGATACTATACATCCACACGTCACAGAGGACCTTATAGCCTTCTCTAAATCACAAATGGGACTCTGGATCACTAATTACGCATTTCCTCCTCACATCTCCAAACACAGCATCACTTGTGACCTTATCTCTGCGCAAGCCAGAGTGTTAGTATTCACATGGCAAGTCTGGCGATGAATGTAATTACTGGAGCCCAAAATAATAACACCACCATCTTTGAGGAACCAGCAGCCAGTCAATTGTAATAGGACCCCCTCTCCTCCTCCTCCTCCTCCTTCACCGCCTCATCCTTCTTCTCCTCTAAATTAGTGGAGACATGGACAAAAATAGAGTTATTATGGTGCTGAATCTATGGCGGAAACACATACAGAATAGATGATAGCGACGGGGGGATATTAATACTTCAGTGAATTTAATCTCTCATGAAAACATTTAAAGTAATCCTATTATAAAGTTTATCACAACTCCAGAAGTTTAAAATGATGTGCAGCCAGAGTAAGAGTCACAGCACAGAAACTCAGACTCAAACTGGATCAAAACATGGAAGTTTTTCCAATTTCCATAAATAATGTAAATTTAAATAGAGTAAAATCCAAAATATCTATGATTTAGAACTTTAAAAATGTGCATTTTAATTTTAATTTTGAACTCCTACATCTAACATGACATATTCACCTATTTGTTTCCATTTATCTGAATTGACTAAACTTTTATTTCATTTCCCATTATGTCCTCGTACTTTAATGTTTTGTCACTGATGTAAGTTTTGTATTTTCATAGAATTATCTTTGAGTTTAATATCTTTTAGTTTCTATGTTCAGTTGTCTAAAGAAGGATGATCAACACAAAAACACCAACTACTGAGCATTAAAAACATACAGTCTGTGTTACTTTCACTGATTTTATAGTTTTTTATGTGTAAATTAAAAAAGAAATACATATTGATGCAGTAATACTACATTTGTTTTTCAATTTGAAGAAGGATAAGAATATATTTATAATAATATAGTGACATTAAATCAATTATATTTATATAAATGTATTGTTTTGCCACAAAGCAATGCAATACAAGAAAGGAGGGCTTCTGTTCAGCTTTACTTCTTCTACCCATGTGTGTACATAAGATGATAAACAATACAATATGTTAAAATAAAAAGGTTTCTTTTCTTTAAATCTAATAATAAAAGTAATAATAATAGCAAAGAGTAAAAAATACCATGTGTTTATGTAAACAGTATATTACTTTCCTCCAATATATCCATAGGACTTGTATATTTGCAGTTTATTTCAGAGTGTATTATTATAGGATGTATTTTTTTACAACCAGGCAACCCAAAACTTATTTTGCTCTTTAATGGCCGATTTAAAAATGTGTAAAGCACAAGTGAATTATTTATTAACTTTTTAAAGATGTTTATTATTTTTTAACTTTTTAAAGATTATTTATTATATTACATAAATACTATACTACTAAATTACATTCTTAGTAATAGGGGAACCCAGTACTATTTGGAGACTAAGTTTCTCTACTAACTTTGTACTTTCTGATGAACTGATTAAGAAATGTTTATGTATGACAGCATGCTGAACTAATTAACTGTATACATTATATATAAATAAATATCATTTATATATATTTTTTCTTGTTTGTCTTGTTCTTTGTATGTATTTACTGTATGTGTAATAATATGAAAGCTAAAAAAAATGAATGAAAACTAATATAAGGACAGAGAAGATTGAAGCTTTATTCCTGTATTAATTTATATTGTATTGTGTTACTTTAACTTGGTAATTCATTGTATGATTTTATCTGCAATATCTAGAATTGAAAAAAAACTATTATAAATTAAAAAAGAAAGAAATGAAACAATGTCGCCCTCTTGTGACTTTAAATAGACATTTCCTGCGTTAACAGCGTGATAGGATGGCGACATCACGACCCGCCCCTGTCTTCCTCTGATTGGCTGATCCTGACATTCTAACCCTGACAGGCAGCGAGTACTAGTCAATCACAAGCATCTTAGGATGGGTCGTGCTTCGCCATCCTAGGAAAAAAAATCTTGACCCGGATATGATTACTTGTGTTTTCCCGTGTGAGCACACGTGGGGCAGCAGACTTTTAACATGGCAGCGTACAGCGTTGAGTCGCTGTTGGCCAAAGTTGAGCAAGATGAGGCAGAAAAGCTGAAAAGCATCACCGTCCAGAAGGAGCTGGACCTAGAGTTTGACATCGGGAACCTGCTGGCTTGTGACAAAAATCGCATCGAGTCGAGGGACTTCAAGGAGCAGAAAGAGGACTTCCTCAGCTCGTTAGCACGCGACAACACGCAGCTCCTGGTTAATGAAATATGGAAACTGCCCACAGAGAGGGTCGAGGAGGCGATCGTGGCCAAACTCCCTGATCCGGCGACCCCACTGCCCAGAGAGAAACCTCCACCGAAGGCCAAACCTCCGACAAAATGGGAAGAGTTCGCCAAGCTGAAGGGCATCCAGAAGAAGAAGAAGACCAACCTGGTTTGGGATGAGACTGCGAAGGAGTGGAGGCGCCGCTGGGGCTACAAGAGAGCCAAAGATGACACCAAGGAGTGGATGATCGAGGTGCCGGAGACTGCAGATCCCAATGAGGACCAGTTCGCTAAACGCGTCAAAGCCAAGAAGGAGAGAGTTGCCAAGAATGAGTTCAATCGGTTGAAGAACATCGCCAGGGCGCAGAAGATCCGGTTGCCAGGTGTGGGGCTCACCCCCGTGGCGCAGCAGTCCAAAGAAGACCTGTCCAGAGCCGCGAGTGTGGCCCGGACCTCCACAGCCTCCGTGGGGAAGTTCCAGGACCGCCTGCCCAAAGAGAAACCTCCAAAGAACATGGGCAAGAAAAGAAAGTTTGAGCCGCTCATCGGTAACTTTTCCACCGAGAAGCAGAAGCAGCTGGAGCTTCTGAAAATCCTGGACAGTAAGAAGCCCAAGCTGGACATCACCAAGGCTGTCAACAAGCAGATGAGAGAGGAGGACAGGGAGGAGGCAGCGGCCAAGTACAAGAAGATGGGAGCAGGGAAGAAGGGACGCAAAGGAAACATGTCAGGAAAAGGAAAAGGTGCTAGAGGCAAAGCAGGTGGAGGTGGAGGAGGAAAAGGAGGCAAATCATTTGGAGGTGGAGGTGGGAAAGGAGGCAAAGCATTTGGAGGTGGAGGTGGAGGAGGGAAAGGAGGCAGAGCATTTGGAGGTGGAGGAGGGAGAGGAGGCAAGAAGGGAGGCAGACCTGGGAAGCACTGATGACTGGAGCTTCCTGTATCCTGCTGCCTCTTGTTTGTGCCTTGGCTTCAATGCACTGAACTGCGCATACATGATGCAATATGAAATGACTGTAAAGGCTGAGAAGCTGTGTGTCCTCTCCAAATGCATACTTTTAAGTGTCACAAACTGTGTAAATACTGTTTGATACGTGTTATATTAATGGAAAACACTTGGATATGCCTCAATTAAAGTCGTTTAATTGTTTCCTTTCTGTTTTTATTTGAATGCACTTTTATATAGTCATGGCAACTGTGAGATATCTCTTTCACTGTTGATATTTTGGCTTGTCACCACAGGATAAGCACATATGTAACTAATAGCATCAATTAACACTGAATCCAATCCACTTAGAGTATTTTACTAATGCTCCGCTCTAGTTTTCTAAACCTTTTCAATGCAAACAACTCCCCACAAAATCCTTTACTTCTAGTTTTAATGCATCACACATCTACTGTATGCATTATGTTTATAAGGGTGTCACAGCATTGTGTTCAATACAGGATTTTAACCATTTTTTGCAAATAGCAGTCATGAGATCAAAGGGTTACATGAGTAGAAAAAAGTGCACTTGGATACACAATGAGTATTTAAAATAATCTTTATGGTAAATAGGATTATTATTTATGAGTTTACTGCAATCGTCCAAAAATACAATGGATAAAACATAAGATATGTGACATCTTGACAGTAAAAAGGATGTAGAGATGTGGTGCAGTTGTGGTAAAATGGTCAAAATACAGATATGTGCCTGAAAACTTTCTAGTGATAAATATAAACTGCTAATATTAGTTGACTGTATTGTCAGGATTGAATTTGCAGTTTTATATTTGCTCTGTTTGTCAGCACAGAAGTCAATATTGGCTCTTTGCATTAAGAGTTCTGCATATTGAAACTAAAAATGAACTCAAAGCAAAAATACTGTAAATGTCCCTGTTAACCTTTCTGGAGCTCCTAAATGTTTTTGCAGTATACCTGTTCTGATATGACAAAGTATCTGCTGTAAAAAAAAAAAAGAAACAAGTTCGCTTAAATCAACAACAGTAACTAAGATTGCATGTAATTCCAAATGTTCCTACATCAGTATACATTATATTATTGAAATAGCAGTTCAGCAAATGTTGATGGAAAACATAAACTGAGACTAGCAGTCTGTTACAGACGCCAAAATAACAACAATTACATATTGACTTACTGACTGACTTACTACTTGTCAACTCCACTATCGATGGCGATGGTTAATGTAGCTCTTTTCCAAACTAAACTATCCATGCACAATATATTTTCTCTATAGTTTTTTAATAACTGCCCTAATTTGTCTGAAGAGATAAAAGCTGGAACATGGAGCTTCCCAGTGCTTGCATATTTTCTTCGAACTAGTAAGTAAACATCTCAACAGCTCACTTTTTCTAAGCAGCTTAGCTTTTCTGTTATGTAAAGGCTTTGCTTCGGCCTTGGTGTCTCGACTGGAGGCATCACACTGAACTAGGAGCAGTGAGAGGAGTTGTAGATGGATCAGAAAGCCCATTTTTTTAACCTTTGGTACATTTGTGCACATTGAAAAGCTGCTAATGGCAAAACAAAACAAAAACAGCTTTGACTGATGGTGTTTGGGTCTATCCACAAATGTAATTTTGTGTGCTGCTGGTCTTTTTCCAGATCCAGAGGGGATGCAGCACAGCTCTGTTTTGAAGGACTTCTGAGGCCAAAGATAATGAGGTTAATGAATAGTCTCATCCATTTACAGCAGTTTCCTCTTTCAGACAAACCCATTTCTCGCTCAAGCTAATCCAAAGCCCTCCTGACACGATTTCTAACCTATATCCTGTTGACATTGATTGTAATTAATGGAGAAAATACCATACACTCATTTCCTATGCAGACTTGTCATTGGTAATAGTTAATAAATGCATTCATCAACCAACACTGTATTGTGTAAACATTGGCAGTTAACAACAAACTTCCAATGCTCTGATCTGATTGTGTTATTAATGTTATTGATGGATGCTTTTTAATCACTGACACAAGCTCACAGCCAAGCTCCATCACACCGGAGCGGGAGAGTGGAGGGGAGGTGGGGAAGTGTGAGGAGGAGGGGGGGGGGTTCAATCACCATCTGTTGAGCTGTCCGCCACCCTGTCCCAAGCTCATTCTTCTTTGTCCCTGCTTACCCAGGCCACTGGAAAATGGGACAGTCAATAACCCTAAATCAATCAAGCAGCTCTTGGTGAGGTAAAATTATGAATTCTCATCCATGTCAGGCAAGCAGTGGCCTCTAAACTCCTCTGTCATATGGGACCAGATGGTCAAAGAACAATAGGTGCTGGCATGAAAATTAGTTGGTCAAGCATCATCTCTGAGATGGACGCTGGCTTTTATTTCACAGCTGAGCTGAAAAATATTGATAACAGATCCATGCCTGGTAATATTTAACTTTGAAAATGAAGAAAATCCAAAACGATAAGTCTCAATAACTAAAAATGTATTTGTTGTCAGTCATGACCTGAATTCTTGTGTGTGTGTGTGTGTGTGTGTTGTACCCCGGGATGACTGTGTCGTTGCTTGTGTTCAGCTCAAGTCAGTGCTGCAGTGGATTAGTCAGCTGCATTTATTTAAAGGTAGTGCAGACAGAGAGAGACAGAGAGAGTGCAGGAGCCTCCGTCAGTGTGCAATTGTCAGATCTTCAAGATGCAGCGCATCTACATGCACAGCAATGAGCACTTTGAAGTCTTCACAACTGTCCTTGCCCCACAAGGTGAGTGGAATAATATCTGCAGTGAAGTGTGGCAGAGCATGACATTATTATTGTTAGAGAGAGCGAGATGGCATATGAACGTACAGATGATGAATAAATGATGGGGTAGATCTCTCCCTGTAAGGACTCTTCATTTACTGAAGCATGTTGTTTCAATTTATTTATGTAGACATGTTTTCATGCATGTTTACAGCTGTGAATAAAAATCATGAAACTAACCTTTTTGCTGATTCATCTCCACTCTCAATGGTTAACAGGGAGGTATCGATACAGAGCAGAAGCTGACAAGGCAAGTTAAACATTCTCCATTTAATATAATCAAATATGCAATGATGGAAAAACTGATCTTTGGCTGCAGGTTTAGCTTCATGTATGTTTAAACAGTATAGAAAACAAAACTCCTTTATTTCATATGATCACAGTCTTATGTATACTGGACATTCATTGTTATGACTTTGACATTGGTGTTATATAAAGTCAATCAATTTCCTCTGTCTCCATTATGTGTTTAATTTCTCTAATTCCTCTGACCAACATAGACCATATTTAGGAGGAACAGATAATGAAGAGTGGACCCAGATTTAGGGTTTCTATTTCACTGCGCAGCAGATAATCTCTGAGTCTTGACACATAATCCTCTCCATTCACACTGACTGACCTGTAGACTGAAAAGAGTTCTTTAGTTACAACTTGAATCAATGCAACAAAAGGAAACGTCTCAAAATGCACTTCATTTAGATTTAGCATCACAACGTCCTGTGTACAAATTGCTACCAAGCTCAGGCTGTGACTCTCACTCTATCCATTAGATGGTAGTGGTGCACAACTACAGGCCCCACTGGCCAGATGAGCTGGAGCTGTTTCCAGGCAACGTCATCCTGGTGCTGTCCAAACACGAGGAGGAGAGGTGGTTTGGGCGGCTGCAGGACGGCCAGCAGGGCTACTTCCCCGCCTCCTGTGTGATGGAGCTGAGCCAGGTTGGTTGGCTGGCATTATGCGTGCAGCAATGCAGCATTACAGGATTGTACTGTTGCTGCCGCTGCTTACTGTCTGAGGGCAGATTGTACTTTCTATTCTACTTTGTTTACATTGAAAGGCCCTGAACAAATGTTGATCAATCTGCTCCTTACTATGAGCAACAGGATCCTACATGAAAACTCAATGTTCTGACTACGGTTAACAATTTTGGTTGTTTCTACAGTTTTGGTAGTTTTTTTTGTAAATAATACCAGAGGGTGCTTTTTTTCCACAAACCTCAACTTTGTTTCTTGTTCAATTCATTCAATTCAAGGACTCCAATTTAATCTGTGAAATCAGCTTGTTAGGACAGTTTTATGTCCTCTTTGGCTCTGGAGGAGTTTTCCAAAGTATGAAGGATGGAAAAACAACAAAGAAATGATTATTTCGGTTTGGGCTTGAGATTTAAAATACAGGAGGCCTGCAATACTATAAGTAGTCATGTAGTTTGAAATACATGGGCATGTATTGTAGGATTAATGAAATGAAAGATGTTATTGTTGCATTATGGGAAATGTAGGTTCCAGAGTTTTTGGAGCACAACCCATATGTAATAACTAAAAATCTGGACATCTTGGCCTTTACAGTGGTTTTAAATTATCTGTAATTTTTTTATTTTTTTTTTAATTTGATCCAGCACTTTACCTTTTTACTGTTATCATGTTGTGTCTGACCTTCGGGTACAAATACCTACTTACCTTACCTTACTTTGCAACTCCAATTTGAACCCTTCTTTATATAATTTGCCACATGTGAGTTTCCTATCATTCTTGAAGTGTAATACTAAAGAGAATTCTTCAGAGAATCTACTGCAGGCAGTATAGAGGTTATTTGAGGATACCATTAGGACATTTTTACCTTAAACACACACAGCTCTTTTCATTCTCAGGCAAATCTGCCCCCAAAAGGCCTTCGAAGGAGTGTGTCTCTGAGAATCTCCAACTGGGACAACAATGTTAATCGCAGTAAATGTGGAAGGTAAGTGTAAACCTCATATGGCAACCACAACAACAAAACACCCCCCTCCTCCCCTCAACAAGTGCATGCATACACATCATGCACACACACACCCAGCAGCTGTTCCACCATCACACATCCCCCATTCCCAAATCCCATCCCACTGCTCTCCGCCCAGTGCCCCTAAACAGGTGGCCCCTCTCGTCCCTCATCAGTTGACAAAGCACACTGATTACTCACCCCCCACACAAACACACACACACATGCAGGCTTGCACACACACTAGTCAATCCCCTCTCACTGCACTGCATCTCATTACAGCCAAAGAGGAGCGGGAGGATGCCAGAAAGACTTTGTAGTTTTTCATCTAAAAGGTTATGATGGCACAAGCAACATTTTACTCTTTTTATGAAGAATTATCAGATATAAAATAACTACTTTTTCCAAATCAAAGCATTTAATTCAATTTTGCACCAAATATTGTCTGATATGATACTGTATCTCTCTTGCAGTTTATTTGACAGTAGGAGCCATTTATATTTGACAGCCTGCCACTGAACTTCGCTGACACACACACACACACACACACACACACACACACACACACACCACACAGAGCCCTCTGTACAGCTCCGTGCCTGTCTTGTCTGCTAGCAGTGGAATTTGGGTCATGAGGAATAAACAGGGCCTTTGTGTTTGTTATTTCCTCTTTGTCCCCCAGTGGACACATTCTGCAGGCGCTGAAGAGGGGGAGCAGGGGAGGAGGTGGAGGTGGAGGTGGAGGAGGAGAGGTGGGGCTGGATGGGTGCCAGGGTGATAGCGAGGGCCCCATCCCAGTGCGGAGGCCCCAGAACCCTCTGCCTCAGCCTGTGGCCTCCCAACCCCAGACACACAGATCCCCGAGCCTGCTCCACAGGATCTTGTCCAAGTGCCGGAAAAAGAGTGAATGCCAGGGAGCCAGCAACGGAGCCTTCGAGGGCGACTAAGAGGCCCTCCTTTTTGTCCTGGGTGGCTGAGTTGAGTTCACTTCTGTGGGGGAGCTGTGGGGTGAGAGGAGGACCTTCTGAAATATGCAAAAACAGGTCTTGAATATCCTGATTTGGGTAGGAGCTTGATGCCACATCAGGTATTCTTGACTTGGTTACATTTCCAGAAGGAAGAGGTTAACAGGGGTGAATATACACACCCCAATCAGTGATGTCACAAAAGGTGTATTGCCCATTGCATACCACGGACAATGCTTGCTGTGACATCACAGAAAGGGGCGTGGCCAGAAATGCAACGTGCCCTCAAAGTTTGAATGTCCAGATGCACTTTTTTTCTCTCTGTCGCAGCATGTTAAAACCTAATGCCAGGCCTATGCTTTGTAAAATATATAATTACATTCACTGCAATTATACAGTATGTGTAACTATAAAAGAAGTAACATTGAAATTAGTGGCACTCAAGAAAGCAATAAGAGATGCTTCACTGATCAAATGTAACCTTTTTCTTCAACTTTGATGCAGTAAGAGAAGTGTTATTTCCATTCTCTGTGTGCATTTTGTCTCATGTGTGTCACCGTCAGTCTGTTGATATGTACAGTATGTATATATTTAGCTACATAATGTGCAAGCTATTATTATTTTTATGATTATAAAACCAACAAACTCTCACTGGCTAACGTCTTTTTATTTCAGTGGAAACATGCCTCAGTGTATTACCTCATACTTCAGCTCCTGTTCATTTTCCTTTGAACACACTGGGCCTCCCTCCTATTTAACAGTGCCGGAGGAGGAAAAAAAAACTCTCTCAAGCGAAAGGAAGTGTGATTGAGGCCTGCTGAAAGCCTCGCCAAAAGAACCAGGGATTGTGCCGGTTGCCCCGGAAACGCCAAAGAAGCTCTCAGAAGTTGCATGTCGTCTTCGTCCTCCGCAGTGCCTCCCAGCATGTCCCAGTAGTGGGATCTCTATAGGGTGGGATGTAGATTACCTCTTTCCAGAGGACGCAAACACCAAACCTAATCCTAACCTTGGCCTTGACCTCCGTGGGGAAACGCACCCCTCTCCTCCCCTCCCTCTGGTTTGATTTGGTCTGTGGTATAATCCTTTGTAATAAAGGATGTAGGAGGCAGTCACTCTGGGGCCAGTGTTTGGGAGGCATGTCGCGTGTAGGAAAAAGGGTGTAAATGTTACAAAGAGAGACAGAGCCACTGCTCCTCTGATTCATGAGGAGAATATTTGAGTGGGCCTTTCCGCTGCTACTGTTGCAGCTTATCTCAAGCTCGTGACTCTCACTTTCACATAGAGCGAAGGAATTAATGTGCACAAAAATTTGACCTTTGAACAAGATTACAATGACAGCATATAGCCTAATTAAATATAAAAGATGTGTACTTTCCTTAATGTGATGAACAGCATGTTAATGCATGAATAGGAAATGTTTGAAAGGAGAAATGTCACTGACAGCTATGTAGATGCTTCCTCTTAGCTGCAAGTAGTGATTTGGCACTTGCTTATAAGTTCTTGGCAGTGATACATGTAAATTCAGCTAAGGTCACAGACTGTGGAGATGCTGTTTTCATTCATACTTAACACCAAGTCCTGCACTGGAGGTGTTGTTTCAAAACATTGCAAATCCTCAGTCAAATGACAGCTGGCTTTACCTCACACAGCGCTGACACCCACAAGTGGAAACAGTGACCTATATAGGGTGGAAAGGCCAGGGTCCAAATTTGACACACACACACACACACACAAACACACACGCACGCACATACAGCTCAGGGTTGTGGACTCTCCCGCCTAAAGTGTGCTATCCCTGCTGTGTTGTGCTGGATGTCTTTGGGGGGATGGGGGAGGAGGGGTAACAGGGTGCCTGCCAGATGACTGCTCTGTCAGCCCTATAATGGGCTGCCATCTGCTGTCTAGCATACACAAAGGCAAACAGTGTGTGTGTGAGAGTTTGTGTGCTCGCTCATGGGTGTGTGCTCAAGAGGAAGAAGGCAGGGGAGATCTGGTCGGGCGCCCACAGGCTCTGTTTCATGTCATCGGTGTTCAAGGAAAAACACACACTTATGGGCTCACTCAATGAGCAGAAATAGAGAGGGGACATTACAGGATGGAGAAATTGAAGTGGTGCACATTATGGTGTCAAGGTTTAATAAGTATTCAAATAGAAAGGTGGAAAATACAATAAACATTAAGAGCTGTGTAACAAGTCTAGCCTGTATTAAACAGAGTTGCTTGTATGGGTCAATAAGTCACTTTAATCTAAAGACTGCTTCCCTTAAATACATACAGTAAGCATAAGGTGGAAAGGCTGCTGCCAATAACCAATTAAGAGGGAAAAGGTCTCTGACATCTTTCAACTCTTAGGTTGGGTCACCCAAGAACAAAAGACCCTCTTGTACAAGAATGAGAGCGAAGGGAGACAGATTGATTAAGTGGACATGGCGTGCATGCAGCGCCTGTGTTTATGCGTGCATTGTTTGTATGCATGCGCGCTGCTGCTCCTTAAGCATAAGGCAAGTCGTCACGTCCTTTGCCTCCCTCATTTGGTGGGCAATTGAGTGAATGGGTCTGTAAAACCAACAGCCCCGAGGACAAAGGAGCCCGGGGGCATTAAGTCATGGGTGAGTGGGCCCCTTTAGGGCCAGCAGCTGACCCTGTGGAGAGGCCTCTTGTTCTGGTGAAGGGGACTCGTGTCCCTTGGACCCCAGGCCAAGTTGACGGCATCCCGACATATACATACACACATGACAGGAGACTCCACTTAAAACCTCTCAATCAGTCTCAGTCTCGAACCCCGGGCCTCACCAATTCACCTGTCGCATCCACCTGAGGACATGTGACACAATTACGGGTATACTGTATGAAGAGGATCTGACCTTGTTTCTGCCCCCAAAGAAAAAAAAGCTCTCAAGGAATCACTTGTTGGCAAGAGCTCAAGATGTTGCTATGCCTGCTGTGAGCATGTCAGAAAAACTAAAGGATCACCAGAAATCTTTATTACGTGGGAAACGCCATGTAACATATACTAATTTGTACAGGGGCAGCTGGCAGAGAAAGAAAGCACCCCTCAGTCTCAAAAACACAGAAAAAAACATAGACACAGGAAATTCATGTCATGCAACAAAGGCATTTATTTTTACAAATTAAGTACATGGTTACAAGACAGTCGGCAGGATTTCTATGGTACCTCGGTTATGATTTCAAATGCTACAAAATACTGAGTGAGTGTTACATCTGTGATTTCACCATATAAATTAAAGCAGAGTCCAGCATTATGTGTGTTGCTCATGCATATAACTACAGTAGTATGACAGCTGCTACTATCATGTATATGTACTTAATTCCCTCAAAACCTATGATGTTACATGGCCAAGTGTTGTTAACATACAAATATATTAACTTGGACTCACAAATGGAATGTACAAACACAAATCAAACCCACAAACAGGACATATAACACAAATATATACAGATTTAAGACACATCTCAGCCACCAGATTTTAAATACAAATACCTTATGTTGATGACATCTACTTTCTGTTTTAGAGTTGTGTGCTGTTCTCCTGATCTTTCCACTTGATCTCCCTGACAAGATTCCCTTCTTATTCTCACTCAAATGCTTAATGCTGGATAATCCAGATTATTACTAATACTGGATCCACTAATGCCAATAATACGAAGACCATTTATAGCTGTAGTGTTACCTAACCAGTCCGAGATATAGTAGATTATAGTTTGTATCAGGATGGTTATTAAAAAAGAAGTGTCATGAATCAGCCCGTTAACATGGAAGCACAGTGGGGTACATTTCGTTAGCATCACACCTCAATTTGTGCATATTTACATGATATTTTAAGCATTTTGTTCTTATGTAGGGTGTCATATAATGAGTAAGCAGGTGGTAGATTGTGCTGAAGGGTATTTGAGGATGGTATAAGCTTATTGAGTCACAGCGATCAAATTTAGTCTTGATTGTAAAGGATTAGTTGTGTTTTTGCTCAGAGTTGTCTCTTGTTCTAAAAACGTTAGCTGCAAGACTTTGATGCAGTGTGTTAAATTACACATTTCTGCAGCAAAGCAGGATAAAGAACATATTAAAAATCAAGCAGCATGATCTTAATGTCAGCATTCAAATTTTTTTAAAAGGGGGGGGGGGGACATCCATCTAACACACAAACACACACAAAAAAAGAAAATCAAAACAAAAATAAAAATAAAAATAAGGACAAGAGCTACATCATCAGAATGAACAAACACACATGTAAAATTAAATGAGTAAAAAAGTGCAATTTGTCTATGATTAGAGGTCGGAGATGGCGTCCTGCTACCTAATTAGAGAACATTTGAATAAAAGAAATAAAATGTCCTAAAAAAACTACATGTTACAAGATCACAGATACAACTACACAATGATTTGCTAGATCTTGTCTGGTCAGGAGGAGAAAAAAAAGGAGAGATTAACATGTTAAATTAGTGGCAGTGCATGTTCTTTTAACTTGGAGTAATAAAACTGAATGAATGATAGCCCAATCCTGATTTTGAAAGAGAAAAGACAATAAAATTCTTCAATAATTCCTCTTAAAATGATTTTTTTTAAAGAAATAAATAAATTAGTAGACATTAAATAAATAAAAACCTACAGCCTTCATATAAAAAGTAAATCCTTCTCAACCATATGCTTGTTGTTGAACACTGTTGATATGAAAACTCTGGTCGGTGCCAACCGTGAAACATCAGACCAAAGTAATGGTGACCATTCATTTCTAATACACAGAGAACTGCTTTAGAGGAAGTGAGGGTTTTTAGGCTGTTTTGTCAGCAAAGTTAAACTTCTTTAAGAAAAAAAAACTCATGGTGTCCGATTTATATTAATATCTAGGCTTTAGAGCGGTCAGATAATAAATAAAACAAACAGAAATAAACATTAAAAGGTACCCTTCTATTTTTTTGAGGTTCTTACACATGTACATTGCAATGAAATACATTCAACCGATGTCTCGACAGACACTATGGCCTTGGAAAGGAAACGTGTTGTTAAAAAAAAAAAAGATACCATCGCAAGTGCTATCCAGTTTGCCCTTTAAAAAAACACTGCTCCTTTCTCAGCAGCAAAATCAACTCAGTAGTGCAATACTGACAGCTTCCTACTGTATTTCCATCCTTAAAAACTTCACATCAACATGGATTCTCAGCAATGTAACGCCGCTGTCTCAAAATAAAAAAAACAAAAAAAAATAAAACACGCAGCTGCATTTTTGTCTAATTTGAAAGCAGTGATTAACGCATCGTATACTGTGTGTCTGTTTGTGTGATGTGTTTCATGGACCTTTAGTCCATTAAAATCTGGTTAAAAACCCATTTTAAAAAACCCAAAAATTCTTGTGTGCATGTAAGTGTGTTTTTTCTGTCTGATAACAGCAATGGGGTAGTTTAGCAAAACAAGCTAGAGGAGATAAACAACGTATGTACACAATGCATTACATCATAAAATGTTTTTCATTTAAAACAATATATTAACTCAGAAGCAGCCACTGCTAATAATAAACACTCTATTTCTACAGCCTATACTGTATGTGCAGGTCGTTTCAACGTTACTGACTAGTGCAGGGAAAAAAAATCAAGCCTTTTCATGTCTGTACAAAACTGCACATGTAGCCAGGTTTTGTGTGTGTTTGTAAGAAAATATAGGCCAAAAATAGAACACCTTTAAACAACAAACTACTTGGGCAGTGACCTAGAAACGTGTTGAAAACAATACGAGCAGCCATGCCTTTTCTGTGTACGTCCTTGGCAGTGCATTTCTGCTTTGAAAGAAAAAAACGCTTGTCTTCACTGGATTGTCTCTTACAAGATTCAGTGGAGGTGTTTAGTTGTCGGGCAGGTGTAGTGTTGCCTGTGCAGGTCAGGGGACGGCTTTAAAGCACAAGGGCCCTTGAGGTAGAGCCAGATGATGGGTAAGGGTTCAGGTACTGACGGGCCTGCTCTGTCATGATCAGCTGGTCCTCTGTCTTCCCATAAACCACTGCTTCCCACTCACTCACCTGCAGAGGAGTGACCAACAGTTACCAACAGTTACCAACGGTTACCAATGGTAGTGTAATCTTTCTTCTGCAAAACAACACTGGTCACAACTACACTTATGAACTCTTTCCTTTATCCACTCTACATTTTCTTACCCTTCTTTATTGTATAAAAGGAGAATGCAAACCATGAGTGGACTCCCTAAGGAAACATAAACATCTTATAAAAACGTCTTATGCAGGTTTGTTTTGATTGCAACATACCTGTACAATGGCGTGTTTTGGTGCTTTGTGGTGGGTAGGGGGCTTCTTTACCCTGGGACTAGTGAAGCGCTGGGGGTGTACAGGGACCAAAGAGGGCTCCTCTCTCCCAGAAGTCAAAGGGCGGGTACAGTCCTCTTGCTCAGGGGTTGGGGTGATTAGAGAAGAGCTCGTCAGTAGACTATCATCTGGCACCTGTAGTATAATGTTCAGTGAAAGGAGTAGATTAAGATGATGAAGTAGATTGACAATTTAGGTAATGATGTTGCATGAGCATGCATATTTTTTTGCATTGTCAAGCACCTCACTATTGACAGACCCTGAGCAGCTGTTTTAGTTTTTTATGCCTATACTCAAGTGCATATAAGAGGTAGTTTCTTCTAGTTTAAGATAAGACTAAGTTTTCTTATCCATTGTCTTCAGAGTGACTTACTTGTATGTTGTTGAGTTGCTCTTGGAAGAGTTGGACACTGAGGCAGTCTTTCCCCCAGGGGTCCAGGACAAGGGATTTGCGCACTTTTCTAGCAGGACCATCCATCTGAAATAGAATAACAGTAATTGCTCTAGTTCCACCAGTGTTGTGATTTAACTCCATAAAATTCTAAAATGTGTGTGTGTGCGTGTGTGTGTGTATTAGTATGTATTTGTTTCTTCAGATAACAGAGCAGGTTGGGGTGATGGAAGATTTGCAGACACATACGTTATGTTTCCATGCTCTGTAGTCTGGCTGGAAGTCTGTTCTGTTGAAGATGTCTGATCCAGTCTCCTGCTTCAGAACTTCTCGAATGTCCTCTTCTAGAAATGCCAAAGGCTGCGGCTGAAAAACACAGAGACTAGTATAACCTCGAGAACAGGCTACTGTATGTAAGAGATGTTAAGAGATTATGAATACAGATGGGGAAAAAAGCATATAAGCACAGTGCAAACACGTACCTCCATCTTTAGTGGCCCATGCATTTTCTCCTGGGCAGCCAAAGCATTTTTGAAGGGAGTCGGCGTCCTCGGAGTTGGAATCATGACAGTTTTATGAAATTTAGGAGTCCTAGAGCTGGAAAATTGACAATAAATATATTTTTACAAATTAATCTTGTCCAAAGAATCAGATGGAAAATTTCATCAATGTGCATCATGATTCTGGCTTTTCATCCAGTTCTTTTGAGATCTGAATGCATCCTTATTGCCCTTTTTCCTGTTTATTTATTTACCCATCATTCTCTTTCTGGTGCTTGGGTGTGGTTTCCTTGTGAATCGGTGTATTGACGAGACATCTTTGGCCACATACAGGAGTAGAGGTGAGGGCGGGGTTATCCAAATTCAGATGCTCCGCCCCTGATATGTTGCAGAACTGGGGAAAACAGACAAGTCATGTCAGCCACATAACCAATGCAACTTTAGTATATCTACTCAGTAATAATCCAATCTGATGAGGAGGGGGACTGTGGGGAATGAGGAAAATATAAGAGATTTCATTTACTCGTGATGGGGTGAATGGCAGTGACTTTGTGGGCGTTTTCTTGGGTGAATTTGAGACATTTTCCAAAAAGGAGGAGCAAGTCCTGTCGCACAAAGGAGACGGTTCCCCCCTCTCTCTTCTCCTCCTCCTCCCAGTAGAAGCCTGTGTGGGTTTGGATGAGTTGATGGGAGTCAGGGATGTGACAGGGCCCAGACCAAGAGGAGCACAGTTCTTGTCACAGCCTGAGACGTCAGTCGGAGTGTTGACTATGAAGCCCATCGAATCATCAATGGTCCTGTCTTGCAGCAGAGAGGTGTAGCCGGCCTGGTTGTGTCTGGGTGGTGTCGTTGCCTCTGACAAGTCAAAGCTGGCCACATCGCTCCATGCCACAGGGTCCTGCAGAGCAAAACACATCTGCAGTAGATCTTTAATACATTCAGGACCAATTCAACAAATTCATACTGAGATATTTTAGCTCTCTGTTGTGTTCCTTGTGTTACTTACTGAGTCAATGAGCTCCATGGTCTCTGCGAACTCTGGTATAGTCTGCAGGGTGGAGAGCACAGTGCTCGCCTCTACAGCCAGGAACTTGCTGGGGGAGACAGGAAGTTGGGTTGGAGGTCCCCGGGGGATCTCAGGGCCCCTCCATGGCCTCCTTTCCGCCTGTTCCTCCAGGCTGCTGCTACTTGTGGTCATCGTGTCGTCTGACACACTGTCCGACCAGGCTGAGTACTGCTCCAAGCTCTGAGGGGCAGGAGTAAGAGAATACTGGTATTAGATCTTTGGCTTCATCAGCAGGTCTGTCTCTGATCAGATGGTGTAGGAATATCATTCTAAACTTGTCTGTTTTGAACTGATATGTGATACCGCAACAAATCAGATCAATCTTCACCACTCAGTCATTCAATAGTACGTCACTGACTGTGAAGAATGAGGTATTACATGAATGGAGTGATGGAAATATGAAAACAGTGCAAGGGAGGGACAGACCAGGAACAGGAGGGACAGAGGAGAGTGCTTGTTTCAAAAACAAACTGTTGGCTGAGCATGGGAGTGTGAGGATTGGAGGGGATGAGAGAGCGGGTTCATGTTTGGAGTTATGGTAATGGGAGGGGGGGCAGGGCAGCTACCAAGCACAGCTTCAGGCCAGTTTGAATGAGTAGCAATGGGAAGCTAGTTACTATAGCAACACTACAGCAAATCAGGCTACAGGCACGCATACATGTGCGCCATTCTTGTTTTCACGTGAATACACTGCAAAAAGTTCATTGTGCCTTGTCTTGAAATCATCTTTTCCTTAAAATAAGGAAAAAATAGACCAAGCAGTTGAGATTTGGGAATTTTCTAGAAACAAGTGTCTGAGTTGTTTTTTTGTTTTTTGTTTTAAATGAAGTGGTATTAAAGCCTAAAGAATAACACCCGGTTCAGGAAAATTCATAAGATTCTGACTTTGACTCGATTTCAGGACTCAAAGGCCAGTTAAGTAAGGTGTTTAATATTAGAATGACCCTTTTTACAGTGTATGCAAGCTACAAACACACACAGGCTATGCTGCCTAAAATTGCTAACACACATTCGGAGTGTGTTCTTACACATGGACCTCTGCACTGCACTTGTCGGTGGACTTCATTTTCTGCTGACATAAGCAGCAGCTCAAGCTCCTTAATTCTTTGCTCTCTGTCGGGATCATCCAGGCAGGATGGCTGAAATAAACAAATGTCAGGGAGGAGAGGTTGAGAGGACAGGAGGAAAGGAAGAAGTTAAGAAAAACAGGAGAAAAAGACACAAAAAACAGATTTACACATAAAATACTATGGGAGCTCTTGAGATTTACCCCCATTATATCTGTTATTAATTGTTAGGTGAAAACAACAGGACATTCAAGTATTTGATTTGAAGTCCAGAGTTAGCAATCACAAAGAAAATCACAGAAAGTCTAGAAAATAAGGTGCGGCAAGTGGTTTCAAGTAGCATGCACAGAAACACATGACGACTCACCGGTATGAATCCTGAACTATCAGAGAGATTGTCCATCATGTGTCTACTGTGAGGATCATAATTAAATCTCCCCATCTAAATCACAGAGAAGCACACTTCAGTTAAAAAAAATCAACAAAGACAACAAATACAATACATCAAAACAACATTTAGACTAGAAAGAAAGTAGACCTGGTTGGGTCCCGTCATGGGCAGGGGGCTGTGGCCACAGTGCTGGGGCTCTGTTGGCGTTGGAGGACACTGTCTGGAATGGCGCCTCTTTCCTCCAGTTTGAGAGGAAGAGAAAGTCTTGCAGCCATCTTGTAGGTAGCCCTCGTGCTCCACCTTCCTCCTCATGGTGGAGTTCCAGTGGTTCTTGATGGAGTTGTCTGTCCTGTTGAGAGGAGGATCAGTCACTTTAAGCAAATTGCCTCACACTGGAAGTAATAGAGTATGTGTGTGTGTGTGTGTGTGTGTTTGCATGTGCGTGAGATTATATTACCGTCCAGGTAGGAGCTTGGAGATCTCTGCCCAGCGGTTGCCCAGTCGTTTGTGGGCCTCATAGATGATTCGATCCTCTTCCTGAGTCCATGAAGATTTCTTTACCTCTGGGTTAAGGTGGTTGTGCCACCGTTCACGGCACTGCTTCCCGATTCTCCCCTGGAGGTGCTTTGCGATCACCGACCAACGCTTGGGGCCATACTTGTGAACCAAGTCAATAACCTGCACAAACATCATCAGAAGAAAGATATATCCTCCTTCATCTTCCTATAATGTTCTGTCATCTTTGATTTTATTTGTGATGAGGCCAAAATTGCTTTCAGCATACAAGATAGGATAAAGATACAAACTGCCAAAATGTCTTCCTTCTTTTCTCGTTTATAGCAAACAGCAGCCCTGGTGTTTGGAAAGCTTTCACTGCAGCAGCAGCAGAGCTTGTTTGGCTGTTTCTGTCACAGTTTAAAAATGTTGTGACGTCATTGTTGGCAACCCAGGCTACTATTGATACTGTAGGTTTGTGTTTCTGATTTGATGCCAAGATTTCGGAGGAATGAGAAACCATTCTTGACATACTTGAAAAATCCTGATCCTTGTAAGGGTTGCATTGTTCATCTTAGAGATTAGGCTGATATTACAGCTCTACTGTGTACAAAGAAGGGCTCAGCTGTAAACCAATGACGTATAAAGTCTGTGTTTTATTAGAGATGATGTAGTGGAGCATTTATTTAAAAAAAAGCTAGGGCAAAGAAAGTTGTGGCGGGAACTAAGCTTGCGCATGTGCACAGCTCTGTTAATCTGGTTGGTGAAAGATACATTGCATATTGTGGCATTTGTGTTCCTTCACTTAGACTAAACTACTTTCCACGCTCCTCACAGCCTCCTCCTGTCCCTATCATTTAACTACTTTGTCATCTCTCTTTCTCTCCAGAACAGGACACTCCCGGATCATCTTACCTTTTGATCTTCTTCTTTTGTCCAAGGTCCTTTCACCAGCTCTGGGTTGAGCACCTTCTGCCAGCGGTGCTGACACTGGCCATCTGTCCTCCCCTGTGACAGAGCAACACAAAGCACAACACCTCATTACACCACACCACTACCTCACAGTTACACCTTCTCCTGACAACTGTAAATTAATCTGTATGACTATCACTGTTCAAAACATGCTGATTTGGAACAATGTTAATTATGAGACTACTGAAAGGTGTGTATAGTTATTAACTGTTAAAATGAAAAGAGATGGACAGATATGCCATAAAGAACTAACAAAATTGTTTTTTGCTAGACAGCCTTTCACAATGCAGGCACATCACATTATACACTTACCAGAAAATAGTTTGCTATTAATTTCCAGGAGTCAGTTCCATGCTGCTCCACAAGCTTTTTCAGCTTTTCATCCTTAAAATGGGACAAATAGAAGTTAAAGTTAGTAAAATCGCTATTCCTCCTGAGTAAATTACTCCATCTACATTACCACACTGTCCTCTTTGATTGTGCTATTGAATAAAATAACATCAGTGACTACCCTAAAAGACTTCCTCTTATTTGGAAAGGAAAAAAAATAGCCTCATGCAGCAGAAAGTCCCCATCTCACTCTCCTAAATAACCTACAAAACCCCCCTTCAGTCCAGACCTCCCTTGTACTTCTGATAAACTTACCTCGTCACGGGACCACTTCACTTTGCACAGGGCCTTTTTGTCTTTGCTCTTCTCTTTACTCTCTGGGTCTGTAGAGTGCAGCTCTTCATCTTCATCATTGCTAAAGGTACACAGGACAAATGTGGAGAAGGAAAAAAGAAAAGAAAAGCAGATTTTATCAATGGAGCCAAAATTTCTTTATAAGGTCAATGTCTGTAAGCAGGAATAGTGATACGAGTGTGGTATCACATGGAAGTTACTACTACTGACTCCTGTAATAATATCTTAGTTACTACTAGTACCCAATATATTTCAGATACTCAGTAAAACCTATGCAAATGTGTACATGTAAATATCTCTACTTGTAAAGGATATCCTGTTATTGCACACGCTCTCAAGGGAGAGGAGCAAGAAATTTAGCTATTACATGAGCTCAGTTTTTAGTAGATTTTTTTTAACCAGGTTGGTTTGTTCCTTGCTGTATTGCAGACTCAAAGAAAGGGGGATAAAGATGTGGCCACTGAAGACTAATCACTGTGACCAGTAATCGATGGATTTAATGGAAACACGAGTACATAATAACACTATATAGTTCAACTAGACTGTCACCGGCCTTATTTAGTGCCAGATTTTTGGACAAACCTTGTCGGAATAAAAAAGTAAGAGAGAAACAACTCGCATACATGCCAGCATACAACAACACAAAATTCCTCTGCTCTGACACAAGATGTTGGCAGGTAGCTCTGTACTTCTGTGTTCCCATAATACTTGCTGCTGCTGCCGGGCAACACTGTCTTTGTGGTAGAGGAGCAGACTTTAATAAAAGGAAGAGAAATTAAGTTAGCCCGAGACCCATTACCATACGGAAGACCTTTACAGTCTCTCACTCACACTCACACTCACACACACAGAGAAGGGGAAAACAGTGCTTTCCTCTGGTCGTGTATCAGAATGTGGAGTGAACGTGAAAAGTCTATTTCAGTGTGGAAACTTGAACATGGCACTTGAATTTTGGTGTGGCCTGATTCTCTCACTGGAGCAAAGAGAAGTGTGGATGTGAGTCTGGACCTATGGCTGAACAGGAAGGAGGGGCATAAGGGGGCCGAAGGAAAGGGGCAATACCACATCAACAGGCTCTTTCACCTCCAGAGGTGTATGAGCGTGTGTGTGTGTGTCATTTTTGATGGAGGAGGCGGTGCGCTGGGGTGTGGTCAAGGGAATGGCAGAGCCCTAACGGTCAAAAAGTTTCAAAAAACAGGCAGGCTTATGTAACACCTTCACATGTTGTTCAACACATTATTTACCTTAATATGACAAAAATATGATGTTAAAATGTGTTTCAAAAGTTGCAAAATGCACAACTGGAGTATCAATAGCATCAACCATTCATCGTCAGTTTCCTCGATTATCATAAACAGTTTACAGGATATTGCAAGATACAGGATGTGCGTGCAGATCAAATCCTGAGATGGTCTAATTGCAAAAGAAGAGACACACCCATGTTTCTCCAGATGTTAGCACATGGAGGCGGTTCATGGTGGTGATAATACATAAACACTTTTTTTCACTCAAGTTGAAATGACAGAACAGCCATGTTTATGAGTTTTATATGATCAGAATAATCAACAAAGCTACAACCAAAACTCATTTTAATTGCTGATTGTTTTTTTTCTTCAAAAAAAGTTTACTGAAGTCTATAAAATGTCAGAAAATAGCGAAAATGCCTATTACAATTTCTCAAAGACTAAGGTTGCATCTTCAAAATGCTTGTTTTGTTTGACCAACAGTCTTAAAACCTATAGGTGTTAAATTTATATTGATAAAAATCAGAGAAAAACATAACATCATCATATAGGAGCAGCTTGGGTGGCATTTTTTTCTTGATAAATGACTGAGATGATCAATCAACTGTGAAAATTAGCTATTCAAATTATGTTAATCAACCAATCAATTAATCAGCTTATCATTTCAGCAATAATTGTCTGTTTTTAACATGAATAATTATAACACTTGATTGCAAATACTCAAACTATTATGCAACCAGCTGTTTTTGACTACCAATTCTCCGCCTAATTTGGTCACTCTCATTAAACTAATCACAAAGGCACACAACTGTTTGCTTTCAGTCTCATAGGTACTTTTTGAAGGCGTTAAAAACAAGGAATGACTTTGGGCTATGTAACATACAAATATGAGCAAAACATTTTATTAAAAACACAGTAAACCTTTCATCTATTGTAGCTTTTTATCTTTTACGTTTTATGACCTGATCCAGACAGACAGACTCTAAGTTGTAAAAAGGTTTTATCAGCTGCAATTAAACTGACTGATCTGTCACTTTCCAAGATGCTGCAGCTGCATAACTGCTCTTTGACAATAAGCTGTGCGCCTCCTATGCATATTATTATTATTCCAACAAAACATGGTAAAGCACACCTTCAAAGTGAAACTAGATATCATTCTCATCTTAAAATATACTACTTTTCAGGCTACTGTGAGATATTTATGTATGGGCACTCGCTCCATTAACTACCAGTCACTAACAATGCAGGTGGCGCTCCTTACAGTGTGTCTGTGCAGGTGCAGGTGTAATGCAAGTTACGTTATGCTGTCAAAAATGAAACTTAAAGCAGTGTGGCTTCTTACGTTTCATTTTCAGGACACTAGAGCAACACCTAGCTTACAACAAGGGTGCACAGAGTGAAGGTGACAAACAAACAGATAGCGACCTGCATAAAGAAGCAACACTGTATTACTATTATTACTATTGTTGTTGTTGGCACCCACCTGCGTGATTTCACGTTGTCCATGACAGCCGGTGGGATGAATGAACCTTTTCAACGACGAACCTGTGTTTGGCAGCTCTTTAAAATCCCACATTAATAGAAGTTTATCCATAGAAATCGTTGTCACTCGGCTAACGTTAGCCAGCGAGCTAACTTAATGTACAGTTCATAATATTACGCTCTCTACGGAAAAGCCGCTCTCATAGTCGATAACATCTTTCCAGAGAAAAGCGTCGCTCCGTCCTCCTATGAGACGTTTTTACACGATAAAATTACACCATAAAAGGCCGTTATGACGCTTAACAGAGGAGCATATTACTTTCATTACTCGCAGTCCGGGTGTTACTATCTTACTCGACTTATTTCCATTTGGCGTTATGAATTTTGTCCATCCCGCCGATTCTCGCGCCCAGCCCTCTGCGCAGGCGGCCTAGCTTCTGATTGGTCAGAAACGAGGCTGTTAAAAAAAAAGAGTCGATACTCTAAAGTGATTGGTCAAAACCTTGGAGGAGAGGCTTGTGTGTGATTGGCTATAAGAGGGATGTGGTCTCGTTGATTGGTCGAGGGTCTGAGGAGGCGGGAATTTAGTGAGACGCCTGTACTGTCACCTTGCAGCAGGCAGAAAGGGTCCTTTCATGAAAGCGGTCGGTGGTGGCTCAAAGTGGGGTGCGGGGACTTATAGGGGCCCTTGACGGGGTTTCAGGGGGCTTCCCAGCCACACAATTAATTTAAGCGGTTACAAATATTGCTACTAGGCTTCACTAGCTGCAGTTTTATGGGTGTTATGTGAAACAAATCATTTTCCTAAAGACTGACAGCTCCACGTGAATGAATGTAGCCCATTTTATGCAATGGTGTATGTCTGTATTGGAGTGCAAGACAGAAGTGACTATGCCATCTATTGCCTTTGTTTTGTAATTCAAGGTCACTTATTTGCCAACTCAGAATTGTGGTGTCCTGCAAGCAATTACTCGAGACTCGAGATTCATACCACAGTGATACAGAGTATTAAAAGAACATTGGCATAGACAAACATTGCCTTTTGGTTTGACAGACATAACTTGTATAGCTACAGCAGACTTTACAGCTGAGTTTTGCTGACACCTTGTGGACAAAACTTTTGCATGCCCGCTATGCATATAAAGCCATAGATAAGGTCTTAAACTCTGTTGTGAAAATGAGGTCTCTTATTTTTGCAGATTGCACTATGCATTTTAAGTGGTTATATTACAAAAATTGTGATTTGAAACAAATTTCCTGCAGTTCTATACCACCTAACCCCTTGAGTCAAGACAAGAAAAAGAAACAGTATAATTGGGTGGATCAGGTGGATTATCAGAAGAACGGCAATTTCATATTTGAAATTGTATTTATAAAAATCTAAATGTAGTCTAAATGGTAGCAGGTTGCAGGTTACAAGGCCACCTTCCAAGTCAGACTAGGACAAACAGCATAAGACCATAAGGTCCTGACCCAGTACAGGCTCAGTGACCATGAACTAACAATCAACAAAGAATGAAACAAAGAATCATGGCAACTGAATAAAAACCGAATATGTGGTCAATGCACAATAGGTTTGGCAAGTTTACTTTTAAAAAGACCAAAAACTGGGTAGACAAAATTTTGCTCCACCTAAATGAATAATGGGGATGCATTTGTTTCTCTATTGCTCAGGTGCCTATTAATGTGTCTATATGGATTTGACAGCTATTTGTCAGATGTGTTGTTAACTGTCTCATAATTCTGAGATATTATGATTTACAGTTACAAATTTATGTTGCATGGAGTATCAGAAGTTTTGTGTAGTCATATTTATGATATATTGGGTATTTTTCTATTGCCCCTTGACATTTTTCCATATCTATTTTTCTGGCAATTATGGGCCGAAATACTCCCTTGGATTTGTAGCATTTTATAGATAACAGGCACATCCCACCTGTCACCTGTAGGTGACACTGTTTAACTGTTTGACTTCTAACACTGTTGGCATTTTTGAGTGCAATAAGGAGTACATTGTGTGAAGTGAGCGAGAAAACCACATCATGACAGGAAATTAACTATGAAAATAAATATTAGTATGACACAAATAAATAAATAGTTACATAGGTCATAATCACAATCTTGAGGACTTGTTTTGTTAAATGACCTGTGTATTTTAATGTTTTCAGTAAGTTTGTATGGAGCTCATGTGATGTATCTTTCTATTTAATCAGCTTAAATTATAAATTGTTTTAGTCTTAAAACAAAACCTTCAGAAGAGATGTCATTAACATTCATCTCTGTATCATCTTGAAGGACAGGTGCACAATTCTTTGGACAGGCAGGTGTACCATACGAAAACTGAAAGAGATTTTCCTTGCTGTTATCATTCGTCCTCTTCACACAGGCTATTAACAGATCCACATAGTAATTTTGTGCAAAAATGCTTTTAAAAGTGGATCTGAAACTTATAAGCAGTCTGGGTTAGTCATATCAAGTCTATATTTGCCACATTAACAGACTTTTAAGTATCAGATTCCCTCTTTGTGTTTCCTCAGACAGTGTTTCCCAGCTGCAGTGGATGTAAAGTTACCCAAAGAGGGACTTTGGCATCAAAAAGGCAGTAATGTTGAACAATGTCTAAATAAACCCAATGTTAACTCTTAAAACAGATCAGGGCAAATTTAGTAAATCAATGTAGAGTTTAATAGGGGAACATATGTAGAAAAGTTGTAGGAACTGAAAATAGGCCTATAGCAAACTTTGTACATTTAAAACATGCTTTAAAATGTCAGCTAGGGGTTATTCTTTAAAATTGCTTGCAGAAATTGCCATTTTTTTGGTTGTTTGCTTCTTTATTTCATTAATCCAAATTGTTTGTTATGATTATTTACTGAACAGAATAAATATAAACATGTCAACAGGATCCCAACGTCACTTTTTCTGGCCCAGGGCATTTAAACAGGTTAATCCAGCCATGATAATCTAATTTCTCTACAATATTTTGGCGTTACCCTAGCGGTATTTCGAAATGTGGTACCGGAACCTCAATGTGTACTCTGTGTCAATTGATCATGTTGTAGAAGTGAGTTATATGCCGAATTGTTTCCTAGGACGGTAAAGTTATAACCCGCCCTACTCTGCCACTGATTGGCTACTACTCAGTGCCTTCCTTGGTTCAGTTGGTTAGGTTGAGGCACGATAAACGGGATTGGTTAGAATTAAGATGACCGTATCAGGATAAGCAAATCAGAAGCAGGGTAGGGCGGGACATGACTTTGCCATACTAGGAAAAAAATATCGCGGTCCCGTGACAAATTTCATTGGAACTTTTTACGGCCAGGAAACACTGATGTTTCCTCATTCTCGGACCTGACAGACGCCTTAAGGTAGCCACAAAATACACGTTCAGTTTGAGGGGTATTTCTTAGGGGGGGGGGCTTGTCCTAACTAGAAACAAGATAAAATGTTGGTTTAAGTGACAGTTTTAAGTGGCTTTAGAGTGAAGTATCCCGAACTGGAGCTGAGAAAACAGATGAACACCGCATGAAAGCGTTGTAAGGTACGTGATGTTCATGTCACTTAAACGTTACCTTGTTTTCATTTTGCTAATGTAGCATTGCCTCGCTGATGGGTATTATCCACTCAACATAGCACTAGTGTCATTTCATTAACATTACGTGGTAAGTTGTGTGAGTAATAGTAGAGTGACCGCTATTGCATAACAACAACTTTTTCGACTTTTAAAAAAAAAGACCAAACAGAGGCTCAACTGAGGCTAAATAGCATAAACACCTACTTTGGCTGTTGAGCACACATGGGAAGCTGAGAAATGTGTAATTATGAGCCTTTGCTGTGCTGTTTATAGTTTGTATTACACATGGGAGCCTGTCGAAGCATGTAAAACCTTTCATTTCGTGTGTGTCTGTGTATTATTTGCGTATATTCAGCTCCTCCCTCCTCCTGCTCCTTTTTTGTCTCCCCTCCTCTCCTCTCTTCTCTTTTCTACTGGAGAAGGTTTGCCTTTTCCTGTAATACACGTGATCTATGCTGAGATTTTGAAAAGTCGTACCTGTGTTAGTACACATCGCCTCAGGTGTAAACCATTTAAAAGCTTACCAAATTTCTGAGAGAAATAGGTGAGGCCTTTACAGTGCTGTCTTGTGGAGAAATGTCCATGAACCCCTAACTTGCATGTTAATCCAGCTGTGTGGTGTTGCCAGTGATACACAACTCCTTTCCAAATTGGTGGATGTGTTTTTGTTTATTTTTCCTCCTGTAATGTGTGATTGGATACTAACAAAATTCACAATTACAAGAAGGATCCTTTTTTGATGATCCTCCTCATGATCCTTTCTACTGAGAATAATTCATCTCTGTTATGTGGAAATCTGCTCTACTTTATGTTTGTTTGAGTTGAAGAAGTTCACAGCTGGTTTCCTGATGTAACAGGTGGCTTTGAAGAACATATTTTGTATAACAAGTTTTGAAGTTATGAAAAATGTCAAGATGGATTTAATTGGTTTACAGTACGAGAGCTCAACATCTGTGATAACTGTGGTGTGAGAGGAATTAAAAACACCTCTGAATATTAGTTCAAATCTTGCTTTTAGGCTTTCAGAGCGAGGGCACCTAATGTTCTGTTCTGCAATTTTCTATACATGTCATTTTTTTTTTCAGCACACTTGCTGATTCAGATCTGTTTCTAAAAGGAAGTTGGTGCCACAGTTTGCAGACTATCAGCTGTCTGGACGGTCAGGTTAAGTAAGGAATTTGTCCAGATGCTGAGGTCGGTTGCACGTAGTTGGGGGTGACTGAGTTCAAGCCCCTCACACTTCACCAGCTGCACTTCCTCAATCAGAATGAAATCGCCTCTGGTGCATTTTAATGAGATAATTTATCTAAACTGGATTAAAGTTTCAGTTGTTTCCCACTCTTACAGACATGATTTACTTTTGTCCAATCTTTACACAGGTGTATTGTCAAAGTGTAAACATTTCAAAATAAACCTTTAACAGATTTTTAAATGAATTTGTAAACACACCATAATTAACAAATTGGAATTCTGGAATAGATAGTCTTCTCGTTGGCACACTGAGTAAGCTCAAAACATTTCTTTGCATGTTTTGTTTTTTCCTCTAACCATTTCAGCTTGTGTGTGTGTGTCTGTGTTGTTGTGTTTATCAGTGGATTCATGCCTGATTGAGCTTTCACATCGGATTTACCATTTCTAGGGTGACTTCTGCTTTGTTTTCTCGCAACATGACACAGCCAGACACACGCACACATACATACACACACACATACACACACAGAAAAAAAATATGGACAACATCCTCATAGGATATCCACAGGCAAGGATGTGTGTTTGAGCTAAGCAGGAAGAATTCTATTTTTGATCCTCTGTAGTAGCCCAGCGTATTTGTGCCTGTCAGCACAAGTTAATTCATGTTGTGGCGTGAATGCAGGGCATGTTGAGCTCCAACCGAGACGAGGAGGGGATGTGCTTATTTAACACGAATCTTGTTCCTTTTCGTACTCATTGGGCCTTCCCGAGCCTTTGTTTTCAATCCTTACAATAAACTTGACCAGGTCTATTAGTGGGTGTGGTGAGCTGCAGCATTCCATATGAAGGAGTAGCAGTGTCAGCTGAAAATCCAAGTTGTAACACACGGTTATAGGTTATTTCCCCCCGTGCACAAAAATCTCTCTGGAATGTTAAAAAGCGAGTCCTACCCAGCGCCGTACAGAGTCAGTTAAGCATGAAAACAGGCACAGATGTGAGGCAGCTCAGGGAGGTTGCCTGCCCTTTTTTTTTTGTTTTAGTGGCCACAAACTTCAAAACACAAAAGAATGTCTGAGTGTTTCCCACCAGAGGAGCTGCTAGGTGAGGTTAGGTGGGTTGTTACAGCATAAATATATGACCAACATGTATTTGGTGTGTGATTTCTCCCAGCGATAGTGTCTTTCAAATCTGGTTTTAACTAAAGCTGATATTATAAATAGAAGGAAATCAGTTTGTAACTATTTAGATTGAATCATTTATGTATTTTCATGTTTTCTGTGCTCCAAGCTTCTCAAATCTGATCATTTAAAAGAAAAATCAGTTTTATGTCATTATAAACTGAATATCTTTTGGGTTTTAGACAGTTGATCAGATAAAACTAAACATTTTAAGATGTCACCCAAGTTTTTTACACTTAATATAGATTAATGGGATCATAGAGAACGGAATAATGAAAACATTAAAGATAAAAAGGTCATAATAGTTTAAGCACAGGAATAAGAACAATTGTGTAAGAGGAAAATGACTCATGCCGTCGGTCTCTTTGTAGTTTTAAATAAAAGTGAATGAAAGTGAAATTAAAAAGAAAGTTCAACACAGGAACAAAAGTGAAAGAAGGGTTAGTGATGAAGAGGGCATGAAGGTCCCTCTGACTGCACACATGCATTTTAAAGAGGGCTCGCTCTTTTGCTCTTCCTTCACACACCCCACCTCCCCACCCTCCCACCCCAACGTGAGCAGAATGAGATATCCTGTTAGGATGCGTTCAGGATCAATACGCAGAAGGAGAAAGTTGACCAAAAACAGGTTTTCTGCACGTGGTGAGCAAACGAGGGTGAGAGGAACAACGATTGTGGATAGAAAGACAAAAACCACTGAACAAACTAGGCTGACCTCACCGCCATCAGACAATGGACAAAGTCAGATCAGCAAACAAAGAGCTTTGTTGTAAAAGAAACAGACGTGACATAACTCACAGTGAAGGAAAACATACATGCCTTGCTGTGTGTGATATAGTTACACTATACAGATTTCCATATTAACTCTGCACAAAATCAAGCAATCAAGTCCTCATTTTATTATCAATTGAATACAAGTTGAACTTTTTACAGTTCATTATAATCCACAAATCCCCTTCCCTCAGTGAACTGTGGTCTTGAACTTATGTTACTACAGTTGTCACGGGAAGGAGTCTATTACACCTCAGCAACAAGATTAATTCCCTTGTATAAAATCGTAGGGGGTCTTACTCTTAACCTATTGTGTAACTCCAGCTTCAAAGACCCCTGGAAGGTTATTTAAAAATACTTTTCTACTGACTGGAACAAGCCAGAATGTCACAGACCCAGCAGGGTGTCAGAGAGCTAGTGTGTGTGTGTGTGTGTGTATGCGGGGGCTTGTGTGCACTGAGGGATAAAAATCACATAATTAGTAATAAAACAAAAATAAGATATAGAGAGTTATTAACTTGTATGTGCTGTGGTGAGTAGTCCTTTTTCCTAATCACTATAGTGAGATGAGAGGGAGGATGGGATGTTCACGCTCAGAGGAAGGAGTGAGTTAACTGGTGTCTGAGGGGGAGGGAGCCCGCCTGCTGTCATGTTGCAGCTCACTGGCCCTCCTGTTGTCGCTTGTTCACGCTCTCTTCACAAGAATAAACACAAGATCTAGAGGATTGTAGTCGAGGTTAAAACACAGAAACAGAAAGCTTTTACCAGAGAAACACTTCTCTTATTTTGCTTAAGGGTTGAAAGACTAATATGTGACACTAAAATATGTACTGTACCTTTGAGTATACATTTTTGAAATATATACAAAACTCTCAATAATCCTTATAGTTCAGACAGACCTAATAATAAATGATCCTGGATATTTTGAGAGAAAAATGATGGACGTATGAGTTAATATTGTTTTGGTTATTGTCTCTTTTAAGGCGGCATCGTTTAATCAGAAATCAACAATGCAATGTTACTATACCAGAAAATACCTTTCAGAAGATTATGGAACAATTAAAGGATTAGTCAGTTATAAAATATTATTGTAGCTGTTGGCAGGGGCAAAAATCTTGTTCATCTTGTAAGGTGTAGGCAACAGAGCCACTGTGGACAGATATATTTTGAGAGCATGACAACGGTTTCACTTCCTGGATAACAAAGTGGCCTGTTCTCTTTTCTCCTCGGCAGCAGCAGCAGCCCAGGCTGAGGATGGGCCTGTTGTATACTTGAAGTCACATCCCTGGAGCAGCCATTAATTTATGACCTTGCACCTTTTGAATGCCGACGGCCCCCAAGATGGAGGAGCAATCCAGTCAACCCAATGTCAGCATACCCTGCCACAACGAGCAGAGGGACAAAAAAAAGCGTTACACTGTATGTACAAAAAGACTCTGCTTATTGTTGAATTAGCATTTCTGAGTAGGATTAGTTCTTAAAACTGTCATTTCAGGGTTAAGTTGTCACAAAGTTAGCGCTTAAAATGTTACTGCTGTGAAATGAACTCAAAGGTCTATTATGGCAACACATATACTACTTGTTGTGTTTACATGGGCTCTTCCTGTCTCTTTCTTAGGTTTACAAAGTGATAGTCAATGTTGGACAACAGGAGTGGTTTGTCTTCAGGCGATACGCAGAGTTTGATAAACTTTACAACACAGTGAGTAATGGAATTTTGATTTTATAACATATTACCAGAATTCTTCTCTTTTCATTAGTCTTTGATTACATGCTTTTCTGTGTTGCTTTTATATCTTTTAATGCAGTTAAGGAAACAGTTTCCATCAATGAATTTGAAAATTCCGGCCAAAAGGATATTTGGGGATAATTTTGAACCCGGTAAGTGCTCCCACTTGACTCATCTTTTGTCATGAGATGTAAATATGATTAATTGTTTTTTACACCACAATCCAACTCATGTATTCAGTTAAAAGCCCAGTTCCAGATGTTGAAAGAATGCTTGATACATGTTTTTTACATTTCTTTTATTTGATTAAATCAAGTCCGTGTGCATTCGTCCCCTAGAGTTCATCAAGCAAAGAAGAGCAGGGCTGCATGAGTTCATCAAACGACTGGTGTCTCATCCTCAGCTTTGCAACCAGTAAGTGTTGGGCTTCTCACTGTCATTACATTACATTACATTACATTACATTACATTACTGCCTGCATTAAGACAGATGGCTTTAATTACCTAAATCCAACATTCTAATAAGGTCAAATTTGATTTGCCATGCTTTACAGTTGACATGAATGAGATTAAAAAGACGAAGAGTTTCTTCTTTATTATGTGTTACTGCTGATGCTACTGTACTTTTCTCATGAAACTGCTTGATTCCTCTTAAACCTTACAGTCCAGATGTAAGGGCTTTCCTGCTGATGGACAAAATGCAAAACTTTTCAGATGCATCTGAGGATGAAGATGAAAAAGTAAGTAACTGACCAACCTATTCCAATTTTGATTGGTTTACTTTTTGTTGTTTTATATGTTGCTAACCCCAAAATAAGACTATGTCTTGTCAGTTGATGCATGGGATTGTCAAGAGACAGTGAATGTTAACCACTGAAAGTTTTCGGGTACTGTAAATACATTTCCCTTACGTGGCTCTTTGAGCACAGATAGAGGACTGAATTTTCAGATCCAAGAACTGTCCTTGGCAGTAAATCAGTATTGAGTGTGTCTCCGTTTTAGCCTTTGGTTACATCTTAGCGGCTAATCTAGATAATATTTTTTCTTCTGTTTAACAGAGCAACTCTACCTCGAGAAACATTAACCTGGGACCCTCTGGAAATCCACAGTACGCTCAGCACTTGTAATGTAATGTGATGACATGCAGTGTATTTTTATATAAGTGAAATTAATGTGTTGTAATTTTTTATTTCAGTGCCAAACCCACAGACTTTGACTTTTTGAAAGTCATAGGAAAAGGGAGTTTTGGGAAGGTATGTCTATAATGCAATACTGAAAGATAAATTAGTTTTTTGTTTATTTCATAGTGGGAATTTACACGCTAACAAACCCAATTTATGGATGTATTAATATAAAATATAGTCATTAATGCAGCAGTTTCATCACATGGAAAGCAGTTTCATAAATAAACTTTTTATTTTAACTGACTAACATTACTGCTGCTACTTTTGAAGTCTTTGTGTGTTGTTTTTCTTTTGGGTTAGCACAGAGTTTTAGTTCTGCATATGTTGGTCTTTCCATATAGGAAGTGAGAATCGGATTGGGAATTACACTGGTTTACACTGTTGATGCAATGTTCCACATGTCTCTTCCTTGTGATGCAGGTTTTCCTTGCCAAAAGGAAACATGACGCCAAGTATTACGCAGTCAAAGTTCTACAGAAAAAGGTCATTCTGAACAGAAAAGAGGTAACTTTAAAAAATTTGATCCATATGTCAAGCATGTTTACATGATTTATGGTTCTCCTACTAAATCACTCCTCCTTCAAATCAGCAAAAACACATCATGGCAGAGCGCAACGTGCTGCTGAAGAATGTGAAACACCCTTTTCTGGTCGGGCTTCATTACTCCTTTCAGACCACAGACAAGTTATACTTCGTCTTGGATTTCATCAATGGAGGAGAAGTGAGTTGTTTCAGTTTTGTGAATAATGTGCTCACACAGAAATGAGTCACAAGGTCAAGAAAAGCCGAGGATAGCAATAATACAGGAAAATAGTTTAAAACTACTTTAAAGGAATTCCTCAGTGCTGTACTGTTGCCGGTTAACACACTTCCACGTGTTAAAATTCTTATCAGAGATCACAGCATTACTCAGAGTAAAGAACAGCTCGGAGAGCAACTTCCTCTATGGACCTCCTTCAAGTGTGATCAGCCTTTTTAAAGCTGCCATGTGTGACTGACTGTGTGAGAGTGACTAAGTACAATCTGTGCCCAAGTAATTCTGCCTCTTGGCCTTCTGGACACGATGACTACAAAAACCTGTTGGATATAAATGAAATCAGAGCAGCATTTTAATTTTCCAGTCAATATACTCTCTATAAACATTTTCTGACAAAGGCATGTTGTACTTCATGGCGTCTGTGCTTTTAAAAATGTCTTGAAACTTCGGTTCCTTATTTAACTATTGAAGACATTAAGGTATAATGAAAACATTAACAGCTATGTAAAGGTGTCCAATCATTATGACTCAGTTTTTTTGTTCAGCAATATCTTTGTCATATAATGGCCATGACTATGAATGACTGTACATTTTTTTGCAAAGTGATACAGTGTGCTCCTATAATATCTTTTCCAAAGTAATATTAATACATCCCAATAATCCAGTGGAACCTTTTTCATTTCAGCTTTTCTTCCATCTTCAAAAAGAGCGGACATTCCCAGAACCTAGGGCAAAATTCTACATTGCTGAAATGGCAAGCGCACTGGGCTATCTTCACTCTCTCAATATTGTTTACAGGTACATTGGGTGGGTAGGGGGCTTTAAGGTGTCAGCATGCTTCAGTCAAAGTGCTTGTCAGATGGTCAAACAGTGTTTTAAATCTCCTACACATACAGAGTGCAACGTTATCCATATTTGAACAATTATCATGTCTCGCCCCTCTATGATGACAGAGTGTTTGGAACAGCTATAAAATTTCTTTCAGATGTGGTCAGGCGACACTTTGTACCAAATAGTTTGTTTTGAGCTTACTGACACCCTCAATTTTAACACATGCTGTAAAGTTAAGTGTGTCCTTGTCAGTTAACAAGATCTCTTAAATATAGCTTAAATCTTAAAAACTTAACTGGTTGCTATAAACTTGTATATCTAAACATGAAGATGAATGTTATTTATTTATTTTTTCATCATATTTTGTGACGCTTGCTGGCCTCACTCACATCATGATAACGCATTTCACTAATTGATCAAATAATTTATGAACTGACTTCATGTTCATTTCTTACAGAGACTTAAAGCCAGAAAATATCCTTCTTGACCATGAAGTAAGTATTCTTAAATTTCTTTTTAAAGATTTTTTCTGGCATAGACACCTTTTTATTAGCAGTAGAGACACAGGAAATCATGGGAGAGAGGGGGGGTGTGACATGCAACAAAGGTCCTCGGGCCGGGATTCAACCCGGAGTCCGCTGCATATGTGGTATGAGCTCTTAACCACTCGACCACCTGTGTGCAGTATTCTTAATTTTTGATCAAACACACTGCTGTGTAATTAACATCAGCATACCACTATTTACAGTAAATACTGTATTTGGATGGGACTGGAACCTATTATCTCAGCACAGCTTACAGATTCCCTACAGAGGCCAATGTGGCACAAATGTCATCTTTTTCCAACCATCATTTCTACCACCAGTGAACCACAGTGTCATTCCCAGTCTCAGCTGGACAGAATGCATGTGATTGGATTAGATCTTACTAATGATTTTCCTGCCTAGCCTTATAGAGAAAGTGAGGGAGCGATGAATGGGACTGGCTGAGCTACACTGCAGCCAACATTCCTGGGCAACAATAGAAACCTCAGTCCCCGTGGATAATGAGCTGCTTGTGTGGCACATGTCGTCTAAAAACGTCCCTGTGTCCTTTCTTTAAAGGGCCATATCGTTTTGACTGACTTTGGATTGTGCAAGGAAGGCATTTCACAGACAGATACCACCACCACATTCTGTGGAACACCTGAGGTATGGCAGCATTGAGATGGAAACTTACATCTGCTTATTGCTAATTGTGTGCCAGGGTTTACCAATGAAGTATCACCTTCAGTGTCAAAAATCAACAATTATTAACAGACTTTTTGGAATTTTGTGTAGTTAATAATTTTGCAAAGTGTGAGTCTATCCTTTTTGAGGTCATAGTGCTATATATCTATTTTAGGTTTATGAGTCACAGGCCTTTTTGAGCAAAAATAATAGTTGTTGTTTATTTGGTTGGTTAATGTTTGCTTCTTTCTACTAGTACTTAGCTCCAGAGGTCCTGAGGAAGCAGCCATATGATAACACAGTAGACTGGTGGTGTCTGGGTTCAGTGCTGTATGAAATGCTCTTCGGCTTGGTGAGTTTTTACTTTGAGCCCTATAACTCACTCATACAAATCTGTTTTAGTGGTAAATATAAAGTCCTCATTTTACTGTAACACTCACCATGTCTTTTTTTTTTTTTTTTGCCTGTCCTAGCCGCCGTTCTACAGCAGGGACACACATGAAATGTATGACAACATCCTCCATAAACCGCTGGCAATGCGTCCCGGTGCCTCCAGCACAGCCTGGTCTCTCCTCCAAGGCCTGCTGGAGAAAGACGGCACACACAGACTGGGATCCAGAGATGACTTTGTGAGTGGACTTGAATGATACAGATACTATACAGCAGAATTTTCTATTTGTGGGCTCCCTCTAGTGGACATGGTGTGGTGGTCTTACACAAACTATAAAAATTATAATAAACTGTATTTACAAAGCACCTTTTACACTCAAAATACAGTTCAAAGTAGTTTCTATGAAGCCAGAATTATATTTTGGTAGATATTTATTCTCCATTTTTTATTTTTAGAATGAAATCAAAGCACACAACTTCTTCTCCTCCATTAACTGGGATGACCTCGAACAGAAGAAGATCCTACCCCCATTTACTCCCCATGTGGTAAGTATTTTGTTTTGCCCAGTTATCAGAACTTAAGAGGTGTTTTTGTAGTGACTTTCCTTTTAATGAATGTTTCCAACACTTGCAAGATGTATCACCGCTCACATTACTTTTGAAGACTACAGACTTAGAGAAGGTTATTTAGCATATTTCTCTTTTAATAAAAGCAACTTGCACACAGTTCATCCAGAATGAAGCATACACTATTACGCTAATGTTATTAGTAACACCTGTGCTTCTTCTGCTCTGCTGAGTCAAAATGTATGCTGTGAAAGAGGTCCATTAGTGGCTTCCTAAAGGGGGGATTTATTGCTGGGCTATTGTAATGGATTACACAGATGTTTCTAATTAACAGTAGAGGTTGCCTAATTAGATACCCTTTTTAAAACCACCTCGTAAAATGCATTTTTATAGGCTTCACTTCATGTAATGTTTTGGAGTTTTCTATTTGAAGTCTTGTGTTTGTTGATTTTTGGCTAAGAAGTTTTGTTTTTTAATGTTTCCTCATTTTTATGAGCTTTGTTTTACATGTATTTGTTGTTTAATTGTTGCATCAATTTTTGAAGCAGTTTGTAAAACTGAGTGATATAACTTTTAGGATTGTCATCAAATTAAGTTCTTTGTATGGAAAAACATGCATTTTGTCTAGTATTTGCTAACACATGAATAACAGTAATAACACACATGTTAATGTTTTTTACAGAGCTCTTTCTCTGATATCTCAAACTTCGATCCTGAGTTCACAGATGAGATGGTCCCCAACTCCATCTGTTGGTCTCAAGAACACTCCATAGTCAATGCCAGTGTAATGGAGGCAGACGATGCTTTTGTGGGCTTCTCTTACGCCCCTCCATCTGATGACTCATTCCTATGAAACATTCCCAATGAGGTCTTGAATTGCCTTAACCATCGTAACTTCTTTTGACTAAAGGGAAGAAATGTATACCATGGATGAACTTGTTCTACAAAGCCAAAGCAAGCAGCTGACAAGAGACAGCACTTAAAACAGATTCTGTGCCGGAAAAGTCTTTATTTTTTACCAATTTGTATTTATATAAATATATATACATAACAGATGATATTTTAAGAATTATGGACATCCATTCTCTATTAATGTAATTCCTGGTGGTTTTCTAAAATGAGCCTTCATTTTCTCCCTTAATTGAAATCAAGAAGCAGTTTTCTGACAAACTTGAAAAGTCTACTGGACTTAATAGAACACCATTTATCAGATGGATGCATGTTTGTCCATGTAATTACTGTACTGTAAATACCCCTTATGTTTCATTTTCATGGTAACTAAGCTGGAAATAGGGATTACTTGAGAGACTGCTGGATTAAGGACTTTGGTTTATAGGTCACATTTGTAAAAAAAGAAAAAAAAGAAGACGCTTTCAGTTACTTTCCAGTTTGACTTTGCAGATACTGAGTGAATTGTTTTTTTATTGAATTGTTTGTGGTAATTTTTTCTATTCTTTGCCTTAACAAATGTATTATTAATTTCAGATAATAGAAATCCACAATGCTTTGCTTCGCCTGGCAATTAAGTAGGCTTATACTCCTGCACAATAATAAAAAAGAAAAAGAAAAATAGTTTATGAGTGTCTGTGTGTTTTGTAGCGAGAAAAATCAATTGCATGATATTGCTTAGCTAATAATCAGTAGTGGAGCAAGTATTCACACCTGAAGTCCAGCTCCACTAAAAATTGTGCTTTTCTTCTCATTCCCTCAGTTTGATATTTAAGCTTTATGTGAGTTTGAAAGTGGGAAGTTTCTCTTTCTTTGAAATTTTTGAGTTTAATGGGTATATGAGCTTTATTTGTGACATCAGAGCTAGTTGGGAGCCAGTCATATGCATTTTACACAAGTGCAATGTGAAAACTTGAAGCTGTTTTGTGTTCAATGAAATGAAATGAAAAGATTTGAGGAATTTTAACAAGGTCATTTTTGTGGGAAAAAAGACAATTTATCATTTCTAGCTGACTATTTTTCATACACTATCTTAAACATTTCTGGGGCAATTAAAAGTAGCAATACTACTGTGCAAAAATACTAACAGGTAGAATGGCATATGTCAGTGTTATAGTTAATAGTTATAAACTGGCCAAATTGGGAGAAATTGTAGTTATATCTACTCAAGTTACTGGTAGCTGTCAGATGTCGTAGAGTAAAAGAACAGTATTGTACTGGGGTAGATGTATATAATAACGCAATTGGTAAAACACCAGTACAAGTTTCTGAAAATTGCACTAAAGTACAGCTTGTTTCTCTCTCTCTTTTTTAAAGCATTTTTCAGACTTTCTGTATGCTTTATTGAGCAATACATTAAAAAAATACAAGGCAACTTAACCAAGGTATGAGGTGTCTGAGTGAGCAATAACAAACAAACACAAAAATCATACAATACATAAACCATACAATAAAGCTATTAACAATTAGAAAATAAATGTTTAAAATATTGTAAATAATACGACTCAGGCCTAAATAAAACCAGAAATGATGTTTAAGAAAGACAACATCACCATGCCATCAAGTAACTAGTGACTTGTTCAGACCAGGTTCAGACTAGAGTGGTCTCTATGGCAACAACACGGTTGACTAGCGCCAAATCAGTTTGTAGGTTAGCTAAAAATTGTATCGGTTTGTGCGGTTTGAGCGAACTACATACGCTATTAAATGAAAATGGCTGATATTTTGTCATTAAGAGAATCGGTTTTGGTCTATTTAGACAGAAGCTTTGGCCTTCAGAAACTTGCCGAAGACTGCATACCATTTAACGGTGGGCTTACTGTTAGGAAAATATAAAACTAGCTAACCTCATATGAGCAGTGTAGTTAAACTGGAAAGTCACGTTAAATACATCCTGTGCTTTAACTATTAAATGTGCCCCTTCATTTCCAGATCCACAACAAATGGAGGCAGTGTACAGGTTTTGTGTCAGCGTGAATCCCTCTGATGTGATAGAGGTGGATCCTGTATTGGGTGACTGTGTATTACATGACCCCGTGAGAGCAACAGCTTTGTTTCAGTCTGTAAGTGAGGTGAGCTGCAAGTTTAAATTGAACATCTACTGTAACATACCAACATTTGCCCTATTCCTCTTTCAGGTGTGCTTCCTGGCCATAAAGACTCTTTCACTTGTTGACAAAATACACACAGAGAGTCAGGTATGAATACACTGTCTTAGTCACTGACAATATTATTTTTTACCATAAACCCTTAGGGACAAGTCCCTTTTCATAAATTCTGAATACACCTAAATGGAATTCGGTAACTGAATGCTCAAATCAGTCCAGAAACAATATGTTTATCTGTTTTTATTTTTTAGGTGAATATAATTTTGAAGTTGACACACCTGCCTTCGTTCCCTGAATACACCTTGGACCTTTGTAGTTTTTCACGTGGACATGGTCCTAAGAGGCCTGTGGTCATGGAGGGCCTAGTCATTGCTATAACAAGGGTCACAAAATATACTCAGGGGGCCAGGTTCCTCTGCATCAATGACGACTGCCCTTGTTCTACAGGTACTACAGAGAGGACTGATAATCAGTATATACCATTGTATGTTTCTACTACCATACAAGTAATCTTCATGGACCACAGAAATATTTCACATTCATAGCTGGTTACATCTCTGTAATGCTGGCTCTAGGATTCCACCACATCCGCGTCCATGCACCCGGAGCCACAGAGGCAGCTACTGTGAGAAATGACTTCATCTGCATGATGTGTAGCTCCCCACTGAAAGAGGATGTGAAGTTCAGAGTGCTGGGAGGTGAGAATGAAGCTTTCTGAATGTCAGACACTTTGGACATTATCTAATATGCTTTGGTTACAAGAATTTTACAGAAAATGTGCTTTTTGCATTGTTAAATTCTGTATGTGTACATACTTTATGTGTTTTTGTTTAAACAGACAAACAGCTTGTGGAGCTGATCAGTGTCAAAGCACTGAATGTTCTCCGTACCCATCAGCAAAGTGCACTCAGATACCAATCTGTCACCCTGTTTCTCAGAGGTAGGATATACATACATACAAATTGAGTTTATATTACTCAAACACAGGACTAATCTATTATGTGTCCCATATAACAGTGTCAACAAGCACATTTACTATATATTTGTATTTGATCATTGCATTTGAAACAACATAAATGCAAGAGAAAACAAAGCTAATAGCTTATTTGTATTTGAAAGAGGTGAGGATAATATGGCAACAGGTGAAGAAAAATTTGTTACATCATAACCAAAAATAATAACAGCGTCACCTCTTACCTGCTTTATCAAACTGAACTCAAATCTATTTGTGTTTCATGGCATCTTTGAGTATTTATTCCATCTGCATAACAAAAGAGTGACTTTCCTATTCAACTTGTAAACTATACAAAACAAAATAGTAGATCCCCCTCTGCTGGAGTATAAATTTGTACACCTGTCTGGTTTCAAAAAGAGTCCCTGCAACATTTTTTAACTTTACCGTTGACATTACCACTTTCCAACCTTTATGCATGCTTCACCTATATTTAAGTAAGTATATGACTGGGAGAAGATGCAGCAGATTGGCATGGGAATATAGAGAATGGGACTGAGACCAGGTCTGACCAGCTTTAGTGACTTTGTTGTGTAGCCAATCCCGCCCAATGAAGTGCTTAGCTCTTTTAGTTTGCATAGTGTAAAACAAGTCATTTCTTTGATTTTTTAAGTTAAATGGCTCATTTGCCATTTGTAAGTCAAAATCTTAAAGGTAAAGGTAAAAATGCTGTAAGTTAATACCCTCAACATTTAAAAAGGCATTATTTGTTTGTAAAATCTTATTCTCATCAATTATGTTCACTCCCAGTCCTGAATAATGTGGTTGTAATAGCTTATATTTACACTCAGTCAGATGTGATGAGGTTTGTCATTAATTTTCTCTGGCTTTCTAAATGAGCCTCTCACTTTGCAACACAAACTTAGTGGGGGAGAGTTCAAATAAATAAAATTTTGTGCAGCTAGCCGCGCACTGTGCCTCATGGTGGGATATTAAGTGTTTCTGTCCCCTCTAATAACATTGTTGTACTAGTACCCCTGAGATCTTAGCAAATCTTAGCACCAGGATTAACATATTCTGTTGACCCAGTCATGAGTAGGAATTCAATACACCAAGCTCCCGTTACCAAATATATATGTTAATAAGTGCAAGGAACACTCATTAACTGGCTGTATGATTTGCGCACAGAGAAATCTTTGTTCCAAAGGCCTCATGTGTTTCTTTTGGCAGTGGTTTGTAGGTGGCATGCATGTTTCTTCAATAATCACCAGGCAGCATAGAACAACCCCTTTGAGTGTTATTGCTTTGTTTCCCCTATTCACACAGATGAGCTGTGTAACTCGATGAGAATTGGTCGACTCTACAGGGTGTTGGGCATTCCCGCGCATGTGCACCAGTGGCCAAATATCACCTACAGTGTAGAAGCAAACAGCATTCAACCGTGGGAGCCAGAGCGTAAGGCAGCAATTTGTTGTATCAAACATTGTTTCAAATCCCAACGACAGGCAAACTGATAATACTTGAGGATCTTAATAATTTACCCTTGATATAGCCCACTCTCAATGATCAGAACGGTTTTACTTTTCATATGCAGCATTGTGTATCATCACTGTGGTGAAACACTTAACATTTTCCAAAACTCTTCCTACAGATCCACATAAAATCAACTCCAACTTTCAGGACCTGTTGAAGGCCACAGCTAGTTCTCCTTGGAGGTTCTCTGCTATTGTAGCTCACTGCTTTGGGTTGAACATAGCTCCTCCAGGCCTCTACAGCACTTTAAAGCTGTGCTTGTTGCTCAGCTTGGTGCAAACCAGAGCAGATGCAAAAGACACTTTTCATGGCTTGGATCTCCTCGTTGTTACCACTGACACACTAATATTAGACAGGTAGAGTGATCTGAATCACCCAGCTTTGCATTTCCTAAGTTGACACACTGAATATCAAGGGGGGTTTCATCCTTATTACTCTGAATTAACCAACTTTTAAAAATTGTGTTTGTGTGCCAGACTAATAATGTACAGCTTGAACTTGGCGTGTCGTGGAGTCAGGCATCAGGCCTCAGGGGAGATGTTTGCATCTCTGTCCCGGGACGAGCATGGAGCAGGCACTGCTAACATCCATGCTGGCTCTGCTCTGCTAGCCACCGGTGGCATTTGCATGTTGGGAGATCTCAGCTGCTACAAAAAGGACAGACTGGACGCCATTCAGTCAGGTACACCATAGTTATTAACACAATAAGTTATGGCATTGTGTTGTGTGCTGTCAGCTATAAAAATTATTGTATTAGATAAAATGTTGATGTACTTTCCTCATCTGAATTTTTGTCAGTTCTGGAAAGCCACACGGCATCTGTGTTCATCCCAGGGAAGAAGTATGGTGAGGATGCTGATCAGCAGCTTTCCTTCCCAGTCCAGTGCAGCTTCTGGGCCCTCACAGACTCCACAGATAGCTCTCGACGGTCTGGGAGGGCAGAGTGTGCTGTACTAGGAACAGCAGTGAGTTCAGTCACAACATGGTGTTACATTACCGTTGTTTAGCTCACTTAAAATGTGGTCTGGATGTGCACTAGCAGGTCAGAATTGAGATATTTGTGAGAATGAATTATGTTGGAGGAACTTAAGCCAGTGTGGTACATTACTCTGACTCTAAGAAATGTCATTTCATGTAACTCAAGATGTTGTTTGCAGATAAATCTGGCAAAACAGGAAATTGAGACAATTTACTTTTCTTGAGGGAAGTGCCCTGCCCAGGCAAACATTAATGTGCAGTGGGACCCTTGAGAATAATCAATGCTTTGTTTTTTGCTTTTGGAAGGTGGACAATGAACTGTGTGAGCAGTAACCAGCACTTTAGATCACAGGCTAAAATTAAGATGCACTCGGTTATTTTAGAGTGATGCCAAATGCAGAACAGCAGACAGCTTTTCAGACTCTTCTTTGTGAGCAGGAAATGGGTGCCGTAACAACTCAGCTTGCAGATGCCTTTGGCCTGCTCATTCAGTGTCGGGATAATGTGGGAGAGCAGACCCTGCTTGCCCAGACTGTCCACACCCTCCAGCAAGCAGTACAGCCTGGAAAACCCCTCTACCCATTCTGTGTGGAGTTTTCTACAGAAGACTACCAGGAGGTTAGCAAACATCCTGAGTTTCACTGTATTGCATTGCTTAAAAAAGAAAGAGAATAATTTAAACATACACTGCTTTGATTTTAATATCAAAACATTAACCTAATATTGTACTTGCTGCTCTAAATTCTGTCGTCCAGCTGCTAGCCCACGCACAAAGCTTGCAAGTGGAGCTAAGTCCTGGAGCAGAGAAGATAATCCATGGCTACTACATGGCCAACCGTCGAGTCCGATCACAGAGTCAGGGTGTCAAGATGTCTGTGGCTTCTGTCAAACTACTGTAAGCAAAGTAATACCGCAAAACCTGGATGAATCAAACCAGTTTTAGTGTAACTTCCTATGTCATGACCCTGGACTGTGTATAACATGATCAGGACTGTCTGTGTCCAGTGTTATGTCAAGATCATCCACTAGGTGGAGAACATTCATTCATGTTGAGCTGAACCCTCAAATGACAATTTTTCATCTACTTATGACAAATGTTTACAAATCTTTTTCAGTGTGGTGACATATTTAATGTTGAAGTAAAACTATGAAAATAAATCTGTTTTCATTAACAGTTTAGGGCAAAACTCACATTATGCACTCACTCTCAATTTTACAGATTACTTGTTTTTCAGCAAATTACAAAAAAAGAACCTACTCTGGCAGCCACTTACAAATGATTCTTTTCATGTTTATTTTTGTCATAGGATTTCTTTGGCTGAGGCCCACTGTAAGTTGTGTCTGAGAACACGAGTACTGGAGGAAGACGCTGTGATCGCTGTGCTCCTTTGTGAAAACTCAGTCACTCTAAAGCACGGTACAGATTTTTTATATCACCCACCCCACTGACACCACCACGTACAAAAACAGTACTTCCATTCATAGAAATAGGAAATGATATCCTAGTACAAATGTGCTAATACACATCTTAATGAATCCAATATACGGCTAATCACAGGATTATGACCACATTTATTGGTTGATACAAAACAGCCGAGTCAAATACTGTACATACACATTACAGCTACATGTCTATATTGTTTGTTTGATCCTTACTCTGGGTTTTTAGTTACTTTGAGCACTTTAACGGTTTGATGTAGGCCAACAGCAGTTCCCTTTTTAAGGGTTGCATGCCTCTTTCTACAGGGGCATCTGCTCTTGTTATCCCACCTGACGCAGTCTTTCCCTGTGACATTGGAGATGTGGATGGTTTGCACAGGAGGGACACGACCCTGGATGTTCTCCACCAGAATATCCTACGCTTCATCTACACCTACGCACCAGGAGCAGACACATACATCACAGAGGAGTAGAAACCTGTTTCAAAAACACAGGTAAGCAGCCCAAGATCGTACTACTCGTATACCCTGCTTTGATGAGACAAGCAAAACCCTTTAATTTATTACAAAGCGATACAGATGGTGCTAGCATTCTGTAATTAATATCCAGTTATATTTGAGGAGAAAATAAAATAAAAGACAGGGATTAAAACAAGATGTCAGCCTGAAAAGTTGTCCAGGAGGAAATGTGTACTATGAATTATGCATTATATTAATTTAAAATTGCTATATGCCTGAGAAATGTAAGCACTGTAAAATATATTTAATCAACAGACAAAGGTATGCAAGGAGAAAAATTTATTCAAAAGACAAAGTTGAGGTATTTTCACAGCAAACAAATTGTATTAATAATGAATCAGACTTTGATCACGCAGATCTGGCAAAGAACTCCAAATGTTCCTCCAACACTGTAAAAGAAACACATTGGGATCAGTTACACACTTTTAAATAGACTAACAGGACTAATATAATTCACGTTGACTGGAGTAGGACTAGTACTTACCCTTCCAACGAGGCTTCCCCACAACCAGGCAGATCAATCAACTGGCCAAATCCTTTCCAATAAATAAGCAATAAAGATGATCAGTTTGCATGACAACTCATTGATTAGAGATTTTACAACTGGCTTTTTAGTTCAGTTAGTCACTTTATCAGCAGCCCATTTTTGGTCTGATGGGTAAACGGCGATAATGTGAATTCATCATTACTACTTAGAAAATATGAGATGAACGAGGCCAGAAAGAATGTGAAACTTAACAGTCTGTACTCACCAGAGATAAGAGGAAGCAGACACTCATGTTTCTCCATTACTGCTGCTAGTGCTTCTTATCTGTAAAATATGGAAACTGTCACTTGATGATGACAATTGTGGCCTATGTGTTAAACCTTTATGTGTAGTAGTTGGCAAAACTAAAGCTGTAGCTCGCAATTCAGTAGTCACATTCTCACCACTTTATTGTCTGATGGGTAAACGGCGATAAGGTGAACTCATCATTACTACTTAAAATAGGATACCATGCAGAAAACAGTGAATACAGTAGTTTAGTGCTGGTTTAACTTACCAGAAATGAGATGAAGCCGATACTCATGTTTTCTCTCCATTATTGCCCCCTCTTTTCTGTAAAACATGGAAAATTGATTTCACTTTTCTATAATACAGTTCCTTCTGTACCATTACATGGCAGCATGTCAAGATGACACTTCAACACAAGAACTTTATAATGGTAAATACAAAGTCTAGTAGGTGGCAAAACTAAAGCTGCAGCTTGTAATTCAGTAGTCACATTCTCACCACTCTATTGTCTGATGGGTAAACGGCGATAAGATGAACTCATCATTATTCCAGCTGCAAGTTGCTAGTGCTCAAAATTTAGAAAACCAAAGACTTTGCACTGTAGACAAGTTGTTTGACTTCCCAGCCACAGACATTTGATGAAACTTTGAGAATTATATTTTAAAAGTGTGTCAGGGAATATCAATCAATGCCTTCTAAAGTCATTTGACCAAAAATCACATCAACATTTTTTTTGGGACGCACCGAATTATTTTTGACAGTCTGACCACCCAGTGTACCTGGTGCGTTAACTGATAATAAGACCAGTGTACAGCAGCACAAAGAGTAAAAAAAAAATAATGAGAAACTGACCTTGTTCAGCACAGGAGACATTAGATTACACCTGGTGCATCTCCAGTGACTGCATCAGGAGATCTGAGGGGGGCGAAGAGGAAAGAACAGGAATGAGTAAATATTAAAGAAAATAAAATACAAATGTCTATGTATATCAAATACTCTACTAGCAAACTATTATTGCTTGATGTTATGCTGGTAATTCAGTTAGTAACAGTTTCACCATCTTATTGTCTGATGGGTAAACGGCAAATTGTTAATTCATCACTATTCCAGCAACAGGACTCCCTGTACACTTAAAGCACTGCACGACCAAACTCCAACACTCACCTGAAAGCCTCTGCAGCGAAAAGGCTGACACTTGGCAATGTGTAGTTTACAGTGTAGACCTGACATCTAGGGAAAAAACAAAAACAAAACACTGAGTGACATATTTCAGCATGTTTAGTCCTTCCAAGGCTCATTTATTATCAATGTTTGATTACTGATATAAAACGTTAATCTTACCTTATTAAGTGTACCAGTCATAGTTAGAATTAGCCATATTCATCTGCACTTCTACAAAAGAAAAAAAAGTGGTTAAATGGGTTATTACCTGTTCAATTCTACACTTCAGTTTTAGTTCATAATCAGTAGTTGGGCAATGCTTTGTAAAGTCATTTGACCACAAATCATGTGTCCGCTTTATATCCAGACAACATTGATGTTTAGCTTGATGTTATGCTGGTAATTCAGTTAGTAACAGTTTCACCATCTTATTGTCTGATGGGTAAACGGCAAATTGTTAATTCATCACTATTCCAGCAACTCCCTAGGCTCATTTATTATTAATGTTTGATTACTGATATAAACCTTTAAGCTTACCTTATTAAGTGTACCGGTCAGAATTAGCCATCATCATCTGCGTTTCTAAAAAAGAAAAAGAAAAAATTAGTTAAATGGGTTATTACCTGTACAATTTTACTTCATAATCACCACTTCAGACAGCAATGATTCTTTTTTTCTTTTTTTTTACCCCCACAAGATTGGTTCAAGTCTGTCAGTGCAACTTAATTAGCCTCAAGTGTGATCTATTGATTTGTAGCCTGCATGAATGAGATGTACTGAAGGAATAGCCAATATGGAGGGGACATATGACTGATCACCCAAAGGTCAGAGGGTACCACTGTAACACAGCTTGGGAGCACGACTAACATCGCAGGTCTGAGGACGGGTTCAACAGCATGTCACGACCTTTGCCATGACCTAACGTCCTCAGAGAAGGCCATGAAGCCTTTCCCCAGTGAAATAAGGTGGGGGGTGCAGCTGACCCCTGGACAAAACCAGATATGATCAGTTTTTTTTACACTTTGAGCTGTCTAAAACAATGATTAATCACTTCAGGGATGAGACCTGTCTGCAGAGACACATCAAGGCAGATATGTTTGTTACATTAAGTTGTATTCACGCTTCATTTTTCTATGTTTTGTTGCTTCAGTCATTTGTTGTTTTGGAGGACGTGTTTCAAACTGAGGCACAGATATGAGAACAACTAAATAGACAGTAAAATACTGCACTGAAGTCAGATTCAGATTCAAATTCACAATAAATTACACCCCTTGGCTTCATTCTTTAAAACAAGATTTGAACAAAAATGGAAAACTAAGAAACAAATGCCCATTATTTAAACCGATTACTACTTAAAACAACATACTTTTAAAGAAATCAAGCGGCACGCGGTGCTCATTTCTCCCACGTGGCCGAGATGCTAACGTTAGCTTAGAGCTAACTAGCCATTACTGTGTTTCATGTGCTGACTCCAGCCTACAAAACAAGACGACGACATGCACATAAAATGATCTCACCATTGCCCATAAAGGCTGTGAAGATAAATCTGGAAGAAGTGATCATTCTGTTGAGATGTGATGAGGAGCTCTGAGGCTCACTGTGCTCACGCTGCAGTCTTCAAGAGTAAAGGAAGTATTTCCGGCAGTCACTGCGCCACAGAGCTGCGCAATGCAGCTCATCCTGCACTATGATCCTGCACAGCTGAGCAGTAACTCAGTTGTCAGCATCAACTGCACTGAATTGTTCTTATTTAAGCTACAATGATGGCAAGTGAGTGTATTTACTGAAGTCATGACAGAAAAGCACCACTTTTTGTGTGTGGACGTATTAATGTAGAAATTCAGGTTATCTTTATTTTCTTTAGGGTACTTAAACAGATACGGATGTTTAACTCACGGTTTTTTAAATACAATAATCACCCTAAATCCACCAAAGTGGCTATAAATAAACAAATGCAGTACCTTGTTTGTTCTTAAAAACGATGTTCCTCAATATACAGAAAATACATCATATTACATCAGTTAGACTAACAAAATAAATTAAGACCAAATTAGTGTTGAAAAGACATCACAGAACTTCCACTTAAATGTTACTAAACGTTATTACAGTGTTTAATGTTAAGAGGTTAATTTACCCCTGCAATCGGTACAAGTAGAGGTAAGATTTCTTTCCTTTCTTTTCATAAACATGCTAACACTATCAAAACAACCGAAGCACAATATTATAAATACATATTTATATTTTAAATATCAAATAATAGGTATATAAATCTAATTATTATTTCTATTAATATATATATTTCTGTACTTCTGTAACCCTGCCTAGCCCCGCCGTATTTTACAGTTAGGTGCAGTCATTTTGCTGAAATTAAATGTTAAAATCAAATCGTGTATTTAGCTTGTCGAGCACCACAGCTGTATTTAATTGATTTGATTAAACGCTGCTAATTGTCAAAGAAGAGACGATAGACGATGACTACGAACAGTGTTAAAAGGCCAGTAAATACAATAATACGTCAAGTGTTAAATAAATAAAGTAGCAGTGGCTCCATTTATTTATTATGATACAGTTAATTATATCACAGCACACGTTAAATAATATTTCGTTTGAACTTTTCTTACAAAAGAAAAAAAAGAAATTTGGATTTTTTTTTTTAAACTTTATGAGACGCGTCTTCTTTTCACTGGAGTCATTTTTTATTCACAAACACATTTACAACCATGCATGTAAAAAATAAGAAGGAACATGAGACGGGGAGCCACCATTGTTGACTCTCTGACAGACCACTTCACATGACAGATGTTAAGTTATTCACACATGCATTTAGTGCAAATGTTTCAACTGAAAGTGCACACTTCAAGCATGACGGGCTCATTACCCCACGGAATTTCTACAGATATCATACCCGGGACATGTATGGAGCTGCAGGGCAAACAAGAGAAGCCAAAATAACAACAAGAGAGAAACATCATGTATGCTTTCTCTATATATACTCATACATTAAAATTCACATAATATATTAATTTACAATGTCTACATGGCGCGGCTTTAGTGGAAGTAAAAATGAGTTGAATTTGTTGTACACTCATGCTGCTGCTGCCAGAGTTAAACAGCAACACTCATGCAAATGTGTGAAACAGTTTTCATACAGAGGGTTCAAGCCTTGTCCTTGGATTTGGACGATGATGGGCCTTGATTCTCTGAGTCTGAAGGATGTGTGGTGTTCAGGAACTGGCCCGAAGCTCCGACGTACAGTCTGGACCGCATTGGCCATTTCTGTAAAGACATTTTGGTTTTAGTAAATGAACCTATGGAAAGGCCACCATAGGTCATGTTGCACTATTTCAAATGATGTAAAATATATAAATACCCCAACGATGGATATATGCAGTAAGAAGTTTCATTCAGTCAAAACAATAATACAATAATATAGATGATACAAGATATTAGCAGCTACCAGAACTTTATTATTATTATTATTGTTATTATTATCATTATTATTATTATTATTGTTATTATTTTTATTATTATTATTATTATTATTATTATTATTACCACTGACCTTGACTGGGTGCAGGTAGCCATCACCTTTTAATGAGTGTAACGCATCTGTTTGTTTTGTGCTCTCTCCCTCCTCCGCACCTTCCTCTTGTAGTGTTCGAGTCAAATGGGCAATGTAGGTGGTGGCCAGTATCAACACGTCGAGTTTGGACAGCTTGGTGTCCGGCGGAACGGACGGCAAAGTCCTTTGTAGCTCCAGGAACGCGTTTCTCAGAGTTTGAACTCTACTCCTCTCCCGAGCTGCGTTAGCCGCCGCCGGGCGTCCTCTGCCACCGAGCCCGCCGGCCTGAAGCGCCCTGGCCCGCTGGAGATCCCGACGACGGCCATCCGGACTGGGACTGGAACTTGGGCTGGATGGAGGGCTGTCATCCATCACCGTCCCGGAGCACTGACCGCTGTGCATTGCGAGAGTCTGTCTTCCAACCATCGGGGTGTACTTACAGACCTGAAGAATTACAGATGAATGAGCAAAATCACTATGCCACTTTTTTAGTGGTTTATCTGAGCCGTTATATTGCACATTTGATTTGAACTCAAGTTATTATATTGACTAACTTATTTAACTTAACATAACTTATTAATTATTTATTGTAGCCTATGTAGCTATCCGTTCACTGTTTAACTTAACTCTTAACTTATATCACAATTCATATGTATATTAAAGTTATTGTCATTGCTTTTTATGAATTAAACCATAATGTATGCTCTCTGGTCTATAGTCCATTATTGAAAATGTCTGTTGACAAATTGCACATCCAGTAATAAACTAAACTTGAAAAAGCCAAAATATACACTGCTGTCAAAAATTGCACTAAAGACACATGAATTAGTTCTGATTGTACGCTGACATGTCAAACATATGGCAGTGAAGCCCCTGAGCATGGCATTATCAGTGTACAAACTCGTGAGAGCAGTTTTTTTTTTTTGATTGGTGATCTGATAGGAAATTTACCTCTGGTATTTCTGCAAGGCGCTTTCTTGAAAAACGACATGAAGGCAATCCAAAGAAGGCTTCTGTAAGATAGAGAATTTTGCTCCTCAATGTAGACTAGTCCCACTCCAAGTCCAAGCGTATCTTTATAAAGTGGCGCGTCTGCAGAAAGGGTGCGCAGCGGTCCCAGTACGCGCAGCCAACACTTCACCTGTGTGCCTAAAAGTCTCAGGAGCCCTTAATTTATTGGATACACAAAGCGGTAGACAAGTTTTTCACCCCGAAGTAATTAATCACTCGACCCATAACACTCCCTCGCAGTGGAGAAGACTGCTCCTTCCCCTTTCTAACTTGTTTCTGTCTAAGGGCAGCAGAGGCTCGTTTTCAGCGCCAGAGGCTGGACCCTCTTTTCCTTCAACTCTGATATGTGGTGAGCCATATCCCATTCTAATTGGCTGCGAACCTGACACTGTATTTTCTCAATAAGCCTATCAAAAAGTGGCAACGGGACAGAAATGTAGTCAAAATTACCTCAAAAAATATGCTTTCCATGCAGGGTCAGAAATAAAGGCTAGTCTATCAAAACGCTATTTGCAGTTGACCATGAAAAGAAGCTGACAAGTGTAAGGTGATATGCAAAACATTTGACTAATTGCCAGTGTGTCTTGAATTGCAAGCTCATTGGAACAGCTAATAAATAAACTCCAGCTCTGCAATCAACAGGCAGGCATTGAGGAAATTCTTGTGAGACTCATAAATTAATCACTCTGATTTTCAGGGCTCCAAACGGAGATGTCGGCAAATTAATGAAAGGAATTATTCATAATATGTATATCCTCGGACTGTTCTTAATAAACATTGTTTTTGTAAGGATGGAGTAACAGTATTGCTCCGGGCCACTAATTATATGGCCAAGTAGAAGGAAGGTTAAGTAAGCTTGTTTCCCTAATTACCTCGTATCTTTCAGGGGTTACACACCCACGTGGCTCCTAAAAAACTCATTTAAACATTTAGTAACAATGCTGACAACAAATACATTCATATTGTTACTGTATTTGATATAAATGAGGACAGTTGATTGAATAGAAGCATGTGTTATATGTGATTAATGTTGGATAATATGAAAAACCTTGTAATGGCAGGGTGGAGTGATCATTTAGATTATGCCACTCCTATTTGTTGAAATGCATGCAGAAGAAAAAGTGCACACACCATAGAAAATGTAGTCCTGGCAGAAAAGTAGAGTTTGAGTTAGATAAATTAATTAAATCCTCAGACCCAAAATTGTATTTAGAAAAAAAAACAGCTGTGGAAGTGAAGGAAAGAATGTATGCAAACTCTCCATTCATTGTTTAAGTGTTTAATTTTTTAACAACAGATGACGATTTCCAGCCTTTTTAAACTCATTTTTAGCATTGTAGATGACACAGGAAGATAAAATCAAAATATTTGAACAAAGGTTGAACAGTAAAAATGTTAATCTTATAAACCAGACGAGCTATTTAATCCACTGCGTCAAGGATATTGCAGTGACTCAGAAGGGACTGCAGCTATGGACATCACACAGTTTCTGTCCTGTCAAATATACAAGGATAAGAGATTCACCGCTATTATGATGACCAAAATGCTTCAACAAAGGAGCAGCACCAGTCTTGTGTGTAATTTGTGTGTGTGAAGAGTAGGTGGAGAGTTAGTCTCAAGCATCCACAGGACTGCAGATGGCTGATGACACAGCAGCACGGTTGAGAAGTCTACTCAGAGGAATCTCTAATTTTTGTGCCCTGTAAGAGAAAAAGCAAATGTTATTGGATCATGTGACAACTATCAGAGAAAAAAATCTTCCCCTAAAATTACTTTGAAGCAACAAATTTAGTGAATGTTCTTTTTCTAATTTTAGTACAGCCAGACAGCACTATCATCATCTTTTATTCATCCAAATAAACCCATAATGTTACAGTGCTGCCAAATAAACATCATCACAAATTAACTAGATGTTTGTCACATGGATTTTTAGGAGAGAACAGCGCGATGAACAGGATGTGGGGTCAGTTCACATCTATTAGTGGATGTCATCACACATAATTTGTACATTTCATCAAAGGCTTATAAATTCTGCGTGGCCGCTGGTTGCGTACTTTTAAAGATATGATACTGAGAAATTAATTTGTACAGTTAAAAAAATAAAATAGAGTCAGTGAAAAATGTAAAATGTGTACTCTCTCGCTGAATAAGTTAATTTGCGATACTGGACCTGAGAGACTGATGCGGCTGCCATCTCTGCACGTTAGCGTGGCTGTAGATGTGACCGGGATGTAGACCCTGACCCATGTTAAAGCCATCTGGGAAATGAACAAAGTCAATGCAAAACGCACACAAATACAAATGTGTACAAACCCACCCAGAATAATGAAGTAAAGAACGATAAATGTGTTCATCATAAAAAAATTTACCATTTAATTCAATCAACACACTTTTTTGTGGATTCCACATTTTGCTGAAAAATCACAATATCTTTTAAGTGTCATAGTAATGTGGCTATACAGCTTATTACTTCTTTTTTTTTTTTAAATCCTCACATGTAACAGAAGCAAAGATTTGACCAATGAAACCACGTAAGAACAAAATAAAGTGAATAAATGTTAGTAAGTAAAATAGTGTAAAAACTTTAAGGGCTGGGTTTCTTAAAATATTATTGATTTCATAAATTGTAAATAAGAGTAATTGTTATTATTTGGGCAAAGATGTTATCATAGATTTTTGAAAAAACACAGTATTTAGTGACTTACTTGTTAAATGATGGGGGATCATTGGTCTGGTCAGGAAGTGTTTGTTGTTTTTTTTCTTTTTGGCCTCTTTGGAAGCTTTCCAGTTAATAAGAAACTGTCTGGTCAACTCATTAATTTCCCTTCCATCGAGAACCTCTATAAAAATAAATACAGACAGAATACAAACAAAGAAATGTCACCAAAAAAGCACATTCTTCATTCTTCACTGGTATGTTTGTAGAATGAACATATTTTAGTTTTTAAAGTTTATCATTAAAACAGGGTCTTAAATATCAATTTGGGTAAGTCGAAGCAATAAAGAACACAAAATAGGTTGCCAATCAAGAAGAAGGTGAGCAACACTTCACCGAGTCCCTTGCACACGGTTATCAGGCGGTCTCTGTACTTTGGTTTTTTACACGCAGGATTTCCACTCAAATCCATTTCAAGCAGCAGAGGCCAGTGCTTGAAAACATCCTCCAACTCCTAAAAAAAACAAAAGAAGAGGAACATCCCTTATAATATGTTGTGTTTTTGTTTCAACCACTGGTGATTGAAATGGCAAATTCCGCAGCACCGCAGCTATGTTCAGTAACTAAACAAATATGACGCATAGTTATAATCTGATTAGTGATCAGAGAAACACATCAGGAAAACTTTTAAAGGCACGGTATAAGTGAATGGTAATGTGAAGCACAAGGGCCAATGGAAAGTGCATAAACAACACATCAGTCTATTTTAATAAACAGTGTCGCCGGTGTCATGTAACTACAAGTTTTCTCCTGGGGCAATGCGAGGCTGGCTCCTCCAGCGAGTTGCCTGCAGTTGTATGTTTATCTAAAGGCACATTAATCCAAGCCTGGAAATATGAATACTCTCTGGACACGCTCTGATTGTTCATTGCCTTCCTGTCTTGGCCAAAGCGCTTCCACTTTTCCAGCTCGTGCTGCAATCAGTTCAGAGGGGACCCCTGAGCACCGCGCGCTCCCAAGCTTTGATAAATGATCGTGTCAGGGCCGTCACTCAGAAGGCCCTCACTGAAGAGCAGCCCAGCGCCAAATTGCCCCCCACGCGGGGGCGTGGAGAACAGCAAAGGCTTGCAACTCACTAAGCTTGGCTGACTCTCTCGCCTGGACTAATGATGGGCCAGTTATGAACCTGTATTTGACCAGGGCTTCGATTCCCCTGTCCTCTCTGCCCTGCACACAGCTAACGGCCTCCAAAGATGCTCCCCATTTGTCACCCTGGCTGACTGCCTGTCATAATCTATTTTAAAAATCCATAATGTTTCCTCTAGATTCTGACCAAATGGTGCAGAAGAAGGGATTGATCCTTTGGAGTGCTGTCTTTGCAGAATCAATAGTGGCAGACGGGTTGTATAAATTATAGGAGATATCTGCTAAAAATGACACGTGTACAGCAATTACCTGCGTCAATGTTCTCAAAAGAAAATCACTTGTGTTAAGAAAGTAGCTTTAGCAAAATAGTCAATTGTAAAGTGCTTTCAATGTGTCACACTGATGTTAAATGCCAATAAGAAAGAACGATTAAACTCTTTTCGATTATGCCAATAAGCTTTTCAGTTAATGTCAATTCAAGAAGAAAAATGAATGCTGTCTAGAGAGTGAGTCTCAAAGAAAAGCATAAAGCCAGTGAGCATAAATCATATCTCTGTTTCAGATGAATCTCCTGTAAAGTGAAGTGCCGCTGGTTTAAAGTATCAGACACTGAATTCTAAGGCAGAGAGGAAAAATCAGCCTCCCAAGGAAAGAGAGAAACTTGTGCTTGTTTAAAGCTGTCAGCGAGGAAATTCTCAGGGGAATGGCCTGCTGATTTGTTGAATAATTCCTGACCCTGTGCGAGTCATGGAGACTGGGAACCTATGGCAGGATTTGCAGGATTTGGGTCTTTAGAACCCTGTTCTCCATATCATTTCACACATCACTGCAGAAAACTACAGAACAATGTTAAAGCTAACCCGATCACCTTATATGATGGTATGTTGACTTTAATGTGCTGTGTCATGCCTAGTTGCTGTGATGTGGTACTATTTACCTCGGCTGCATGGTAAAAAGCGTGCAGTCATTTTATACTTCCGTAATTCTGCAGAAAAGTGAAAAGGTCTTGAAAGGTTAGTTTAAAAAGGCTATATTTACCTCAGTATTGTGCAATTTATTGTCAGCAGCAGAAAAATGTTGGATTTCCTTTAGAAGTGACAGGTCCCGGATTTCATCTATGTTGTTGTTGTTGATATTCAAGACACGGAGAGAATCCTGTGCAAAGAATGAAGATTATGGGTTAATTTTATGGTAAAGATAATGACAAAGATGACAGATTCTTCTCGTCTCATGCTGAACTACTAGGATCGTGTCCAAATCGGACTCTCGATGGTGCTGTTGCTAAATATTCATCTTGGTTTGAAGTTCTATAACGGCACATTTATAAAAAGCTGGAACTCTTTAAATTTGCACAGCAATTTCTTTAATTATCCAAACAAACAAGAAGCTGAGACTTTTGGTGTGTTTATCCATGGCCTGGGCAGTAAACGAAGTAAACAGACCAAACTGATTTGTCAGACCAGAGAGAGCAACAGAGGTCTCTTTGACATCATCAAACCCAGCATAATACTGCTTTTACATGGATCACTGGCCTGTGAGAAATTTGAGAAATATCTAACTGTTTATGTGATAACCTACCAGGCAGATACACCGCACATACCCTTGTGTGGTGAGGAGAGAAAACAAGGTGGTCATCTGATGATTTACTACTTAGAATATTTAATCTTAAATGAAGAGCCCAATAAATTACTCAGGATGTGTGGATCATTTTCTCCTACTATCCTTGTACTGAACAGAGTAAAAATAGGTCATACAGCGAGAGTGCGGAGAGTCCTGGGGTCAAGGAGCAACTTTTCCCCTGGTGCCAGCTTCTGATTCTCCAGATGAAGCTCCTTAAGCTCACTGAGCTGCTCTAAGCCCTCCACTACTGCAATCCTGTTTCCACCAAGATACCTACAGAGTGGAAATACCACACACATGTTCATACACACCAAACACTTCAAATGATTATAACAGCGTAGGACATAAATCAGTTAAAATTGTCTACTTACAGTTTGGAGAGTTTATGGAGATTACACAGATTATCTATTTGTGAGATGTTGTTGTTCTGCATGTACAGATGGGTGAGGTTATAAGCAAAGCCGAGGTTGCAGATATTTGTGATCTGATTGTCATACAGGTAGAGAACGGCAAGGTTTCTACACATGGAAAGATCACCCTGAAAACAGAATGAAAATGTAAGGCACATGAATGGAAGTAAAGCACAGAATCACAGCGTTAAAATTGGCTACTCACAATATCCTCGATATTCTTGCTGGAAAAGTGGAGGTGGGTAAGTGTTTTGAGGTACTCCGGGAAAGAGAGGCCCCTTTTCTTTTTGAAGTGGTTTCTAGATTTAGCGATCAGATCTATGGTCAGGCGTACCATGGCGGCTTGTCACATTCGTTGCTTCAGTGAGGATCCTTTTCAGCTTCAGCCAAGCGTTCAGCCCACAGCAGTGACTGGAGCTGTCTGTTTGAGGGAGAAAAATAGGCACATGTGAGCTGAAATAGACCTTAGCAGCCAAACAAATGTTCCTCTGAATTACCTATTTACAAACGCCACATTAGTTCAGTTTTTGTAACCACAAATGACAGGTAAAGATTAACCCAGTGCAGAACTTTAAACGCCTCAAATCCAGTTGTCAATTCACAATTAGGGATAACTGATGACCAAAAAAGGAAGGGAGGGAGGGAGAGAGAGAGAGAGATAAATAAACTACTCTCCAGGAAACCTGCTGAGAGGCCAAAGGTTGGGTGACCACTCAATTTGTGTTGTAATTAAGAGTGGTCAATTCCCTAAAGCAGGCTGAGCAGAGAGTCCAGTACTTCGTGTTATTTACCCATGGGGCTTGTTTGACTGCTTGACCTGACACTGAGATATGAGAATTTGCACTTTTACGTCATTTAAAGGTGCATTATGATACATGACCTCCTCTCCTGCTGATCATACAGCAGCCCGTGTGTGTGTGTGTGTGTGTGTGGAGGTGACGAGAGAAAGACACTCTCTTAAATTAATACAAATAGCCAGTGAAAGCTTCCAGTAGGATATTATGAATTAAAATGGTCCCGGACTGGGTTAGGGTTAGCGTTCAGTTAATGTTAGCTTAAAAGCTATACTACAACACAACAGCGTGTTGTACCACTCTAATTCTGGTAAATTTTGACATATATATATAATATATAAAACACATATAGTAAATTCTCCTACCTTTCGAGGTCTGTAGTGAGTTATATTCGAGGTTACAGAGGAGTTTTGAAGCGAAAGACGAAGTTTTTTTGGCTGCTTTGTTTGCGGCTACCAAGCTGTTGCTATGGAAACCAAGGAAGCGGTGCGTCAGTCAATGATGTGATGCCTTGTTGATAATAATATTTCTGCATATTATGGCCTTCGAATTATTTGGGTTACAGTTAAGCGCTCATAATTTAATGCATAATACACTATTTCATATTTCATTTAACTTGGATTTTAATTGTATAATTGCAAAGAAAAACTCAAAAGAAAAACAAAAAACAAATTGATTAGGTAAGGCAAAACCACAGGTAGCCACAGTAGTTTGCACCATTTGCACTTCTCAAACAAAACCACAACCTTTTTTTTTTTTTTTTTTTTTTTACAACATATAGAGAATTCTTAACTAAATTATTCTGTAATGCAAATGCCGTAAGGTCTTTAATCAGGAATGGTACAGACTGTTATATGCTAGGGTCAAAATAGAGGTATTTCACAAATCATATCCAAGAAACTCTATACACTAAATGTATTTGCTCATACTCTCTGACTTGCTCTTTCTGATGATATTTGTCCACATAAATAGTATCTATCTGTCCTGGCAACATGTCAGAACCACTCCCAATGACCTCTGCATTGTTAATCTATATGATGTCAGGACCAAGGTTTCCTGTGAGGGAGTGACTTGCCTCCACTTATGCAGAAGCACATGGCAGAGAGGAAGCTCTCTGAGCTGAGTTCAACTCCTTCACACACGGCACCACATACGCTTGTAGGGGTGAATTCCTCTGAGAGCCAAACATAACATAACATCTACAGACCTTAGTGGGGTCATTAACTGTATAGGGCCTTAATACTGTAACTACCCATAGCTATTAATCATGAGCCTTATCAATCTGCTGCTCTCCTATCAGCTGGTGTCAAATCACTGAATTGCTCACACCATTAAACCACTTCATTTTGGTGTGAACAGCAAAAGGAGGAGGCATTCTAGTGCAATCTGCAAAAACCTGTTTTTTTAATAGTAATGGGGAACATACTTTGGAATTAGAAAGTTGCTAAATGTTAATAGAGTAAGGTAAAAATACATGTGTAATGGATTTTTGGCTGCCCACAATTTGACTTGATTAGAATTTACATAAATTTTCTTATTCCACCTTTAGTCATGCATACAAATGCCCATCTGGTGATAATCACAATATTTATATGTCCAATGAGTTCAACATGTTTTACTGATTCTTAAATCACCATGAAAGACCAAACATTAGGTGAAAGCGTTTTAGAAGTACATTCTTTAAATACTTTCTCAGCACTGTGACAGTCATCCATGTAATACATTTAAATATCTGGCAAAAACACAAGCTATTCACTAGACCATGTGTGCAAGGGACCTATTCAACAATTTCAAATTCCTAAATTACATTAAAAATAATCTAATAAGTTTCTTCTTCCTAAACCGCTATATTGAACACCCTCCATTTTAAAACATGGCTTAAATAATGGTAAAAGAAAATCATTATAAGACGTGGTGCCAAAGCTCATATACAAGAGAAAAAACAGACACCTTCACTCTCCCACTGGGATTTTCTTCTCAGTGATACATGACATCAAAAATATACATTTAGCCATTACAATACGACAAAAAAAGACATGACACAAACCTAGGCCAAAGGGTCTGTCTTTAAAAAAGGCAGACTTGGTGAGTGCCTGCTTCGATGGAGAGCAGACACTTTGGGTGAATAGACTCCAGTGTGTACGGCTTCTGTTTCTGCGCTGCATCACTGCCACACCACAACTTGACGAGCTGGCCACTCCGCCGGACTGTGTACCACTGAAAGCCAAACTTTGCTGGGAGTGACTCCGCAGAGACATCCCATGCATGCCAGTCGATTCCCTTTGAGCCTGTGCAGAAGCTTGAGTTTGTTGTTCCATTATGTAATGCTGTGACAGGCTGCGCTTGAATGACGGACCGGTGCTAGGTTAGGTTGTGTGTTAAATGCAACTGTGGCATGTGTTTAAATGTTGTGCTGCAAGGAAAGTAAAGGCTCAACAAGCAAAAAGACTTTTAGTAACACTCAGAGCATGAAGGGACACAAAGCCACTTGCCTCATGCCTCAATAATACTGTACTACATCTATATAGACATATTATGAAACGGATCAATTTCCCAGCTACAACTTTAGACTGCAATAAAATGACATTAAACCTGTTCAAAAAGTATAAAATACACAGATACAGTTCTTTGACTTTTTTATGTTTTATTTATTTTTGCATGTTTCCTGACTGTGTTTCTTGACAATTACTAAGACAAAAAAGAAATAAATTTAAAAAAGCATCCCCAAGAAGTTAAACATAAACCAATAAGCCAATAAGTGCTAGACATGCACAAGAAAACATTCCAGAGTGAAATCCAAATCTGCTTGTAGTTCAGGTTTAGTTGCCGGATGTGTTGATTTGATTGAAGAGTTTGTCCTTAATCACTTGAGACATCAGACCATGAATTGCTTCTATGGTTGTCTTGCAGCTAAAATAAACCACAATGAAAAATGGAGATTAGTTAAAAAAAAAAGCCAGAAAAACAGACACAACACATACATCTAAACTGGTTTCAGCAGATGATAAAAGTGATGTTTCTAAATCTTGGCTCTTTTGTTCTTGATCACTGTGGGTTTTTAATCAATGTTGTTTATGCAAAACGCATAAACAAAATAAAACAATGGAAAATATAATAATGCACCATGGTTTACATGTTTTTCCTTTCCTGTTTTTAGCACAGTAATTGTAAATTTAAAATGTACTGATTTAAAAACCTCAAATGCTAAATATCAGTAAAATATTTAACAAACACATATTTTATTTATTTATTTATATTTAAATTGGCATTAAAAAAAGATTTCTATTACTGGCTATCATACATATCAGTACATATTTTCAATTCAATAAAAAATAAAACTGAACTCTGGGATGTGATGATGAAGTTATTTGAGGAAATGTGACAAAAACAATATCTTACATGGGATTATGAGTTATTAATATTAGAATAAGGATTGATTATTAATAAGCCAATTGAGTAATTATAACCTGATTATCACATAGTAACAAATATCTATTGACCTATTTTCTTCTTAAGATATAGAGTTAAAGCAATGGGGGAACACTTAGCAATAGTGCCCCAAATAATTACAGGTTTACATTTAAGCTTTTTTTTTTTTTTTTTTTTTAAATAAGATTTTTGTATTACCTATCTCGTGTTGCTTTGGCCAGTTTGTCCTCAGACTTCCTGTCATGCGTGTCCAAGCCGAGCATGAAGCTTCCTCTACCCAGCTGAGCCTCTGACTGCTCCAGCTTCTCCGACAGGTCAAACACCTGGCCCGTGGTATAGTCCGAGTTCTGACCATCCAACACACATACACACACATACACAAAGACACACACACACACACACAAACACAGGCCCAGAGAAACCAATTCATGCACAATTTCCCAACAAAAGCTACATTACAGATTTTCCACAAAGAACAAGAATTTTGCAGGATGGCAACAAATCCGTCGGACAAGCTGCGGAGACACTTTGTGCGCTGTGGTGAATGAAAAGAAGCCGGTGAAAAGTTTGCTTAAGGTGAGGCCATGTTTTTAGTGGAAAAGGTAATTAAAACACAATGACATAGGGGCCCCTGACTTGGGCGACAGTGTAGCAACTGACAAAGCCTGTCACCCATTGAGCGGCTCGTTCTTGACATCTAGTCAATTCATCTTCATCCAGAATGCAAAGAGCTAACTGTTTGGATAAGCCTGATGCCCATTTACACTGTTTAGTCAAGCTCGGGACAGAGTGACTGCATCCACAATGGGAATTCACATGGGAGGTACCTTTAGAACAACCTGAGGGGGGGATAGGAGATGATCCACAACAGTATCTGTATCACTGGAGTCGGGTGCAACTTAAATACTCATCGCCCTTGTCACAAAATTCACATTAAGCTTATTACTAACATCAATAAACAAAGACTCCTGGCTAATACGTGGCAATAAATCACAACATCACAAGCTGGTGACCACATGTCTCAATGAGTTATAGTGTAATAATTAACCATTAATCAAAATGTCAAATAATTAGTGAACATTTGGATTTTTGAAGCTGCATACATACCGTCAGGAGACTTGAGGAACTTAAAGTATTGACCCAATATTTATTCCAAAGGAGTTCCAGGAGCTTTCTATCAAGGGAGGACTTAAAGTAAGTTACCTCCAAGGCGTAATACCTAAAAAAAGATAGATCAAAGCAAAACTATGAGCCACAATGATTGTGTTATAGAATAAATGATCAAGCACTGCAATTGAGGTAATCATTTAAGATAAGATTTGTATGTTTTAGAGGTATTCTTTTACTATTTCTAATATGACAAAAGAAAAAAGGGATTTATATGAACACTCACTGTTTACAATGTACTCCAAAATCTTCAATCTTGTTCAAGGGGATAGTCTGATATTCTGAAGGTCCTTCATCAGGAGGTTTGTAACCCTGAAAATCCAGAGAGGACATACTAAGAAATAACAGTGACAAAAAAATATTTCTGTATTATAACCCAAAATGTAGTCAGGAGAGAGGTGTCTACAAAATAGTTAATTTTTGAAAAACTACAAACACAAGTAAAAATACACAAACAATTCGATTACTCCTGATCTAATAAACTTCTGCAATAAACTATATGTATTTGCTTTACCTTTGGGTATGTCCTGAAGGCACCAAGGTTGACTTTCCCTGCAGAAATGGTTCGAGTGGGGTCAATCTGTAGGAAGCAAGATACAGTAGAACAGGAAAACAAAGTCAGAGGTCACACAAACCTCCGGGGACCACTCCAATCTGGCCACCAGGAGCCTTCTGCCATAGCTGTCACAGTGTTTAAAATACACACTAAATTATATGACGCCCATGGCATTCAAGCGCTGCTAAACCAAATGAAGTGTAAATAGTGTATATGGTTGCAATAGCAAAATATTCATCTGCACTACATGGAAACCTACAACTCATACATCAGTAATTTCAGCCCTTCAGTTACACCCACATTAACATGCATTAGAAAGAAAGAGATCTTACGTCCCTGTACAATTTTAACAGAGCACATTTAGAAATCACAGTAAACTAAGTGTTCGACTTTAAATAAAGATAGTAACTACTTCCTTTCTTACCACAACAGCCACAAAAGGCTCCTGAAATTGCTGGTTGAGCATCTGAGTGCTGACATCTATGCCCGAGAGCCAGCATCCATAGCCAGGGTGACTGTGGTACCAGCCAATAGCATTCTCCAGCCGACCAACCTGAGAGATGAGGGCCGTTATTAGAGGCACGAAGCCGATACAATTTTATAATACACCAATACACAGAAACCAATAAAATGGAAATATTGACTGAAGGATATATGCAGAACTGGCATTCTTATCTTTTTTAAAAGGAATATGCCACCTAACTTAGCAACAGAATAAAGGTATGATGGGCTTTTCTCATAAACTAAATCCACATCTACCTTAGAGCAGCCGTGCCTGAAGACATATAGTGTTAACACTTGAGACAATAACAGTATTGGACAATACAGGTTGCTGATGCAGATAAAAAGCTGGATATGCATTATTTCATTTTGCAATATTGATATACAGAATAGTGACAGAGTACTGGTAGAGATAGTAGAGTAGTAGAGAAAAGGAAGGGGTTTTAGGGATAAAATAACCAGAAATTGAGTGGGTGGACAAAATCAAATATCACAATATTTTTTACTTAATACTTTGATATTGATATTGCAACAATATGACTATTGGTGCTTTCATAAATATATATAGTGAGCTTTTTGATAAATTATAATCAGTAAAGTGAATATATTGATTTAGAATTTTAAGGCCAATAATAGAAAAGCTTGAACAGCGTAGTACGTTCAGAAAATGACATAACCGTAATGCTGCCTTTTAAACCAGGAAAAGACAACACTTATGCCATATCATATTACCATATCCAAAATCTATACAATATATACTCTCATCTCACATAGTTCCCAGTCCTACCAGACATTAATGTTTTTGATAATGTTCATCTTTCATACAATAAAACTGAAAATACCTTAAACAGCAACAGATTTAGAAAGCCCTTATATATTAAAAAATATCCTTTATAACCATACCATACAGTAGTTACACTGATTGCTATGCAACATCGCCTACAACGACCAAATACAATCAGAGATAATAAAGTAACAGCTACCACACTATAATCAGTATGGTAAAATTTGTAGTGGTTAAAAAATGTGTATGGTTTAATAGAACATAATGTAATATTTCCACATTCTACGTAAAGAATACTCACTGCACCTACAAATAATAAATATGCTACATATCTGAACAGGCCGTATACTGTAAACTACCTACTATATGTATATAAATTAACATTGTCTTTTTTTCACCGCTTAATATTTCTCTCAGCACATCATGTATTCTTTACATCTTTGAGAGGTATACGGTTTCATCTGTATAGTCATCCCTTATGTTTATTATCTGAAGATTGCTCTGTGTAAGTAAATTGGGTGCTTCTACATAAGTGCCAAATTCTTGTTCTTGTGCACATTCATATAATTTGCCAAAAAAGATAAATATGTCACACATCATAAATATGTTGCACATTGATAAACAATTAAACAAGAATGTGATGCACCATACATGTACATAATGAAATTGAATAATGTGTATGCAAAGTTTGGTTCATTCTCTCTCAAACATGAATCCGTGAGATGCCCTTTAATGGAAGTCAGTGACTGACCTGTTTGGCATTTTCAATGTAGGCAGCCATGTATTCATATGCTGCAGCCTGAGCGTTGACTCGAGTTTCTGTGCCCTCAACAGGCAAAGCAAAGCTGTCCATAATGATCATGGTTTCACCGTCCACCTTCCCCAGCATGAGGCCCATCACCTCCAGGTTTCCTCCAGACCGGGCATGCATAACCATCTTCAGCAGTGCCAAAGCTGAGATCTTGCAGTACTTGAAGTAGTGGTGGCTATACATCAAATCAAGAATTGTGTTACTAACTGAAAGCTGCAAACAGACACAAAAACAGTTTCTTCTGCTGCTGTTGACAAACAAACCGATGCTAGCTTTTTTAGCCAAGCTATCCATGGTGTCCTAACAATAAACCAAAGTGACACAACACACGACGCCACAAACTAAGCCCATCGGTCAGTTTAACGCTTCAATTGAAAAATGCCACATTACTGTTTTTGAACTTACTCTTTTGTCCATGGCTTCGCAGCGAGGATTTCTTGTTGTTGCTTTTTGTCGTATTTGTAGATTTCATCGATGCTCTGAACTTCCTGCATGCTGTTAGTTAGCTCCCATGTTTTCTGAGCAGTGCTACTCCCCGCCATGATGAACTATCTAAGCACAAAAACGAGTTGTTAAAACCCCCCGGTTTCCCTGATTAAGTAAGAGAAGAAATGTTGTACTTCTTCAAAGATGTTTGCTACCGTGACAGGGCCACTCGCTCAGGGAGCCATGACAGTGAATCATACCACCACAACAAAATGCAATCGCGGGGGATGAGGGCGTTTGTCTTAATGTCATACAAGTACGATATTAATGTGTTTTTATGATACATTATATTTTTTTAGAAATTGAAACATAATTATATATAATAATACCACTAACCCGGAGCGATTCTGAACGTATTTATCACTCATATAACAGCACAAACACCCCTCTGACAGAGTGCATGGTTTAGTCCTGGGAAGACGTCAACTAACGGACAGGAAGGCGCTGACATCTAGCGACGCTTTTCAGAACAGCAAGTACGCATGTTAAAGCTTTTGCTTCTAAAGTCTTCGGCACTGTAGTGAGGACTAAAGTATTGGACGAAACGACAAAAGTGCAGCTAAAGCTAATTTATGATACTAAATTCAAGACTCATTGGGATACTGGCTAAAGCTAGTGCTAGGCGGTTCTTCATTACTAGCGTTAATCTGTCAGTAAACGCGCTTTCCATTGCTGTTTGTAATGGTAAAACAGCCAAGGTAATAAAAAAGCCGATATTATCCACTCACATAACACATTTTAGAGTACGGATGTAACGGGTCTCCTGTATAGTGTCCTTGACTTTCCACGTTGTGTTAGTTAACTGTTCCTTAGCCTCTCCTAGGAGGACCTTTGTGTCATGGTTGCCCCTAGCAACGCAAAGATGCTTTGCGCCTCGCTGTAAATCTAAACAAGAGCATTTCTCAGGATTTGATCAATGGAAAAAAATAATAGAAACATTGAACATATTGTGAATTGTCTTATGTAGAGTCATAGCTGAGCATTAAAAAAGGCACACTTTTTATATTACCAATTACATACAGGTTAACGTAAGTGCTTAACTTGCACTTGGATACGTGCGTCGAGGAACATGAAGAGGAAACACCCAAAGATATATCATTACTGAAGTGTGATACACCATCCATGCATACAAATCGAGGTATGTGAAATATCAACGCTTTGATGATCATCACGTAGTAAAGCAAAGGAAACAATAGCCTATACTTAATGTGTTAACATGATGAACAAACTATTATCTACAGTCAAGGACATGTAACATAAACACTGTGGGTATGCCTCCAGCATCAGCAGCACAAGGAATAATATGTAATCCAGGCAGAGGTACTATTCATGTTTTTAAAAGTGGACACATTGCATCCTTTGAGTGTAGTGTTATGGCATACAAATGTTCTGTATTTTACAGGTTTGGGATTAGGTTTTCTGCTGGGAGCAGAGTATGACAGGAAGAAGCAGAAGCTTCAGCAGGAACTTCAGCTGGACTACAAACATTATGTTGCCACGGTCTGATTACGTATTGGAAATTGTTAAAACCTAACTAAGTTGTCTTTTGCATATCACTGACTCACCTTGCTGTCCTCCTTTTTCATATTCTTCCTTCAGAAAAAGGATCAGAAAACTGAACTTCATCCACAATCCCAGGGTCTCTCGCTACCTATTGATGAGAGAGTATCGGTTAAGGTGTGCCCCCCTGTGTTTCTATGTGCTTGGATGGGTACATAAGTGAATACTCTTTAGCGACAGGAAGCAGATAACTCCCCATGGTCATCAAAGTGGGAGTTTTTCCCATAAAACATGCTCACAACAACATTATGAATAATTGATTGTACTGTGATTTATGTCTAATTGCAACTGTTTTTGTGTTCAAGTGCAATCAGAATTGTCAGATTTTACTATTAATGCATATCATAGGGGCCCAGTGGCCTAATGGATAAGGCATCAGCCTCCGGAGCTGGGGATTGTGGGTTCAAGTCCCACCTGGGTCAATTGAGTCTCGCCTAGATTGCACAGAATGCTCAACTCTTTCCACTCTACAGACTAGTCTCTATTTATCTGCAGTCACACCTCAGAAGCATTTTTCTGAATGTGTTGATTAGGATGAAAGAAATCCTGTTGGATATAACCAGTTACAGTTAACTGTGATATAGGAGATTAACAGGGTGCCTAATTTTCAAATACTACTGACTGTTGAAGCTTTTAAAGATATGTTTTCATTCATTAATTTGAAGTCAGCAGAGAATTAAAGGAAAGATAGATGAACAATTTTATTTAGTAAGATTCAAAGACTGCAGTGGAATTGTAAGTTGTGCTTTAGCTGAGTAAGATGGCTGCTTCATAGACATAACTCTGAATCTCTTTCTCTTACAGGACAAGCTGAGAGAGGAGAGAAATAAAGAATACAACCTCTTCCTTCAGACGCAACGTCAAACCAGACGGTTAAAGAGGGGAACATCTCCTGTCAATGATAAAGTAATACATATAAATATTCTTATAAACATAATTGCTTTTATCAAGCTGCCATAGCTCACTTTCACTTTCATGTTCACTTTCAGCCTGGACACGGTCAAGCCTCAGATGCTGTGTGCATATCTTCTCCAGTGTCTCCTCTTCCCGTCATCAACAGCTACACAAACATAGACCGTCCTCAGAGGGAGCATGCTGCATCCAGAAGAGATGCTACCACTCTGTCTCAGACAGAGAATGATAGAAAAAAAAGAGAAAGCACAGAGTCTTGGGGTCCGGGACAGCAGGGGCGAAGGCGTTGGCACGTCTATAGGCCGAAGGAGCACTACAGCTCTAATGAGGAGCTGAACATGGACAAAGATAAGGAGTTGGATCTCAGACACAGGAGGTGGGAAGATAAACACACTCCAGAGACTGAGTACAAAGAGGAGAGGAGAACCCGGGAGTGCAGAGCTAAGAGGTGTAGCTTTTTTCTACGATAGTCATATTTCAATCCACTGAGTAAAGATCAGGTATGGTGATGTAATTCGTCTTAACCTGTCTTGTCTGTTTCTATGGCAGAGCCCCTCAGGACATAACGGAGATGGAGGCCCCTGGTGTTCATCATCAGAACAACAATTACAAGATTTTGAAGTCAGAGTAAGCATGACCAGTTTCTATATACCGGTCTGTCTGATTGCTTTTGCAGCGATGGGATTCATAAAGCTGAAACAGAATGATTCTAGATAGCAACAGTATTTACATCCAACCAGTTACATCTTCCTGGAAAATCACATACATTTTCCTAGTCAGTAAAGTACTCTCATTAAATGAGCTAACACAGCACAAGACAGTTATGGAAAATGTTTTGCCATACTCATTTATTACTCTACAGCACTCCTCTTACATGTAATTGCACTCCATTGTTTGTGGTTCATGCCATTTGTTTGCCTTTAAGTTGAGCTACTGTCAGTAAGCTGTTAGCATGCGGGGCAGTGATGGAGGGTGAGTCTCGGCCCGGCTCCAGGCAAGTAATTACTCAACCCTGTTCTATCAGAGGAGTTGAATTGATTAGAGATTGAGGCTTCACTGCCCGTCTGCGACCATAAAACTCTGCGGCCAAACAGCGAGGGAGTGTATGATGTAACATGGTTGTTGGGTGTGGCTCGGAGGGGAACTGTTTGCTGAGCTGGTACCTTCATATGTTGTCAGTGATTGGCCTACTCTGTTTCTGATTCTGTCTGTGAGTTCAGCAGCCTGCAAATGCCAGACAGTATGAAGACGGCTACAAGATCTAGACCTGCGACCAGCAAGGATGAAGCCAAGTTTGCCACTGGACTCATGATTGGTGAATGCTTTTTGTACTGCATAATATATGAGTATTTAGACACATATTACCTTGAGGGATTATCATCACAAGGGACAGGATTTGTATGTTTATGGTGGTCTGTTGTCACACAGGAGCAACAGAAGAGCAGACGGCCTCTCAGATGAGGAAAGAACGTTATAGGCAGGAGCTGCTGAAACAAATGGCTGAAAAGCAGAGAAACAAGAAGACGTGAGTGATTATCAAAATGTTGCACTTTCTAAAATGTTGTGTTATCTGAGCTGGCTACATCACTGTGAATCAACAAGACATGAAGGTTGGGGTTATCTACTTTCAGGGAGAAGGAACTTGAGCTGAAGGTGGTTGCCACTGGAGCTACAGACCCAGAGAAAAAGGTAAAGCAAAATTGCTGATAATGGATAATATTTATATATGGTGGCACAACATCACCCTGAGAAACACCTTATCTTCAGGTTTTCCCAATATTTCCAATTAATTATGGGATCTCTTTTATATATATATATATATACATACATATATATGTGTGTGTTCCCTCTTTCAGCATGACCGAACTGGGGCTGTAAATCGACGTTATGACAGCAGGAAATGGGATGTTCCCTACAAGCCTGAAACAGGTTTGGAGGTCATGGGGAAGGACCCAAATCCAAAACCTAAGGCTCACATACCCATTGAAGACACAGAACAGAGACCCCCCCTAGGAAAGCCCTTATCTTCTCCGACTTTGGGCAACAATACAGTTCTCAATCAAGTGCCTAGGTCTAGGTCAGGAGCAGCACAAGACGGCCCCATACTGGAATATTTTAATGAGGACTACCACAGGGATTTCTCAGACATGCTAGGAGAGGTGGCGATACCAAGGTAGTTCAGTACTGCTTTGTGTTCCTACACATAGATACTAATTTTACTGTTAATTCATTGTTGTTTCTGTGATTTTGTTTTCTCAGAGTGGCTGGTGGTCCTCCTCCTTTACCTCCCACTGTAGCCAATACTTACAAGACTCCACATGATGCAGCCTATAACTACTATGGAACCAGGAATCCATTAGATCCTAATCCTCCCGACTATCAGAGTATAGTATTACAGTGGTAGTTTTTTAGTGTAAATTTACATGCATCTTTTTTTTCTTCCTTTTCCTTTTACTATTTTACTTTTTTCTATTCTTTTCATAAAGGTAAGAAAATCTATAGACTGTCAAAGTTAGACTGTCATTCATTGCTTGAAAATGCAGTTATTCAGTAAGTGCAGTCATGGTGTTCACTGTTCACTATGATAGATCACCTAATGCACCTCAAGCAAGTTTCTCTGTGAGATGATTTTTATATCATAGAGAAATGAGTGCAAATCTAGGTAATGCATCTAAAATATTACATTATGCTTTGGGAAATGGTCAGATATTTTAAATAAACACTGGAATGCTATACAGTCATTGGGATTAATTTGCATTACCTTATATAAACTCCCAGACTTCTCTGTAGAGAACCATTACCATTTATTATGGAACCATTTTATCATCATATCAATGGCCAAGAGGACTTGGCATGGCAATTCGTAAATCTCATTTTACAGTAGAGCTGATTTTATTGCTATGGGGATATACAGTTTATTGGATATGAGTTCAGCAGATCCAGATGGATCTCTCTTCATCCAGCTGGTCCATTTGGTTACATTTATTTTCTTTCCATTTTTACTTTGCTGCCAATTTTCATGTTGTAAAAAAAGATGACGGATTATGGCAGCAGATATCTGATGAAACTGTTAAACCAGTGTGTATTAATTATCTTGTGTCTTTGTTTTGTTCTTCGATAGATGGTTTGCCTGGAGGAGTGCAGCAGTCTGGGAATTTCTACAACCCCTCTCAAAGACCACCTTCTGTCAGACACACTCACCATACAGAGTCAGTGTCCACTAAACCACCTTCATTTCTGCAATAGTCTTTTTTTGTATGATTAATTCAGTGTACAGAGTTTAAACCAGTTTCAAAATGTGTGCAACTACTATTTTATATACTGAAAATCAATTTGTATATTTTACATTTTTTACATTAGTGGACAGGTTTAAGATTGTTTTTCTCTCTCTTCCAGAAGAGGGCCCTCACTGCAAACTAACTGTGTGTCTATACCTCCATTGTCTGTTTGCTTTTAGAGCAACTGATCACCATAGAGCATCACCTCTGTTCATTGGAGAGCTTTTGGTAGACAACTCCAAGCAGAGGAGAGAGATTGCAATAAACTACCAAGAAGCACTCAAACAACAGGTACATGTTCACATCTGTTCAGGTCTCGATGACTTCCTGAATTAGTGATTAAGTAAATTTGTCAAGTCAATCTTATTTGTAGTTTTGGCAGTTGTGGCCAAGAAGTGGGTCACTTGACTTCCACATGTGTTGTGGGCTGTCTATTTTTGCGCCCACCATCATTGTTAGTGGCTAGCTGGAGGATTTAGTAAGTGTGAAAGTTGAGTGAGACAGCAGCCCACCAACATGCTGTGACAGACTTCCTCCTTACTGATTCCAAATGAAACCTTCACCAGTGAGTCATTTTATGGATCGACCTCAATATTTTGACAGTAAAAGTCCAGATCATGATGAGGTCAGCATTTTCCCTTGGCTAAAGACATGTACTGTAGTAAGACCAGCACTCCACCTCTTGCAGCTGTGATTAAGAACATACAGTAAAGGGAAAAAAAAGTAAACATCAACGCTTTACACCTTACCTGTCTTGTGTTTAGATCAAAGAAAGAGAGGAGCGTAAAAAAAAAGAGAAAGAAGAGAAGGAGCGATATGATGCCAAGATAAATGCCGAAATGATGGCCTACAACCCCTGGGGGAGGAGTGGGGGAGGTGCTCCAATTAAAGACCACAGAGGCAACCTTGTTAGTAAGTTGGCCCTCACTTCCTCTTTTAATGAGGTCTGCTAAACCTAAGCTACATTTATGATGGATGGATTATGTTCTCCGTATTTATAAATGTTTCCCTACCCTCAGGTGATCTGAATCACATGCACAGGATCAATGAGGAGTCGTACAGGATGCCAGCAAATGATGGACAGATACAGGACTCTGTGGCGGGGAATGGACACACTCCTGGATTTGAAGCTGGGTCACCGCTCTCCCATCGAATGTCAGGTTGTGCTCTCTCTCTCTCTCTCTCTCTATCCATTGGTCCTTTCATCCAGTGTATTTAATTTGTATTCTGCATTTGCCTGCATTCTGCATACATCCCTTTCCTTCACTGATAGATTCCTCTCTGTCACACTTGTCCCTGCAGGTTTCACTGATCTGCCAACTCCGCAGCAGCTCCACAGGCATGACATTTACAAAGAAGCCCTGAAACAACAGGTAAGTCCTGGACCACAGCTCTCTACCTAAACTATACAGGTAACTAGACTCTGCCTTGATACCACATTGATCTAAGAAGAGATGATTTACTTTAGTGTGTGTGTGTGTGTGTGGCGTCTACAACCAGTGGTGTTCCCCAGCGCTTTAAACCGGTTGTAAATGAGTTCTAAATGTAAGTTAATGTTTCAAACAGATCGAAGAAAACAGACGAAAGCAGTCAGAAGAGAGGGAACGAGTGAGGATTGAGGAGGAGAAAGAAGAGAAGAGGCTGGCGGAGCAGAGGGCTCGCATACAGCAGGAATATGAGGACGAGCAAAGGAAGCAAAAGAAGATTGGGGTGAGGAGTTCATCACTTTGATTCAGAGCACTTCATTTTTACTTGTTCCTTGCAGTTAGGGGGTTCTCCTTACACCAGGCGTCCCTCTGAACCCTAACCCTAACTTGTTTTTTTATTCCCTCTGCAGCATAGGCTGGAGAACCAAGGTTGGATCCAAGAAGGTAAAACAATTCATGGAAAAGAGGAAAAGAGGGTGAGGGAGGAACAGGAGATTGAAAAGAAGGAACCTGAGAGCACCACGGTCAGAGAGGAAGAATGGGCACCAGTGGTGGAGAATGAGGTGCAGTAAGCTCCAAAAGATAGTAGTCCTGTAGATTGCAGTTTTTTCTTTGTAATGAAAAGATCCTTCTCATGAATTTGCAGAGAGATCCATCTCCTCCCATCCCAACCTTGCAAAAGAAACAGACAGACCTCGTGGCCTCCAGATCTTCTTCTCCTTTGAGTCAGCTGTCCTCCAGGACTGTAAGCCACTTAGTAACAGAACCATTTTTTCTCACATCACAGCTGTTATAGTGTAAATCTCAAATTAAAAAATGGCCACAATTTCCACAACAGGAGCGCTCCATGTCAGCGCCACACATCCGATCAGTCCCCAAAGGAACCCACCAAGGTGAGATTGTCTTGTACTTCTGGTGCTAAAAAAACAAATGTGTGGCTGCTGAATTGCCATGTAATGTGTCTCTGTCTCTCCTAACCCCTGCTGCTTGCTCCAGATGGTAAACAGGAAGTGATGAGAGAACTGTCAGCCCTCCGTAGGTACCTGAGAAAGAAGCAGAGACAACTGGAGGATCAGCTGGGACAATTAGATTGGCAGGAGGCACACTACACTCCCCCCAACAGGTATAACATTAAGACGCCCCTGAAGAGCAGTGGTAATGTGTACTAATGTGCATAGCTATAGGCTGCTCAGAATTAGTAAGATTTTATCGTTTGCTTCCTGGCTATTAAAAGAAAATGAGCCATTTAGAGGCGCTATTAGAGGTGTTGTATTTCTTCAGGTCCAGTTTAACCTAAAACACCCCCAGACGTGTTGAGTTGAAGACACAATGCTAATTCTATCTCATTAATGGGAATTTTAATTTGGTCTTCTTATTGAAGCGGGTTTACTTCTGCTCTGAAATAATGAAAGTGATCTCAAAGTCAAATTGGCTATCTTCTAAATTATGTTGTGATTTGTTTCAGAGACTCATCACTGCAGTAATATAACAGTGTGATCCTCAAAGGGAATTCTCTTTATCATCTGTGTTCACCTTATGAGATCAGCAGGGTTAACTGCATTGAAGGGGTTCAATAGGGATTCACTGTCTTGCTGAAGGGCACTTCAGCACCTGTAATTGCCTCTCTTATCACTTCACATATACAAATATATGTTTGGATCGTAATGTATAACAATCTACTTGTAAAGTCTCTGCTTATATGCAATTGAGTTTACTGCAAATCACTGAAGAATTTCCTTTGAACTGGTGCCAGTTTGACAGCTTTCCTTTGGTTACAGAATAAGCTGCTTATACAGAAAACTATTTGCTTTAGTCCTCCTAAAAGAACTGAAGAGTGTACACATAGATCAGGTGTCCGTAGTGCCTGTAGTAAAACAATACACACTGAATTCCTTTAGAAACGTTCCTAATTGATTGTTGTAGTCACTGTATACAATTGAAAATCATTTAAGTTCTGTGTGTTATTAGAGGTAGTTTCTCTGTTTAAAGTAATGATCTCCTCCTTTGTTCAGGCTCAGAGGACAACCCGCAGTGGACACCTTTGAGTCAGCCAACAAACAAGCTGTCCAGCCATCAACCAAGAATCCCTCCTCCAGTGCTGCAAGAGTTAACATGCAAAACATCCGGGAGTTCAACCAGCTTAAATACAGGGGTAATGGAAGGCAATGCTACTGATTAATTGGACACTATAATAAACACTTCTTTTTTCTTTTTTTTTTTTTTTTTTTACATTTTAGCGAGATTGTCTTTAATTACAAATTCAAAATTTAGGTCTCACAAGAAAAGAGCAATCTGTGTGCCCTAAATGTGTGTTGCTGCAGAATCCTGAGCCTGCCAGTATCAGTTAATTTCTTGTAAATGACACAGACCTAGCGAGTAGTCACATGACTGCAATAGAAGTCACATGATACTTCCTACCTGCACAAAGATTGTTTATATACTCATTATTTGACTGTACAATTTCTTCTCCTGTCACTGTTTTTTCTAGACAACAAAGGACAAAGTGTAAGTCCAAGTAGAGGATTTGTTTGTATGATTGATGCATGACTTTACTATATAATACTAAAAGTGAGATATTGCTTTATCTCATTTCTATAACTACTTTGGTGAACATATCAATCATCCAATGATTACAAACTCATTTACCCAGCTGAAATAAAACCGGTTCAGCATTGCTTACTTTGCTTCTGTACTTTGACCCAGCATCCTTTCACAACTTTGAGGAAATCATTGAGGACCCCTCTTCCTCGGTCACAGTGTTGATGTAAGGACAAGGGTGCAGGATCACTGCAGTCTAACACCAGCTGGGTATTGCCAGATGGTTTAGACTTTCCAGAGTCTCATCAGTCCTCTGTCTCCCTCTGGCCACACTGAAACTTTAATCTCATGAGGTCATAGGAGGCGTCCATCACTGACAGTCAGTTTGGCAGTGTAAACAGAGAATGTAATGCAAGCAACCAAGGAAATGGCTTTGGATGGGTTCCCAGACCAAGTTAATGCGGGGGTCTGACAGACATTCAGAGCTGCAGCTTGTAAAACCAGCAAAATAGGAGGAAATGCTAGTTCATGACGAACTGAATGAATCACTTATCAAACCTCCACATATGAATTATGGATTTATGCCAACCTTATGTCTGAAAGCTGCATCAGATCCATTATGCATAGTCAAACCTGATACGATGTAGTGTGTAAGATGCAGCCAGGCTGTGGAGCTTCTGAGTCACTGCCAAGCTGCTGTTTTGGAGAGTAGAAGAGGGAGGCTGCAGATAAAGTGAAGATTAGACATTGGTTGGTGTGTTGGTTTCTTTTTTAATGTCTAGTGTCCGTGTGTCCCGGCCTTACACATCTTATTTGTTAGTAACCACTTGTTTGAATCTGTAACACAGATATGAGATAATACCTCAAATAGGGTCTCAGCTCTCTCTTGTCTTCTACCTATCAGATACAGTATCTCGAGAAGAGGTCCGTCACATGTTCCCTGACCCTCCCACTGATGCAGGAAGTCTGGATATCCAGCAGCAGGCTCTTCTTCGTGAACAACGGCGCAAAATCCGGCTTATGAAGAGAGAGGAAGAGCACGGTCAGGAAGCAGACACACAGATATCTCCTCAAACTGTTGTCCTCTTTAACTCACTGCTCTGTCTTCCTACAGACTATTTGGACCAGCAGCTGAGCCACCATCATCCTGTGAGTGGTCATCACACTACAATTATGTATTTTCCATCTAGATAGATAGATGCTTGGCTAACTCTTCTTCAGAGGAGGTGTTTTATTGCTACGTGTCTGTGTATTTTTTCTCAGAGGAACAAACCTGGGCACCGCGTCCACAGAGACTCTGTTTTGCCATCTGAGACTGCATTTATTGGTAAGCGTGGCTAAATATAGAGTGTTTATAAGGAGTGTCCCTGTTCTTCTTTACTTCTTCTTTCATGTAGAAGACAGGGTGCACTGATATAATGACTTTTCTTCCTCTAAAAGCTCTAGACATTTTCCATAAAGGTGAGATAGCTTGGGAGGTCAGCTACATAAAACGTCACCACACACCACAATACAACAGTCTCTGCCAGGCTCATTTAGCTCTTTTTCTCTGTGCCAGGCTAATTGTGGCACATGCCAACTCAAGTCTCTGTGCTGCAGCTGGAGCCAGAGCTGGATGCAAGGCATCCATGCCAGCTGCAGGGTGGTGATAGCACAGTGCCAGGCATTGGGAATGGGGGGCAGTTGACAAATTGTTTAAAGCTTGATGCAGAAAAGGAGGTTTTTCAAATCCTTTCCTTAATACCCTTTTTTCCATTTTGACTCATTTCACTGAAAAGTTCTGCTGAATGGACAGAGTTTTCTGTTTTCATGTAACATAGTCTGGACTGAATGAACTTCCAGGTCCCTAATTTCTGTCCAAGAGGTTTGTGTGTAATGATGAATGGCTTTTGGACTTTGTCAGATGTTTACAGTGGTGATCCATCTGGAGACATGGTTCATCAGCAGAGATCCCTTCAGCCCTCACCAGAGCACCAGAAGAGGACAGCCCGGCGGAGGAGACATGACTATGATGTATGGTGCTGATCAGTAAATGGATCCTTATGTTTGCCTCAGGTCAAAATGAGCCAAGTCACTAAAGTACAAAAGCTGTATCCCATGCTGATGCTTCCAATACTTTAGAACATGTTTGATTTTGTTTTATTTTACAACATTAACATTACAATCAGAGTCCATACTGAATTGCTGATCTTTTCATTTTTTACATCCAGCCAGGCCAGTCTCTGCAATCAGCAACCAGTCTGAACCTTGTATCTGAAGTCAGGCCCTGCAACCAACAGCACAGGGTGAGGCATGACTGTTGCACTGGTGATCATGGGAGCAGATCAGGTAAGAAAATAAACCAAATAATAAAACTAATAAAACCAGGAAAATATAGGTGCAGAGGAGTGTTTTCCCTCTGTGTTATTCCTCCTTTTCATACTGGCTTTTACAAGATCCCCTTCAAATGTGATGTTAATGTGATGTGATGTTAAGTGGTGGGGGCTAAAATCCACAATGTGTCCACACAGTTGTTTTGTGCAAAAATGCATTTAAAAGTGTATGTGAAGCTCATATGAGGCTTTAGCAGTCCGAGTTATATCAAGTGGATATCTGCTACATTTACAGTGTTTTTAGTATCTGATTTCCTCTTTGTGTTTCCTCAGAGAGTGGATTCCTGTTGAGCTCCGGTGGCAATATAGTAACAAAAAGAGGGACTTAGGTACTAAAAAGACTGTAATGTAAAAATGTATCTACCTGATTTGACTAATTTTTGATTACAGCAAGAAAAACTTGTGTCAGTCTTAATTTACATGCCTGATTATTGTTTTAAGACAGACTTCAAAAATTGTGAGCCCATCTTTTAAACACATCTTTAGTAAATAAACATAAATCAAATGTCGTACAGTACATGCAACTTTATGTTTAAGCCAATGTTTAACCAATGCTTAACTCGCTTTTAAGAGATTTCTCCCACATGTGCTTCAGTCTCTTGTTGCCAAATTTTCAGCATCCTTAATCTCTAATTTCATAATGAAATGTGTGATGGATAAGCCTCTGTGCTCCCCAGAGGGACTGTCTGGTGATGAACAGGATGTCTTGTCTCTGCGTTCTGCCCCGGGGAGGAGTGTCTCTGTGGAGACTGTTGCCACAGAAGCCTGGCTGCGTCCCGGCACGTCGGATGCTGTGAAATACTCTGGCTGTAGAGAGAAGCCAGGCAGCAGGAGGGATGCTCCACCCTGGCTGACACACCGCGTCACCTAGCTTCCACTGGTCTTAGCTGGTCTCCACTGATGAAACACTGCACTGAGTGAGGCCTAAGTTTCTCGCCAATTCCTGTTTCTTTCAATGCAAGTGGTGGTTTCTCTGAGAATTAACCCAAGTGAGAAAGACTACCAATACTTTCCAATGACTAACATGGTAACTGTAGTTTTGATTAGGTTGCATAGCTTCAGAGACCACAGTTTGCCAGTAAAAACATCTATTCATGTCTATCAGCTTGGAAAAGAACCAGTTTACACAAGACTCACTTTGGCCAATTTCTCTCTCCAAGAAAAGAGCAGTTTTAAAGCTGCAAGGCAGAACTGAATGATTAGATTTAGTCCATAAAAGTAACTGTATCTGTAAGGTTCATACTGTACATGATAATATAATTACTTTAGCAATATTATATATATATTTACTATGGAGAGTTTATTTTATATTAAAAATGTTTTAATTCTAATGGTGTCCTGACTTTTTATTCATGTAGCTGCTATATCATTTAAAGTCAGTGATTCAACATTTCAAATCAACCAAGTTCAAAAACTTTATTGACCTAGAACCTGATTAGAATGCCAGATGATGTATCGTACAGAAAGTTGTACATAATCTTTTTTGCAACATAGAAAACTTTACATTGCTGTATCATATACATTTTGTTTTCTACATCCATGAGCAGGAATGCATCCCATTCATACTTAAAGCACAGCTAATGTTTTTCATTTTCTCTATACATATTACTTTCCCCCAAACCAAAGAAAAAAAAAAATTAAATATATTATTAACTTTTGATTTTGTACACAAGAGTGAAAACTAAACTCAAAACATGAAAACAGACTAGTGACTTCAAAAGCAGCTAGCATCAGGTTTCTCTCTCATCTTCCAGTTTCATGAGCACAGTTAGCATCTGTCTCCGTTAAAAACCTTACATATAAAATGGAATAATTTAACCCTTCACTTTCTGCGGTCTTGTTCAATTACAAATCGTACTCATATAGGACAATCTGCAGGAGATGTTACAGTCAAATAAATTATCACAAAAGTAAAATCTCCAGTGCATTCAAAAAAGAGATCAAGTGCAGCAAATCCAGAAGAGGAAAAAAAAAAATCAACAAAAATAAATGAAATCTAGTGTTATAAGATTATATTACATAGCGGTAGATCTGTACAACTAGTTTCATCCAAGAGGCTATCAATACTAATGTTAGCCATCTGCGGTGCAGACAGAGAGATCATTACTATTAATGTGTGACAAATGTCACATTTCATAGTTAGTGAATATGTCTTTTTGCATGTTGTTGAAATCATTCATTCTTTACTTTTTTAAATATACAGTAAGAAGCACACATTTTTTGAAATATATTCCTTCTGAGCAGATCAGAGATATGAGTAACTGTCAGTTTTTTATCAGTAGTTTTATCCAGTGGAGGAATCGCTACACCTTGTACAAGACATGACGGTTTTCATTGTGATATCATGTACTCCATCTGTGTGTGTGTGTGTGTGTGTGTGTGTGTGTGTGTGTGTGTGTGTGTGTGTGTGGTGACAGGGTTAAGGGTGCGGGCGGGTGGTAGCAGACAGCTGATTGATGATCAGCCATTTAAGTCAAGAGTTCAGCATAAACCACATGGAGGGCCCTGAGGCGACATAGAGCCACAGCCACAGTCGCACAGATCTGAGGTGGAGGCCACAGTAGAGCTCTATGTTTCTGGCTGTTTGTGGTGCAGCATCACTGGGCCTCCTCCCCGGCCTCCTCTCCCACCTCCGTGTCTGTTTCCTGCTCGACGTGCGCCGGCTGAGGGTCCGGCTCGGGCCCAGGCAGCTGCGCGATGTGAAACACGAGGCCGATACGCAGGTAAAACTTTCGTAGGACAGCCCGGAGCTCAGGGATCAGGTCGAACTGCATGATCTCGCACAGTAGAGGGTAGTATCTGGACGCATGGGCCTTAAACTGAAGGTGAGAGAGCGAGACGAAGACAGAGAGACAGACAAAACAGTTCAGTGCCACGTCATAAGAGTCAAAATCATTCCTGACTTTTTTAGTTCATATTATGGTTGAAGCTCCTGAAACACTCACCCTTTCATCACTGATCTTTAGCACCTTGGTGAGGAAAAGGAGCAGCAGATTGGTCCAGGCCTCTCTGTGGCTCTCTGAGGTCAAAGCCAAGAAGTACGCTACAGCCTCACTGCACACACTGCAGCAGATAGACAAACAGAAAGAAAAGAGACAGATGTAAACACACTGAGAGAACAATGAATAGAAAGGAACTACCACCTGAATACATTTCACACAGTATGGTCAGGATTTTATCAAAGAAAACAATAAAATAACAACCCTTCAGAGTGCTGTTGTGTTGTAATATACTGTGGCAGGAGAGCGTTTCCTTCTCTGTCTCGCTTCTTACATGAACGACTGCTGAGATGAGGATGATTAAGATTGTTTTTGCTCAGTTGCTGCTAATTAAAACCACTGACTGAGGCTATTATGAAAACAATTAGACATTTCTATTCACAGTTTAAGCTTGAGGAAAACTGACATGACCTCTAACCTTTCTGCTCTGACCCTGCGGCTCTCTTCTAACAGCAACGCTATATATAGACATTCATACCCCTCCCTCCTCCTCCTCTTCTCTTTCTCTTTCTCAGCTCTCTTGCACTCCAATCTCTGCCACCTAATCGCCTCCCAAATCTGCTTTGCACCCTGCACTAATCAAACTTGTGTGTGTGCTGTACATGGCCTCTGGTGTGCAGAGTGTGCAGAGTGTGTGTGTGTGTGTGTGTGTGTGTGTGTGTGTGTGTGTAATTTAGGAATACATGTGTATCTAGAAGGCGTCAGTTGCTACTGGATGACAGGTTGAGGTGTGTGTGGGAAAAAAGAGAAGGGAACACAAAATACAGCCATTATGACACATAGCAGTGTCTTGATGAATTAGGATTTCTGAGACACACTCATGTGCAGGCACCTCCACCTCCTCCTCCTCTTTCTCATCTTCTCTTATAATGAATGCAAGGGGGAGAGACAAGCGATGATTCTTGATACCATCATCAATACGAGGGTGAGGCCGGGAGAGGAAAGTGGTGACGGTTGTTAGTGAGGCGCTGAATGCAGACGAAGCAATGACAGCGGCGCTGACTGAACAATGAAACATCAGCGTGCTGATACCTTTGGATCTATACAGCAGACGGCATCCGTTTCAGAGAATTGCCGAGCTGTGTGCATGCTGTGCCTTTGCCATGAGTAACTGACTGGAGATAAATGACATCAAAACAACCTATCCTCCTCTCAGGGCTCATGTCTTTTGATTTCTCCTCCCTCTGAGGTGGCTATTGACGTATCTGCCCGGCAGACGTGTGATTTCTTCATTGCCACAGTGGAGCTTGCGATGATGAATTTGTGAGAGACATGCAGCTCAGCTATATCTAAGACAACTTTGGCATATACTCACACGCAAACACAAACGGGGTGGAGTGATCGGACTGCTGTCAGTCCATATTAATATTTCAGAGTTATTGGCAAACGCATCCTTAATATGGCGCCAATGGATTCTACATGAGTGATGGTAAAAGGAGCCTTAAAGATCTGAAGCGTTTTCAATAACTAGAGACTTCCCTCAAGACTTTCTGCCTTCATAAAATAACCTTTATTTTTCAGTATGTACAAACGTACAAATAACAAAAAAGGGAAGAATCATCTTTAGTACTTGGCTTATCCCGTGCATGTACTTCATACATTTACTACAGCTGTTTATTTAAGTAGAGTATTTGCAGACAAATGGCTCTGCATTTATAGTTAATGCTCCGTTTCCACTAATTACCAAGGCAATCCACCAACAACAAACGCACCAATTAGTTTCTAAATTCTGTCAAATTGAGGCAAACTGCATGCACACACTGAATCTATCGCTCAAGCCGTGGCAGAACATACAGTATGTTTTGCAGGAGTAGTTTGTAAAAACATGATGAAGGGTTGTGAAGAAAATGTAAACAGCATCATTAGCGGGATGAAAAATGAACGCAGCACCAACAGAAACCAGTAAAAAGATCAGTAGTGCAGTCTGTTTAGGGAGTCTACACTGCTCTGCTTGCCAATGTGATGATCACTGAGAGATGCATCTAGAGTCATTATCTGTGTGCAGCTGGTGTTACAGTCACAGCAGGACTGAAGGTTAACTGCAATAATGAGTGTCAGAACAATATTAGAAGAGTGTTGCAACTACTTAGAAATCTTATAAAACATGTACGAAAGTAGGTGAGTGTCACTCGCAGTAGATGCACAGCTGTTGAATGCATGTTTGGTTCCTTACTTGAGCAGTCGTCTCTGGACTTCCTCCCAGGCGTCCTGGCGGCTTTCGTCTGTGTACATGCGAAACAGGATACGCAGGCCGCACGCCAGGCTGCTGGTCTCCTGCTTCAACAGGTTGGGCTTCGACTTTCCTTTGAAACCTTCAACGCACACAGACATAAAGGCACACAATTACAGTTACAGCTATTTTAAAATCACTATCTTTCCCAAACAGCCCCGAGAGGCAACAAAGAACCTCAACTGAGATAAAGTGCTAATCAGAGTCCACCTCAGTGAACAGAACAAAAGCAAAGTAATAAAATGCAGACGGTAGTTTGTGGCCCTACCTGCTTTCCACAGTAAAGTCCTCTGCTCATTGTTGGAGTTGAAAGCCTTGGCAAAGCAGTGCGACTCCAGTAGGCAGTCTAGTAGTTTGAAGAGCTGCTCAGAGGTCAGGTAGCGATACATGCCCTGGTCCTGAGTCTCCACGGGGACGTCCGCTGCATACAGAGCGTCTCGCTTCAAAAAGACGAAGAAGTGACAGATTATTACTGGTTTAAATCACACATGAGAGAAGACTTCAAGAAGAGGAAACCTTTAAAACCTTGTAAAGGAAAAGTTCAGGATTCTTCAACCTGGATCCTATTTTCTCATAATTTTATGTCTAAGTGAGTAATGGGTGCAACAGTTTTTGAAATTGGTCCAGTATTGAGCGAGAGTGCTTCAGCCGGCAGCCGTGAAATGGGCTGCAATGTAATCCTATGGGGCAATAGAGCCCGTCAGTGAACGTCCACTAAAAGTGCTTGTTTTTGCCACTGAAAGTATCAGATTGTTGTCTAACCAAGTCTGGCTCTGAGTTGTAGCACGAAGACGACAGTGAGATTTAAGATTTAAGAGTGAGACTTTTCCTTGAGTGTGACTTTGTTAGACACAATAACAAACTGACCGAATCAAGCGAAAGAAAAATGTTTTACTTCTCTGTATTATCCTTTCCATAATAATCCCACTTATAATAACAATGTGAGTCTGTCAGTGGTAAAAACAAACTCTTTTAGTGGATGTATATTGACGGTGCACTATTGCCCCAAAGGATTACATTACAGCACGTTTTCCAGCTGCTGGCTGAAGTGTTCTTGTTCAATACTGGACCAATTTCAAAAATTGTTGCCCCCATTAGTCAAACAGTCCAGGTTGAAAAACCTCCAAGTTTCCTTTTATCAGACTGCTAATTAGTGATTGTGATTATCAGTTGACCACAGTTGTTTTTACCTGAGCTGCTGCAAAGTTCTCAGCATCTTCCTTCTTACTGGTAGCAGGAAAAAAGACGATGTTATCAATAGTCTGGATCAGCTCCAGCTGCACCACACACTTTATCAGCAAAGCTGAGAATAAGCGCTGCTCCTGGACCTCTGTGGAACATACAAGTAAACATTCATCAGTACATACACATACACACACGCGGAGACGTTCACATCCTCAGATGATCAGTCAGTGACAGACTCACTTGTTGGGGTCCTGCTCCTGGATCCGTCCTCATACATGCCTGGCGCTGAACTGTACTGACTCTGCCGGCGGCTCTCCATGGAAACCCTATCAGCGCTACTGATGGAATGCTGGTCCTCAGAGCGAGACTGTATGTCCACTGACTTCTGGGAAATGGAGTCCTTGTGTTTTGCAGCAGGATAAAACAGATTGAACAAATAGTCGATGACAAACTATTGACAAAAAAAGTTAACAAGGCTCTTGCATCAATATGTAAGTAAAAAAAACAAACACTGTAGTAATTGATTTAGAAGAAAAGTAGAAAAACAGTGTAGTGTCCTCACCAGCTGTTTGTCTGGTAGACTCTGTGTGGTCATGGGTTCTCCCTCTGCTCCTGCTGGTCTCCATGTTAACAGCCTGAAAGCAGAAATACATAAATTCCATAAATCTCATTAATTCTCATACAGAATGACAAACAACTTCCAGACTAGAAAATTGAAGGAGCAACATGATCCATCAACTAAACATTTAGTAATTTGGTCTCAGTCTCAGTTGATTATTCTTAGAAATACGGCTGAATTTATGAGTCTTATCTAATTTTTAAAAAGCACCAGGAGGAATTTGTACTGAGAACAGCTTACGCGTGGGGGATGGTGGTTTTGAAAATGTCCAGCATGCAGTTACATGTCTTGTCCCAGGTCTCCGGGGAAAACTTCTCTCCGTTCAGGATGACCACGTTCTCCAGACAGTTGGTGCCTGAACGGGCAAGCTGCTCGTTATCTACAGACACACAGATGAAGAGGAGGAGGAGGAGGAGGAGGAGGAGTTGGGCCAAGACAAGGGAGAGACATGGGAAGGGTTAATTTAAAAAAAAAAAAAAAAAAGTAAAAGATGGAATGAAAAGGGTAAGATGTATTGATATATAAAAAGTCTGCTGAGATTTCTGCCTTTTTATCAATTTTCCAGTAAACAAACTCTGAATGCTAAAAACATTTATCGATCATTAGCTTAACCTCCGTTTTTTATAAAGTGATAGGCCATTATTGACGCAGCACATGAAAGCTGAGAGGCAATATCCAAGTTCAATCGCTGCAGTTGAACCTGGTTCAGTTAATGCTAGTTTTAACCTCTAAAAGCAGCATCAATAACCTCCCCATTCCTCTGCCATTACTTACAGACAAGAGGACAAACTGGACCTTCAGACTGGACATTAATTCGACTCAAATCTTTTTAATTAATTGCATACAGACATATTTAAATGAAGAGAGAAAGCATTGCCTCACCTTGCTGCACACACCAGTACAGCTGAGCCAGGATGTCATCCAGCAGGACGTCATTGAGGGACTCAAAGTATTGAGTGAAGACATCACAGATGGCATAAAGTGCATGGTTGCAGGTGGTGGTCATCCACTCTGCTTTCTGAGGAAGCAACAGACATTTTTTGTGATGTCAATGCGAGAACAAAAAACTACAATCTACAGGGAGATTAGGTGCACACAATTGTAACTTTTGGATAAACTTTCACTAAAGAGACAGATGATCAAAACATCTGTGAGGATGCAGCACAGGAGGGGGAAATAGTTGTTGTGTCGTGTACCTCAGTTTGTTGCTCGGGCAGCTTCATGTTATCAAAGATCCTGAAGACAATTCTGAACAGGTCTTGCCACCAGTGCTTCTCAAAGGTGTGCCCGTAGGTCTTCATCACTTCAAACATCACTGTCAGCCCCCTGGGAAATGCACACACACACACACACACACACACATTATCCATACACTATTCTCCTTTCATCTGTGCTGTAGCTGACATTTGCTTTTTGTCTTTACTGACAGTGCACATCTGTTAAAATCTAAAGTAAAAGCACATCTTCTAGTCCCTGAAATAGCAGTCTCAAGGTGAACCGCCTACCTGGTCCTGACATCCAATTTACACCTGTTGATGATGCAGGAGAGCTCGAAGAGAATGGGGAACCACCCCCTCACCCACACCCGGTCCTCGGGCGCTACATTCATGTCATCACTGGTGTAGTCTTTGAAAGCCTGCCAGAGAAATAAGAGCTGTGTTCATTTCTGCCTCGGGAGAAAATTAACCCTCCTACACAAAAGCACATTTCCATACATACTGTACGTGCCCTGTGATATACTCTACACTTAACCTTCTCTTCTGATCGTAGGTGGGTTTATTTGTTTATTTCATACTGTAGAGCTATTACTATTGCAGTTTTGTTTTCAATATTTTGGTTGATAAAGATTTATTTTAATGCTGTTGAGATGTACGTTTATGAAAGACTAAAGAACGAAGTTTGATCTTGTTTTCTGTACTTCTGCTTCAAGAAACAAACGTTTCACTTAGTATGATTTAGGAAAACACAAGTGGCACCTTCACATTCAGAAATAGACTACTCTGTATAATGTGTGGGCTCATATTGACCTGTGGCCTCTCTGAGACGTATTTGGCGCAGTGTCTAATGAGGCGGATGGCTTCCATGCTGGTGTCTGGGAAGGAGGCATTACAGGCGAACTCCGACAGACACTTAACGGCGTCCTGGAAGGAGTCGATGGTGGCCGCAAAGTGCTTTTCAAATACATTCGCTGGGGGAAGGACAGAGGGAGGATAACATGAGGGTGGGCGGTGGGAGATAAAGATAGAGGAGATAGAGAGACAGAGCAAAACTTTAAGATCAGATCAAACATCTGTTGGCTGCAAGATTAATTGTGATTTATTCTTGAGTTACAGAGATCTCTGAACTGACTGACTCCTCCTCTGTATATAAAAGTCTTTCAAGGAAAATGTCAAAATGTAATAAAGGTGTCCCCAGGTAATCAAATGAACTTACTGACGATGTGGCCTGTGGTCTGAAAGGCCAGCTCCACAATGCTCTCATCCTGGTCAGATGCAGCCAGGTGGAAGACAGAGAAGATGTTCTTCCAGCCTGAGCGGATGTTTGCAGCCTGGGAGTTAACCATCTGGGCTATGCAGCGTACCACCATGTCTCTAATGGTGGGAGATCTGGAGAGGAGACGGGGCACAAGGAGGAGGAGGAGAGTGAATTGGAAGAAGACCAGGACAGACAGGTAGAATGGAAGTAAAAATTAAAGGAAGAGCAGAAGATGAAGCAATAAGGAAGAGGTAAACAGGAGAGAGAGAGAGTGTGTGTGTGTGTGTGGTTGGGGGTGGGGTGTTAGGAAGCATACAGTAGAAGTCAATCAATTCAAAAGAGGTAATGAATCTCTTAAATTGATGTCAATTAACTTTAAAAGCTCCTCATAACATCTTAAATCCCATTTTCAGGTAGAGAAATTATTCCAGCAGTGGCTAGTCTTTGCACAATAGATTTTTACAGCAAGAGCATTCCTAATTGCTCAGTAGTTATGAATGAGTGAAAAGACTGCCTCCACTTACCAGCAAACACACACACATGCATACACACACACACACACACACACACACACACACACACACACACACACACAGGAGGGCAGCATGAGAGAGTCTAATGGACACACTACGCTGCAGGGTTTACATGGCTGCCTGCCATCTCCTCTCTGTTGAAGCTCTCTCAGCCTGCTCAATCTGTGGGTGGATTTATACTTACACTGCTACTCCTCTTTCACATCAATGAAAAATGCGCTGCAGTAAAACAGCTTGCCTTTTGACGTGCTGCACACAGCGATTACATAGCCAATATTTACATGAACCCAGCTCATTTATGAGTGATCGCTGTTCAAATTCCATTTAAGGCAGATTCAAACAAAGGAGACAAAAAACGTTTAAATGAGTTCATTGAAAGGGTAATGCAAACAGACTGAAATGGGTCAGTCAAAATGTTGCAGCTCGTCTCGGAGAAAACAACAGTATGTTTAATCACCGCTATAAGAAGAAAGAAAGAAAAGAAAGGGAGAGACAGAGGGGGAAAGAAAGAGAGTGAATAACAGAGGAGGCAGGGAACCGCTACAGAGGTTGACGGGAGGAGGGGAGAATGACTGTGGGACTCTGATTCAGTGTGTGTGTCTGTGGCCATGTGAGAAACAACCCAGAAATAGTAACCACTCATGGTCACAGTGCAGGCCTTGTGTTTGCAGCATACGGCCAGCACTACAGATTTTCAGGGGAGTATTAACGTGAGCACTCAGTCACAAATAAATCTTTACCTGTTCTTTTTCATGATGTGCTCAAACGGCCTCAGAAAGTCTTTCTGGAATCTAAAGTTGGCCAGCTCCCCCTTTTCCAAAAATTTCATGGACAGTTGCCTGAGAGAGTCGACTGCGAAAATGGCCACATCTTCATTGGTGTTACAGCCGACCTGCACGGATAAAAAACATATTTCAGTAACATCACAATCTTACCTAGAATAAACCTTTAATACCTTCAATTCAGTTCCTTAAATAAGATGTGAAACTGAAAAACAAGCATCTGGGTGCACTGAAGAAAACAGTCCAACCCCAGCAAGATTAAAAATATTCCTTAAAATCCAAACTGATAAATGACTGATAAATTATTCTTTTCTAAACAAAGCAAATTCAGTTTGCAGCTACTCAGTGTGAAGCAGAGCCTCACTCAGAGATATGTCCTTGAACACTAAGATGCCAGAAAGCTTTTCTGGCAACAATTTCTGTTTATCAGTGACTGAAATCTCCCATAGAGAAGAAGATGGCAGAGGAAGAAAACAGTTGTTTAAGCTCTTGTAGTCCCTTTCCTATATGTGGAAGATCACCCTGATGATAAAATCATATTCATATCTATTATTGTTCAGTTCCTGTTCCTTGTTTGAATACCAATATTTGATGATTGTTTCATGGTGTTCACACAAAAAAAATAAGCATCATCTGATCACCATCTCTAATGTGATCAATCCTTGCCCACCTTGTTGAAGTGGTCTCCAATAACTTCCCAGATCCTGGACCACTGCAGCCTGATGCGGCCCATGTTGTAGTAGGAGATCTCGACTATTTTCTGCAGGCTGAACATACGTGGGTGTGTGGGCGAGGCCAGCTCATCCATGGACACAGCACACAGCCAGCGCACAAAATCAACTGACAAATAGATACAAGATGTTGGCAATGAGCAAAGAAAAGTGGTGCTTTGTACGGGCAGAGTGAATCATAACAGCCAAAAATAGCTGGAATGTACCTGTCCTTGAAGCAATAAGAAAAAAACAGTATGTAGCTAGACTCACCTATTGCATTGCCATCCAGTCTGGTAGAGCCTGTGAATATCCTAAAGCAGAAAAACACATATATGATCATTTAAAAGCCACGGTTCAGTGATATAACTGAATAAGTGATATGACTGAATAAGAGGATGTGAACTATGTTTGATAAAAAAAAAGGAAGATGTCTGCTCAAAACACCTGACATGCTACACAGCCAGTTAAATAGCCTCTGAATTCATTTTTAAATCAGTGTACGTTTGAGTCAAGTATGTAGTTGACACTTTAATGCTTAGTAGAATTTGTATTTTTAAGGAATCTTTCTCTGAGCCAATAATTATAGTTTAACATATTATATATGGTTCCTTATAGTCCAGTATGTTGTAAAACCAATCTGAACCAAGACAATTCATCTTCATATTTCCTAAAAAAGTTTCAAATCAGGTACCTGTCCACAGCCACCACCACACTCTGAGAGCTGGTCTCTCCGATGGACTCCTGGATGCTGGCAATCTGCTTTCTGTCTACTGTCCCTCCAGCTGCAGAGCAAAGCACAGATGTTTCAAAAATGTCAAGGTCTTCTACAATCTTATGTTACATTTAAGAATTGAACTTAATTTTGGTCTGTGGCTGTGACATTACACAGTCACTGTTTACCTAGACCCAGGTACTCGTCGTTGCTTTGCTCCTTGGTACTTGTTAAAAAGCCTTCTTTGCTCCGCACTGTCCCTGAGATATAGCGTGCCTTCACCCCTGTACCGATTAGCTGAGCCAGCTCCAGCTGACTGATGCACTTCATGATCTGAGAGGAGATATAACAGCAGCAATTTAGAGCAACAGATAACACTGAGGTAGAAATGGACATTGTGCAGACTGGGACCGAGGGGAAGAGTGTGGAACCAGGAGAAATTTGGATTTAAAGAAGGAGCTAAACAATTCCCCAAAAACCTTAAAAAACAATCATCTTTGACTGCTTCACAGTTAAATGAAATATCAATGCTCTAACTGAAAATGATATGGTCACACAATTAATTTTAGTTTGCTGAGAAATTTAATTTAGCTGTAATTTAAACCACTTACTGCTCAGTTGGAGAGTAACAAAAGTTCAATAGAAGATAATGTGATGACTGAACTTTTAAATTTGTTTGTATTAAACACAATGCTGTTTATCAGGCATCTCTTAAAAGTTAAAAAAAGTTTATTTCATTTAATTTTGTGCCTAGCAAAAACTCTCTTTCATATTAAACAATGTGGCCTGTTGTGGTTCATGGTTTGAGTCCAGATTTGAGGTGAGGTGTGATATAATAACAGAGAAAGGAAATACAAGGAGTGAAAGATTGTGCAGTTGTAAGTGAGAAGAGAAAAACAAACCTCGTGCCAGGAGTTTCCCAGGTAGTTGCCGTCAGTGTGAGCCACAGTGATGAGCGTCTTGATGGTGTCGATATTCTTCTGCTTCATCTCTGAGATGCCAGAGCTGGCCGTCAGCAGGGTGAACCTGGCCAGGGCTTGCACATACGCATCTCTCTCCAACTGTTAGACAAAACAGACCAGAGAGTGTGTAAAAATACTGCAAGGTAAAGAGAGTAGATACTATTCCTCCAAATCAGACATTACCTGTATGGAGAAGATGCACGCTATCCTGATAGCACAACGGATCCCTTCAAGACACAGTGAAGCCACCTCAGTGTCGTCACAGTCCTGAAGACCCACGCTAAAAGCAGCCAGGAAGGGTGTCCATGCCAGCTGAGGAACAACAAAGAGAAGAGGTGTCCAATTTGTGTGTGTGTATGAGAACAAAAGTGTGTGCGCGCATCTGTGTGTCTGCTTGTGTTACCTTGAACATGGGCCTGACGTGCTCCAGATGTGTGGCGCTGGTGAATGGCGCCTGAACGTGGCTGACAGCCTCCATCAGCGCTTTGGCTGTCTTTGCCATCTGCTCCATCTCCACGTTGTACAGCAGACGCCTCTGCTTCTCACTGGCCACACCTGTGCAAGAATCAACAGCAGATATGGATACTTACATACAATCACGGCTTTCTACAGCTACCAAACTATCTCAGGAAGGACAAAGGCTGAACTATCTAGAGACAAAATGTGACCACTTTATGGCCACTTGGGCATCTTCTGCACAAACTTTGAACTCATCTCAGGATAACTCACAAACACTGACTTTTATTGATCAACCCGCAGTAATATCTAATCAATTTCTGTTTGAGACATTTCTGATGGCTTTAGGTCTGATATAAAATCGTTACAGCTACATCGATATCAGGTTAATGGCTCTGGATATTATCTTGGTATTTATTCCAAACAGCACAAACTTTTGACACACTTTTAAAATCCAATGAGACACTGCAGCATCACAGGCCAATGCAGTGAGACTCACTCTGCTTGTTGGATTTCATGGTGAGCTCTTTTGTCTCCTTCATGGCAATCTTTTTGCCCGCAATCTCGTCGTAGATGGCCGAGAGATACTCCTCAGGTAAGTCTTTGCTGTCGTTGATGCCGCGGTTCATCTTGATGTATTGCTCTTTTGTCATTTTATTCTTCACCTTTGCAGAGAGAAACAAGGATACGGGTCAAAAGCTGCTCTTGCAATCCCTGTGATTTATGTTGCACTGATATCTGAGGGAATGGCTGCTGTCAAAAGAGATTCCCAAAGGCTGCTGCTGTACTGAGGTGGAGGGCTTACCTGTGGACTGTGAAGGTCCGTTGTCAACATGATGATTGAGTAGGCAAGGACGTATGCCGTGTCAGCGCTGGCAAAGAGAGTTTGCCTAAGAAAATCCAAATTAAACAGGAGGGCGAGAGAAAAAAACGGATGAATAAAAACAACATATTGTGAACAGGCCTAACAGAACCAACTTCAGCTGTTGCTACAGTATATTACACATCACCTGGCAAAAGATTCAAACTCACCCTTGATTGCATTCAAGATATCTTGCTGCAAATTTCTCCATGAGCCGGTCGATCTTCTGGGCCTCTCCAGGGAGCCGGAAGCCTTCCAGGAACATCCTCAGTGCAGAAACAAAGTCTTTGCCCTGGAAGTCCATTTGATCTACGTAGGCGTACATCACCTCTTTATTGAAACGATCATTATCCCCGAGGAATTCTCCCACTTGAGTCTAAAGAGAGCACAAAAGACGACTGGTCAGTGTTATTTTAATACTAGACGTGCTGCAATGTACAGAGTCTGAAATCCTATGCTGCCTCTTTACAGCTCACATAACCAATTTAGTTTGAACCAACAGTAATCCTTTGAGCTCACCGCTCTCATTATCACAGCTTTTAATTGTTCTTTACCCAACATTTCCCTCGTCATAAGGGTGAGAAGCAGAGAGAGAAAATTGATTAAGGCACCGTAAAGAGTAACTTAACTGTCTGTCTGCCTTTCCACCACCTACTCCTTTTCACTTGACCTTAATAAGAACCACTGTTCTAACGGTAGGATCATCCAGTAAGTGAGGATTAAATAAATACATGTCACACTTTCATAGTTATCCACTCTATGTGCTGCTGCTGCATCTAAGAGGCCTTTATTTCAAACCAGATATTGTGAATGCTGTTTACTGCTGATAACCGATGTGCACAGATGCTCCTGAGGTTGTCCAGTAAAGGCAAAGTGCACTCCTCATTAGAGCTAACATTTACGCTGCTTTTAGGACTCTGGGTTAGTGTGAGTGGCTGTTTAATGTTGGTTGGACAGGCATTCGATAATTGTGTGGCTTATGTGTGGTTTGGTTAGATGATAGAGAAGAAGAGAGTGCGTAATCAGACTGGCTATGTGTTTATTTGCCGAGCATTTTGCTGCTAATATGGCGACTAGACACCCAAACAAACCCAGTAATGGTGCTGGAGTTGAATGAGCCTGTCTGTTTATTGCCCGAGTAGCTGAATATAAACAGGGTGACATTTTACCGAATCAAGCCTCTCTTCTTGGTGCAAGAACTGAGCAAGGTCTTCTGGGGTGGTACCCAGCATGCCTTGCTCTTGAAGATACTGGATTCCTCTCTTTGGTTTCTTGTTGAACCTGTTAAATAGAGAAAGGAAATACTGTAGTCAATAAAGTGCGAATAGAACAAATGTGAATCATTTCTGTGTGTAGTGAAACTTACAGGTCAATCCCTTGCTCGATTATCTCTTTTTGCTGTTTGAGAACCTCAAACTGTTCGGGATTATCAGTCCCTGACATCTGAGTGCTATAGCTGCCGATGCCAGAGGAGGCTGTGGAGTCCAGGGAGTTAATGCTCCCATAGCGGTTTATGGTCTCCGGGGCCTTTGTCTCTGTGCTCTCTTGCTCTGACGGTTTCTCCTGACCTGCGGAGCAAAAAAAAAATCACGGAATAAGATCACACAGCAGTAATGATAGAAGAGTGGAAATAAATCTAGTATTTTTATTGTTACTGTAAACATCAACCCACTGAAACCACTACAAAAGGTGAGAGTTTTTAATTGAAACTCTGTTGCTGGCAGAAACACAGCCTGGGGGCTTAAAAAAAACATGAGTCAACTTGGAGTGAGTACTGCAGGAGACTTCAGCAATTGAAAAGGGGAAAACTGCAGCACAGAGAACAAAATGACCCCGAGGCCTTCTTAATGATTGTTGTTGGCAGGGAGGGTATGCACACTGGTGTTGCTTACATGCACACACAATCACAGCCTAACGAACGCCGACAAACACACACTTTTCCTCAACACAGAGCAGGTGCAGGGAACGGGCAGGGGGAGAGGCTATTATAAAAAGGTGGGTTATCTAAAAAGCTCCAGGCAGTTAAACTAGAAGCAGTCGGGACTTAGAGGCTGAGAGAGGTGGTTTCTTAAGCCTGCAGAGACAAGCTGAGAGATCTGCTGCAGCTGTAACCCTGTGCTGCAGCCCGGCGTCTGATTACCCATCGGAAACTCTTTAAAACATTTAGGACAGTGTCACAGTAATGTGAGCTGGCAGTATGCCTTCTATTCTTAAGCTTACAGAGTTGAGAGAAGGTGGAGGAATACAGAGGGAGGAGGGCAAAAAACTAATTTCATAATATTTCTGAATTTCTCAACAAGCACCATTTTTATGCATTTAGTTCACAACAAGTATTTCTACCATTAGTTCATTTCAAACATGTTTTTGGTTACAATCTATGGTGTGTAAGTGGGTAACTGGAAACCCTATAATACCACACAGGTTATCTAATGCACGACTAGTACAAAATCATTTAAAGCTACAGACATCCACGACGCAACAGGCTTAAAACAACGAATCCCACTGTTACCTGCTCTTGCTTTGAAGTCATCCAACAAAGGGGAGAAAATGACACGGCAAGTGACAGTTAAAATGTGGAGGTGATATGTTGTACTGTAATGCATGAAGCCAAGTCAGTGTTTTCAATGTTTTGTAATCACAACTCATAATGTAATTTACATGTTAAGACAGAAAAAACAGTCTTACTCTGAAATCCCCCACTGCCAGCAGCAAATATAAAATTCAAAATTCAAATACCGACCCATGAGCTCCAGCTAGATTACTAAGGAGTTGTCAAAGGTTTTGGCAAGATGGTGTTCCTGCAAGTAAACTGCCTCAGCTGGTTAGCCTTGACAGCTTAGCCAGAGGCAAGCCTTTTCACAAAGTTGCACTTTCTGAGCTCTTCCTTTGGCAAACAACAGAAAGCCACTGGTGTGCAAAAGACCCAGGGGCCAGTCTCACACATAGGAGAAGCTCTGTGTGTCGTAGACGGGTGTTTCATCATGGCTTGGCCTAAGGTATCACTCAGGTTTAGGCTAAACTTCCTGGATGAGCCTTTCTGCACTGGCCTCTGGGCATTATCTCTCTGCCTTCTCCAGATGGAGCTGAGCAGATGAATGCTCAATTCCATCTGGGAGCGGTACCTTCTCTGATGGACACCAACTGCCAATCACACAACTGATTGCAGCCGGATAAATGGATGTAAGCTGTACCAGTAACCCAGTTAACCTTGTTGATGAACTGCTGCCATAACTGGGCAGATGACGGGAAAGACTAGTTATACCTTTGGCAGTCTCATCTATGACACACTTTTTCCACAATGCAGGCTCAATTCTCCACAGACGTCTGAGAGAAAACAATCTGGAATTTTATTGCCAAACCCAACAAAGGATAAAATTGCAAGCAGGCAAAGTAATCTAGCCAGTACCATCTGGATTTAAGCTGTAAACGTTAATTGAGACTGCTTCTGATAAAGACCAGTTACACAGGAGGATAACATCTTCATGTTACTATGGATTACAGTTACATGCATCACTGTTTACAATCCATCAGACCTTCTCCAAGAATGACTAAAGGCTTCCCCTTGGAGTTTAATTTAGTTTGAAGTCATGGGACAAGAAGTTTAATAGAATTAGATTGTTTTCTGTAAATAATCTTTTTTATACCGACCTGAACTAAAAGACAAACATCAATTCTGCCACTTATGAGTCAAAAGACGATGCATTTGTTTAGTGCACAGAATAAGAATGAACAGAAAGGTAATTTCCTTGTCTTTTGTATTCAGTGCAGGTATGACAGCTGCCAGATAATCGAGATGAATTACATTTTATCCTCAGTGTCTTACCGAGGCTGGTCTGGGAGTTGGGGTTGACATATTGATCCTTACTCCACTCTACCATACATTTCAGGATGGACACTAGACATTCAAGGCCTTTCTTTCTCAGGGTCAGCTCCTAGAGAGAGTTATAAAAAACTGTTAATTCCCAACGCCACAGAAAACTTGTATTGTACTGTAACAGTAGTAACATATGAATCCAAACTGCAGAAAATAAAAATAATAAAAATAATCACCTGCAGGGGTGTTGTGCCGAGCTCGTGGCCCCCGCGCCCTTGCGCAATCTTCGAGAGGTCGTTGACCAATCGCTCAAATATGTTAGCAGCATTCAAGTCACAATCGTAGTTCACATAGATGTCCACCACACTCTGGGCATCTGGAAGAGATAGATGGGACACATGCAAAGAGTCTGTCATTGATGAAATGAGTACAGCGTGTCACTGGAATAATTATACAATTTTACAAAGGTTAATTTGGTTAATTTGAAAAGGTTAAATTAATGATTTAACCTTTTCAATTTATGATGTGATAACATACATTTGGCTTTAAAATATGCCATTCAAAAACAAATACAGAAAGAAATTTGATTGGAAGACACATTAAATTGCAAAAGCCTTTTTAAAGATGATTTTAATAAAATATTTGGTGTAGATGCACCAGAAGCTCTTCTCCTGAGCCTCTATTTACTATCCAAGAGTTCACATACCAAGATGATATAATGACACATAAAGAATCCATGTGAAAAGTGGCAAAAAATGAGAACTGATACACACCTGCACATATTCTAGTGAGGGTTTGTATGACCATCCACTTGTGGTCGTAGGAGCTTGTGGAAGTTTCAAGGATGTACAAGAAAATCTCCTTGAAGAACACCTGCAGACAGAGTCCAAATGACAGTGTGAACAACAAATAGAGAGCCAAAGACACCATCAGTTGTTGAAATGATCAACAAAACACAAGTGCCCCAGAGCCCACATGATTTTCATTCAGTAGACACATCAAATAAAGCAGGTGAGGGTCGTGCCTTTAATATAAACTGATCCAGCTCAGATAAAATAAACCGAAGGCAACAGAAAGCAGACGATTGCACCAAGGTGGGAGGATTTTACAGCACTCTGTGAGAATCCACATCTCCCATAGATCACTCAAACTGGTCAATAGCAGAAATACTCTTGAACAGAGAGGCTCTGAAAAGGAGAGACCATCCGTGTGTCTTTTATCTAACTAGGTTAAAGCAGGTGAGGATACATTTTCAACCTGTGAAGTGATGATTATTAAAAAATAAATGTTTGAAGGAAACTTTCACTCAGCCTCTCTTCTGTCATAATATCCTGTTTCCCAGAGAGACTGTCAGCAGCCTGAGAAGGTGTGAAATTGTTGCTTTTCATCAAGAAGCAGTGGGTGGATGTATAAACATAGCTACTGCACTTAGCCAACTAGTTCATCAGGTTTTCCCTGCATATCTGACTCAAAATAGAGTGTGGGGAAAACGAACAAGAAAAAAACTGAACACAAAGCATCACGTGGAGAGCATGCTGCTGAAGCATGGAGCAGCAGGCACAGAAGTGATGAGTTATAGTAGATAAGACTGTTTTTAGCATTGAGCAGGAACACTAAAAGTAGATTTACTGGCCTTTTTCTGATAAGAATGAGATGCCTTAGCACATCTCTTACCTCAATTTGCATCTTGAGGTGCGTCTTGAAGTGGGAGAGCAGCGTGAGGAAAATGGATAGGGACAGTTCGAAGACCTCAGGCACAGATGAGACACCATTCTTAGACAGGGCCACACACAGGTACTGTTTGATGGCGTTGATGAACATCTCATTGGTCTTGAAGATGGGCCCGGCGTTCTGCAGTATGGACAGCAGCAGCTGGAGGGACAAGACCTTCGATCGCAGCTCGTGGGACCTGAAGAAGGGACACAAAGTTGAAAATTAGTTTTTCGGTAGAGTTCTTAATTAATTTGAGTAAGTCCAGGGACAACAGTTCTGCTAGCATGCAAAATATTATATCATGTTGACATCTACGGCCAAAATGCAACTGCTGAGGAATATTATGATACAGTGAGTCTGAATATTTTAATAGTGAATGAGATGATTATATATTGATGAAATGAACATGCGGTACGAGAGGGCAGCCTGACTGTGTGAATGTGTATCAGTGTATTGGTGCGTAAAGTCCATATTTACATATTTAGCTCTTACTACTAAAATTTGTGTCCTGACCCTTTGAGAATGAAGCAGCATAAATTAACAACAGTAAAGGAATTTTTCCAGCCATCTGCTCAAGGCCGATTAGATGAGCATCAAGATTTTAGACACACAATAAAAACAACAAAAAGAAAGAAGATTCACAACAACTAGCTACCAATTATCTTAATAACACCTCAGAGAAACAGCAATGTGATGCATGCTGAGACCACATCTTACTGTATCGCTCCACCAGAGAGTTAAAATCTCCAACAGCCATCAAAGAACTGCCAGAACTAAATCAAAGCTCCTCTGCTTAGAGCCTCAGCTTGTCTGAAATGAGTTTTTTTTTCTGCAGCAGCAGGACAGGAAAAACTGGAGCTCAAAAAACATACTTTCAGCTACTTAATATGCTGAGATTGGCTGCTTCTCTGCTATGTCTTCCATCTCTGGTGAGCAGACAAAGACGGATTTATTTGGCACATCAAAAATGTGTCTCAACTTCTTCTGTAACTGCCCAAAAATATGGACTTTTTTTTTTTTTGGATGTAGGATTTGGAAAATCTGACACTTTATCACTAAAGTTGGAGCAATATGATAAAGATGAGATGAGACGTCTGTCAAAGATGATGTGCCTCTCATAGTAAACTTTGTATAGAGCAAAAACAAATCCAATAAAAAACAAAAAGGGTAACTGTGACCAAAACCTTCCTTAAAAATGAACTAAAACTATTAAACATTTTAAAAGTGAAAAGGACTTGGCAAAATGTATACAGTAGAGTCCAACAGTCTGAGTCCACTTTTCCATTGGGAAAGTGGTCTCAGACTGTTGGACCCTACTGTATATTGTTTGCTAAAAGTAAAACAATGTGTATTAAATTTTCATTTCTAAATAGGAATTGGTCACAGGATGCACAGATATGTATAAATCCTAAGTGTCGCACAAAAAAAACCCCTTAATTAGTCAAACATTGACCAGCAAGGTTGTTGTTAGTTAGTGTTAATTAATCCTTGTTGTGTGATCTCAAAAATAGAAATCCAGAAAGTGATTTAGAAATACAACAACTACAAAGAGATAATTATATTTATCTCTCTTATAGCCACAGTGAGGAGGATGAACCAATATTAACACATATACAATTTTTATACTTGTTTCGATTTGGGTGTGATTACCTCTGACAACAGAAGACCTTCTTGTACATTTTGTACTACAAAGTATATCAGCATGTTCCAAAACAGGCACAAAATGAACCCTCCTGAGATCAGATGTGTACTTTCTGATCCCATATGAAGATACAGAGTAGTCCGATGGTTAAAGCTGATAATAATGCAGCTTTTTGGCCTGTGTGCTGTGTCGTATGTGTGGACAGAGAGTGAAACATCAAGCAGAACAGCCGTGTTAGAATGGTAAAAGGTTTCTGTCTGGCACTGACATGGTACATCAGTGCTGAGGTAATTGACATGGCCTTCATCTGAAAGACACAGACGTACACACACACACACAGACCTCTTTTGCATTTCCACAAGATTCATTTCAAAAGCTTTTCAACTGAGCTTACCTTTTGCCTTCACTGACATAAAAAAAAATGAGATCAATGACAAAGTAAATATCTAAAAGACCAGATGTAAGAAATCCTGTTTCTCACAAGCTGGTGCTATCAGGGCTAGCCAATCAGATGCCTCTATTTCATCAAACCAGAGCATGATTAAAAATAATAGGAATAATGTCAAATCAGATTATCTCTTCCCCTCGCTGGTGTTATGAAAAAAGGGAAACATTTAAAAAGGGGACTCTGTGCTTTAAGAAACAAGGAAGTGATTCAGAAAATGCTGAGCTATGCCTCATTGTCTCCTTTATAACCATTTATCGAAAACGCTGCTGCTATCAGCGGAGCAATCCTCATTTTAAACCATGACTCATATCTATTCTTATACCCAACAACATTCACACAGAATAACCACTAATAGAGGGGCTTTTTCACAGAAGCTTGACCAACTGGAGAGTAAATTATTAACCTGAGAATTCATCAGCCATTTATCAAACAATTAGATTTTCTGAGTGGGATGTTTACTGGTCAAAGAGGCAAGTGCAACTAACAACCCACGGAGGCACAAAATACAGATGCAATGAGGAGCGAAAGCAGAAAAATATCTAAAAGACAAAGAACCAACAACTTATTCTAATACTCTAATATCATGTTTCTCCTAATTTATGTGGTAGCTCCATTTTGTTTTGCTCATCAAGTGTTAAGGTTCACTGCTGGATACGTTTATTCAGAGATAAGGCTTGCTTTATAGGAAGGGATGCACACATACCCTAACTCCAAAGCAATTGTATGTAGCAATGTTAAAAAAAAAGCCATGTTTAAATACAATTTGAATTCCCTCACACAGCACATGGAATTTATTCTTACTTGGGATCAGGTGGTCCGTCTGACAGCGGCTTCATCGACAGCTTGCAGAGTGAGCGAAAGACAAGGAAGGCATCTTTCTGGAGGATGTGGGAGAATTTAGCACCAGGTGGTTGGCCCGGTGCTGCTCCTGATTCCTACAGTGAAACAAAAGCAAAAAATGCCACAGTGATCAACTGAGTATTATATCCTCCAACCTACTAATGTCTTAAACAGTGTGTGGGAAAAAAAACCTTAGATCTGTAAGATTTATTTAACCTTCAACACACAGAGGAGATCAATCAAACATAATTGCAGAGTTCATATACAGCTGGAAATAAGGGTGATTATAAAGGACCTTCCAGGAAATATATTCACCTTAATTAAAAAAAGGAGCTTTGAAAGTCCTCACAGTGCAAGTGTTGACAATCTCTTTCATTATTTTCTTTTGATTAAATCAAGTGGTTCATTTCCCTATGACTGTCAGCCAGTACAGCCACTCAGCACAGCCAAAATGTTACATCATATACAGGAAATTACATATTTTTAAAGTCAGCTCACAATCTTAACACTGAAATATGTAACACGTGAAAATAAAGTTTGACATTCCAAGTTCAAATGATTTGTTGTTTCATTTCTGTTGTTTCTCAGTCTTAATGTTACAACAGAAACGTGGGCTATAAATCTTTTAAAAACAGGTTTGTCCTTCACCTGAGTGTCATTGGACGAGACAGACAGCCTGTCATCAGGCAGCGAAGGGGTGAAGCTGGCGGAAATAGGCGTGCCGGGGATACCGTTGGCATGGACGTGCTCACTGTCGCTGCCCAGGGTGCCCTCATCCTCCATGGAGCACTGGGTGCCCTCTGTCACTGCTTCAGCTGGCTCCGACTCTGCCTGCTCGCTCTCAGCACCAGACTCCTTAGTGTCCGAGCAGAGGTTTGCAGGGTCCAGGCAGTGCCCTGTGGTGCAATGATGGAGCAGTGAGAAAATAGATTGACACACATACATATCTCTAGTTTAAACATGCAGATAATCAAACACCTTTAAACATGCTCGACCAGGACTACAGGTTTTATGACCTGCAAGGCAACATTTAAGATCTTTCAGTTTGACATGATGTTCTGGTCAAATACAAAAAGAGAAAATGATAGTGGCACATTGTGGAGAAGCAGCATGTTCAACAGTGTCCACGTTGAAAAGAGGATACTTGAGTGCATTTCTACTCAGTGCTCCTCCTGACCATTAAAGCACTGTTTGTCAAATTGCTGCTCAAGGCTAAAAGTGTATTTGAAAAAGGAAGCAGAAGCACTATTCTTTTGTGTGTAGAACTTAATAATGCTTTTAGGAGAACAGCTGCTTTTTTTTTTTGGGGGGGGGGGAACAACAACTTCCCACACAAAGAAAGAGTGCTTTGCCTTCTTTTTTTGTCAACATCTGAGGCAACTTGAGGGAGCTTAACCTGACCCAAAATTTAAGTGTAGCTTTGCAGGAACTGAGGCTGTTATTTATTTACTGACAGCCACATTTACCAAGACTTTTTCTTCCTGACAAATTTTGTACCCAGTAAGGTGCTTGTTATTTATCAAAATCGGGCATCAGCCTGCAAGCACACGTTGCCCTTCGTCTGACAAACAGCTTGTATGAAAAGTGCACCTCTCTGTTATCCCCATATCTATTTAAGAATTGTGCAAATAACAGGAGGATCATAAAATCGTTCTGATCAGAAAAATGGCCAGAATTGGTTGCATAAAAAAAAATCTCTAACTCACAAAAGCTTGTTTAATTTCACACAGGGATTTAGGAGGTATACGTGAAAATCCAAATGACCTCTATTCTACAGTGCAAAAGTTTGGGCAATCTAAGGATGAGCAGCACTGAACAAAAAACAGACAAGTAGTTTTGATCCTCCCATTCACTGAGTTTCTACTAACAGAATAATAACACACTAACAAATAGTCTTTTGACAGTTACTTTGCAGTGGGTTGCAAATGCAGTCTTTTCTTTTGTGCTTGTGTATTTATTTACATGGGAAGTAGTTTAATTGCTCCAATAGCATTAGCATTCAAAATTTGTTCCATAAATAAAAGATCATTTTAAACATCCTCCACCTTTCTATTTATGAGCATAATTAGCAGCTGTGTTTGAAAAGATGCCTCACCTCCTGCAACAGTGTTGACCACTTCCTGTAGGATACTCTGGACAATTTCCTGGGCCTTCTCCTCATAGTTTGGGGTTTCTTCCTCTTCCTCCTCATCACCTGCCTCTGGATGCTGTTGGGCAGCTGCATCTAAACAACAACACAGTTTGAGGACATACACTCACAACTAAAAAGGTGCAAAAAAGCAATCACACACACAGATTGTTCTGCTGTAGGCTTGAAGAGCTTTCTGGGACAGAGTGTTCAACATTACAATGTCACTGAAAATATGTTTCATCCTGCTCTTTACGTCCTACAGTTCTCTTGGTGAATAAGCCATTGTAGCGCTGAATGTGGTATCAAATGTTTCGCAACAGTAAACGCTTGCTCTCAATGCTTTCTTTTCTTTAATGAAATTGCCCAAAATGGCAAGTGAGGCTTTTATCTTGCATATTCAGGGATGTAAATCAGGATATTTTAATCATCAAACGTAGCAGCCTCACATATACATAAAGCTCAACAGATATGCAAAACAGCTGAAAATATGTGATTTAAACATTTCTTTGGTTTAATCATAAGCGTGAGTGGAGCCTGATAAATCTGAAGTCACACTTTAACAGCATTTGGCACTGTGAAATGGGATGTTTCTCAATTCTGACGGCACGATAGCACCAGAAGATATGATTTAAATGGCAAACCTAAAAAAAGGGTTCATAATCACAAAGGACTTTTTTATGATGGTGCTGGTACCTTTAAAAAAGCCGCTGGAAAACAAAAGGACACAAAAAAATATATGAGAATAAGCAGTCTTACTCTGAGCTGCTGTGGCTTGGTCTGCCTCAGTCTGTTCATTCTCTGCCACACAAAAGCCAGAACCGTTTTCTGGATCAGGGCTCTCGTAGACCGACCCCTGCTGTCCCTGCTCTCCCTGCTCCTCCTGCTCCCCAGACACAGACCTGCTGCCGCCCTCCGGGGCCGGCGTGGAGGGGGTTGACGGGGTGGATGGGATGTTGGTGCTTGGAGTTGGCGGAGTGACGGGCCCGTTGGCTTCCTGGGTCGTACCCTTGGCTGGTGGGTGGATGTGAGTCTGTAGCTGGGGGGAGTCAGGCTCAGTGTGCTGGGTGACTGGCGAGTGCTGCCGGTGCCGCTCTCTCTCCAGCTGCTTTGCTTCCTGCAACTAATGCGGCACACACACACACACACACACACACATACAAAACAACACATACGCAGACAGTGCACACGAAGAACGGCAAAAGCATTCATAGAACATGCACATGACACACACACGCACACACACACACAGAAAAAGCCAAGTTAAGAGCATATAAACAAACTCGAAAACACCAATTACATGTTTGAACAACCTGTCTACATTCTCTGAGGGCTCACTGAGCCAAAAAGCAGAGCCACAACGCTTTTGGATGTCAAAGCGGCGAGCAAAAGACAGTCACAGTCTCTAGATTGTGTCAGCATACATTCAATGTGTGTTCTTATGGAAATGTATATGAATATGCACTCACTGAGAAGTAGGACATGCTTCTAAAAGAGCAATGAGACAAACTTTGTGGAATCGATTCATGCTGGCTCGGCTGAACTGGGTCTATTTCAGTCCGCTGGTGGCAGAAGGTATTTGTGGTGGAAAATGCTTCACACAGCCATGTCCTGGCTGATGTGTCATGGCCGACATGTGTTGCCACTGCTTCTGATATGAAGCGCTGGAAGGTGTTGCAATGCTTTAGCTTGGTAGGTCATGAGCCAAAAGTGGGTCACAAGACATTTGCACATGGTTGTGGCCTAAAGAATGTGTCATGTTGGTGAATATTGGTATTTCAGGTACTGCGTTGCTTCATGGAGGAGGTAAAAATAAACTGTTTCTACTGCTGATCTGTACCAATCACAGAGGTGAAACGCACTTATATGCACAGTAACACACTTCACTATCTCATAGCAAACACAGATACAACTTCCAAAAGAGAGCAAACAATTACAAGCAGTGGAAATTCTCTCAGCCAAGCTAAATTAACAACAGCCCATGGTGCATTTTCAGTCCAAGTGCATTTGTAGATTTGTTGGAGATAAATGTTTAAAAAAACAAATTATAGACTTGAGTGACTCAAGGAGAAAAGGGTACAGTAACTGAGGAGACATGGGTTTAGGATGACAATATAAACAGTGTGACACATTTACAATGCAATGGTGATATATGGTGATCATTTCCCCTACAGCAGATATGAATTCAAATGCATAACTGTAATTAACAGCATAAATCTGCCATGTGCAGACACTGATGGCCACTGTGAATTTGTTTCAGTTAAGTAGTCTGTCTCATCTCCCTTTCTAGCCACGAGTCATAATTATATAGTATTATATAGCCAGTATATATCTGTTTCATGACATTTCTTCAAAAAAAGCATTTTTTTCCCTCTCACAAGGCAAACCAAAAATTGTACATCACATCTATTTGTTATACAAACTCCCTTTATTAAACCCATTAAGTCTTGTTTTTTAAAACACTGCCGTCAGGTGGTGTTTGCCTCTAATTAAATGAGCCTGATGCTATTGTCACATTCAAATGTAAGCAACTAAATTCAATGACACAGCCTTCTGAATGAAACAATTAGTATTGAATATGAGCAACAGTAACAAGGCCAGACAAACGCACCTCCACTGGAGGGGACAGCCGAGGCAGCGCAAACAGACTAAGCTCATTATTTAAATGCCAGCTCAGTCGGATAGTGAAGGCTGAGTCTGTGTGCGGGTGAACGAGACGAGCCCTGTGTGTGTGCGTGAGTGTGTGTGTGATCACACCATGCTGAGCCGCAGTCAGGAGGATACATCTACACACCAACACAGAGAGTGGATCTCCCTGTGCAGCAGCACAACACTACACAGGCAGTGACAACACAACAATAGGCCTCTGCCTCAAAGTCTGCCTTGTCTGTCTATGTCTACCCCCGACTGCGTCTTTATATTTCTCCGTCTGTGTCTGACTCAATACCAGTCTCATTGTTCTAAAAGAACTATATCAGGTCTTTGGAGAAACACAAAATAACAAAAAAGCCATCGGGAACAAGACAGGCATAGCTGACCTGCAATATAAAACACTTACCACACCCCAGGAGTGAATGTGAATGTCAACTAAATGTAAACTAAAATGTAAATAGGTGCAGGAAAGCGAGATGATTTGTAGGTAAGTCAACAAAAGCCACGGCAAGCATATGGTGGAAGAAGTACACAGCATACCTGCTCCTGTGCAGTGTAGGAGCAAAGGAAGGAAACTGATGAGTGCATGAATGGATGAGGAAAAAGCTTAATGCGCAAACACAGATACACAGAGAAGAGTTTAAGAGCTCTGATCAGGCAAGTCACGGCAAGTCCTGCACGCTTTACCTGGCGGTCACGCTTTCTGGAGGCCAGAGACCAAGATAGCTTGTGATTTGTAAGCTATGTGTCCAAAAGGAAGGGAGGGAGGCAGGTGAGGAGGGGGAAAAGTGTCATTCAAAAAGAAAAAGATGACATTAGAGCAAGCTTTTTTCTTTGAAGGCAACACCTAAAAAGTCCCTCTGGACACAAAGCAAACAGTAGACTTTAATTAAATCAGTGGCTTGAGCAAACCATCAGTTAGAAAGCTTTCCCACAGCAGATAATGTCTTTCATTATATTACAATCTATTTGGACTATATTTCACATATTGCTAATTCGTAGCAGCATTTTAAAACTGCCACCTCACAAACTTTTGAGTCTCAAAATTGCCCAGTTTGTCTGATTCTAGAAACAGTTCTATACTTTATCTTGCTTTTGCCATTTTTCAAATTTAGTCAGCCAGTGGCTCAAGAAAGGAGTTGCCCTCTCTCTCACTTTTGAGTTTGTATATCTAATATCTCCAAGAGGAGGTTGAACATACTGCTTGATTCTCCATGCGTGCAAAGATGACGTTGAGCATCTGTGTTAGGGTGGCCTTCGCTGTGGTTTGGTTGATGAGATTCTTGCTAGCCAGGTAGATGTTGTAGCACGTGCGGACGGCCTGCAGGACAGTGCCCTCATGGATTTCTATGTGCTGGGAGGTCACTGCTGTCAACAGAGCCTGGAAAAGGAAAAGAAAGGGAGTGATGGGGGGGGGGTTTCACCAAGATAAGGCTTGTACTGGGAAATATGTGTTGCTATTATTATATACTGTATGAAAAATAAAAGTAAAACAGGTCTAATTTACACTGAAAAAGTTTACACAATTGAATGATTTTACATTTTAATACACAGTGTTGTTATGACTTGCTTTACATTACTTTACTTTTGTTTTATTACATGGACACTTCACAAAAGCAGTCCAGTTTTTCCAGCAGGACCTTGACGAAAGCTTCTAACATTCTAACATGTCTCTAACTTTCCCATATACTCATCACTCCATGAATGCTTGGGAAATTTTACATGTCAGTGCCAGGCTTTGAAAAAACCTGACTTGAACAACCACGTTTCTCCGGTAACACTCCTGCTCAGAACCTGCTAATATGTTCATAACTATTCAAGTGTGAAACCACATTAACACTATACACATGAATCATTTAATAAGTTATACATGAGATGCAGGCATGTATTTAATAAGTTATACATGAGATGCAGGCATGTATTTAAAATGATGTTTCTTTAAGGATTTTTACTCAAAGTGCAGCAACACAGAAGACGGCAAAAAAAAGAGTCAACTGCTAACAGGATAAAAATCCAGTAAAACACATTTAACTATTATTTTAATGAAACACATTTAACTATTTAGAGTATGTGAGTAACAAAGGAATAAATGGGGAAAAATGATCTTCAACAACAACTTTGTTTTAGTAACTATAGTGGCAGCAATCAAGTTATTGCTATTTAACAGCTGTTAAATGTCAAAACGCATCTTTAAAATCCATCATTTAAGCAGCATGTGTAAAAACTGAAAAGACACTTCTGCTATTATTTCCATATGACTTTCATAAGCTAAAATAACACATTTGAGTTTCAAAACATTTGTGCAGCAGGAACAACTCTTGCCACACAGTGTTGTGTTTTTACTTTGTAAGAAATCAATAAAACTGACTAGACTTTTGATATCAAAGAGACACAAACATACAAGAAACAAGAGTCTAAACGATAAAAGGATTCAGAGCTTGGCGAAGCATTGAACAAACATGTGAAACAAACTGGTATGTTGCAGAAGACGAGGACAGTAGCACACCTTGATAATCTGTAGTTGCACGCCCTCATCAGTCTGTGGGCCCTGGAAGCAAGCGCAGATGGTCTCGATGATCCTGTCGATGAGCTTCTTGCCTGGGGCCGTGCTGTCCGGGGCACTGCCCGTCAAGTGACCATACGCTATCAGCTTCTACAGGTCAGACACACACAATTTGCCTGAGAATATGAGCCACTCCACTTTACTGTTATGAGAATTTCTGCACAATGACTTCACTGAATTTACTTCATGTATACTTTCAGTTGTCTCTTCGAATGACTTGAACAATGTTGGCATAAGCACAAATCACACAGTGGACTGCCATATAGAAACACTCATGCAAACATTTGGGAGGGTCTGCAGTCCCGACTCATCCTGCTGCTGACCTGTAAACAGTCGAGTGAGGTGATGACGATGCGGGGACATTTGGACTGACATGCCAGCTCAAACGGCAAGAAGTACTTGTCAGCTTCAATGAAGTTGGTCTTTGATTTGATTGGCGGTAAAGTGCTGGAACCCGATTTGCCGTCTCCACTGGGTGGACTAGGAAGGAACAATACAGGGGGAAAAAAAAGAAGATAAGAGACTGTGAGATAAACACAGCGATCACATGGTCCAGTCTGTCAACCAGAGTCACTAGAAAAGAAGCAGGGTTCAAAAAATTGGCCTGACACACTCCCACTCCCTTTGACATCTCAGCATGACTAACAGTGCATGGGAAATGTGCGCGCTAAGAATGGCACGTTTTACTGTGCAGAACAACCTCTTCTCATCCACAGTTCCTGCTAAACCTAAAAAAAAAAAGTCTTACCCTGCATCCTGTTCCTCTGAGGGAAATGCAGAGTAACAGAATCTTTATTACACTGAATTTAATAAAGTGCCTCAGTGTTTCAATTTTTTCACTTAAGCTGTGTAAGGAGGGGTTAGGAGTCCCTGAGGTTTGTTATTCAGGCTCAGACCATGTGCTCATGCTGACAAAGCATCTCCAGGCCTCGGACTAGTTACTGAATCCTAAATCAAATGATACACATCTATTTTTTCCGCATTTTTAAAAACCAGGGACACAGACATAAAATACGGACCATTGCTTTCAGTCGCCATGTGTCTAAAGCATCCCCTAGCACAATCACCACACCCAGACTGCACTTGCTGGAAGAATAGAGAAAGGGAGGGAATGAGGGAGGGAAGGAGGGAGGGAGGGAGGGGTTGCATTGTTTATGTCTTGGCAATGAAAAGGGATGACTTCAGCTCTTTCAGAGGGACGACCTCGCAGAGCAGAGCAGAGCTCCACCGTTAAAAGAAATAGAAAAAGAGAGGAGGGATGAAGAGCGCCGTAAAGAGAAGTAAAAAAGGAGCAAAAATCTGAAAACAAAAAAAAAGAAGGAGAAACAAGCACATGAATTTAAGATGAGGTAGAGAGGGAACAAGAGTGCATAAAAGAGAAATAGAAGAGGGGAGGAAGGATGAAGAGTGTAGTAAGGGGAAGGAAAATCTATTACGAGAGCTTTTTGAAATCAGACAACAACAAGCTTTGAGTAACATGATTTAAAGAGGAATTCAAGAGAGGAGAGCTACAAATATACACAAACACAATGATTCAGAGAAAGAATTCTGTTTAACAGCCTTCTTCCCCATCTTCAAAAACCGTTTTGGACAACAACATCAAAGCGAGGCTGTGATTCAGCAAAGAGCATCCACTCTGTTAGCTGATCTGTATGGCCTGACCCAGTCTCTGTCTCTCTAAGCTATTGTGTGTCTGCAGGGAGCTCTTCTCCCCTGGATTATTCCTGGACTCTAACTGCTTAATGTCAGCAGGAGCGTTTACTCCCTTCTGATCACTCCCAGCCTCCTTACAGTTAGTCTGCTTATAAACATAATGTGGACTTTAACTCTGTTTTAGTCAGACAGCAAAGTCTATATCTGCAGCTCCACCTTGCTGATATACAGAAGTTGATAATAATGGTCATCTGCTATTTGGCTGTAGGAATAAAGACTAGACTAGAACTACTATTGTGATAAATTATTAATCATTTTGAGTCATGCTAATATTCTCTTGAGTGGACATTGTGTTGACAGTCCTAAATCTTGTAGAGCTGTAGGAATGTGTAGTAGCTGGTTTACCTGACAATGAGAGTTTTGAATACAAGCTGTGTGAAACCACGCCCATCATCATGTGACATCATCAACTGACACAATCAGCCAGCACACCTGTTGTATTTATTAGCTGTTGTTTCCTGATGCAAATGACTCCTCCTGGTGATTTTAAAGTTAAACTAAAAACTTGAGACTAGAACAAAGACCTAATCCTTCTTTGGTGAAACCTTATATGTCTTAAATGTTGTCTTCTCCATTTCTTTAAAAGGTGGTGTTACAGTTAATAATTAATTAATTTGAGTGTTTTAGTTCTTTACAAAGAAAAGCAAATCGTTCAATTTCCAAAAAATCAATTATATCACAATATGTATAACACTTTTGTGATATTCAATTATATACAGTGTGATAGAAGATTGTATCTATACTGTTATGCTTTCAAAGATGTCCTTGTTTAATCAGGGCTCGTACATCTGAGCCACAGAATGAAAGAGAAGCAATTTAAACCGGGCTGCAGGCTCACAAAAAAAAAAGGTATTCCTGAGTGGAACTGTGAGACTATTGCATCTATATAACATGAAAAATAGCTGAGAGTTGCAAAGTACCTGAGTTGAATCCAAAATAGCAATGTTTGAGTGAGTCGGGTGTGGCTGCCCATATATCTATCCATCTTTAATCTAGAGGCCTGAACCCTCAGGTTAAAGTTTGCACACAGTTGGTCCTGCTAATTTGAAGTGAATGGATGAATGAAATAAGAAGAGATGGGGAGAAATGAGGGTGGGGGTTGGTGGTGGAGGGTGGCAGTGTGTTGTAAGGAATAAAAATGTGAAAGGGAAATAAGAATGAGACAGCGGGAGGAAGAAAGGATTGGGGAAGAGGATAGGAGAGAGGTGGCACACATGCTATGATTCATTCCACGGCCCACGTTACTTGGCAGCCTGTGTACATACACACACACACACACACACACACACACACACACACACACACACACACACACACACACACACACACACACACACACACACACACACACACACACACACACACACACACACACACACACACACACACACACACACACACACACTCAGCATTAGGCAGGGGTTCGTGAAGAAAGCCATTAATGAGAAAGCAAGGGGCTGTTGGGAACAGGCCAGTCCAAGAGACGCAAACAAAAACACACTAGAGGCTACACATACACACACACACACTCACACTGACACAATGTTCTAATCCCCTTCAGTCTGAACACAGGAGAAAGCAACAGAGGCTTGCATTTGAGCCTTGAATCTTACACTGCCCAACATGCAGAAAGTTACACACACAAATCCCATGAAATGACCCTCAATGCTTTACTGTATTATGTGATTAATCAGATGCTTACCTTAATTTTTCTGATTCCTCTTTGATTTCCTCTGCAAGAGAAAAAAAAGAAAAAGGAAAAGATGTAAAATAAGTAAAGCATCAGCCTTGGGGAATGCAAATTCTGCAGTGTTTTACTCAGCTAATGACACCGTGGGGAGTAGAGCACATATCAGGCCTAGCAGGCAGAGAGAAAACCATTTATTAATGAAGGATGCTTTTTAGAAGAAAAAAAGAAAAACTCTCCCACTTCCACAACTTCATTGGTGTTAATGCACTTTTAGTTGACGCTAATGTATAGCTGCATACATCCTACATTAAAAAGTATTCAGCTGAAGAATGTGTGCGTGTGTTTTCTGTGCTTGAATGTCTTTGTGTCGTCATGGTGATGGGTTCTGTTGATGTCTCACCGCCAAGCAGAACAGAGCCTGGTAAATATATTACCTCAGCTGAAGCTCAGCCCCGAAAATGTTACCATTATTCACTCTGTGTGTGCTGTGTGTCTGTGAGCCAGGCCAACATTTGTGTTTATTTCACAGATCTCCAGGCATGAAAGCAGTTGTATGAACTTGCTGAGTACTGGCACAGAGAAGCAGAAAAAAAAAACGAGGTAGACAGACACATAGAGGGGCGGGAGAGGGGGATGAGAGAGAAAGAACGACAGAAATAGAGCTAGAGAGAGCGTATAAGAGGGGCCAATTGGTACACATTAAAGGGAGCCTTCAATGGGGAAGCTTTTTAAAACACAGTGGCAATCGGCAAAGTCCTCACAGACCTGCACCAGCCTGCGATGGTTCAGAGAAACCCGAGTAATGCAATGACAGCTCAATTATTTCACTGCTGTAAGCCTATGAGTCCTTTCAAAGAAATCTACTTGGTGAGAATATTTAGCACTTAACACTCGGTGGAATTAAATTAGGAACTTGTTTCACTTGTGTTTTACAGTACTAACCGTGAGTGAAATAGAAAGAGGGGGGTGGTGTCATGTATAGAGGAAGCAAAGCAAAGTGTCGTTTCTGATTTCAAACTGACAAATGCAGATTTATACATTCATTATTATTATGCATAAAAAAGTCATAGTAGGCCTTTGGGACTGCTCTGAACCCCTGTGGATGCAGATCTGACATGAGATCACCAACCAACCACATATCATGTTGTCATCTTTAAATGCTACAGTATTATTCCCACACAGACTGAATGCGATTGTAGCCCCGTGACCCAAAGTCCATCTATTTTTCACTGTCTTGTGCTAAAATGTGTGTGTGTGTGCTTGCACTGTGCTGAGAGTGTCACACTGTGCAACATACTGTAAGTGGATGGACAACATATGAGAAAGAGCTAATAGATCGGGTTAGAATAAGTGACTCAATTCAATGGTGATAAATTGGTTAGTTGAAAAGTGAAAAAAATAAGAGGTAAACACCCATCACTTCATTGCAGCCAGTGTGAAAAGGCACTACTACCTTACAACATACAATAACGAGCTGTTGCTGTTACCTAATATATTTCCAATGGCTGACACAATAGCAGATATTCCAGCATTCCTAGTACATGCACTCAATTCCAAGCACGTGATGGATAAAGCTAAAGCATGCTTGACCTGAAATACACTTGGGCTGCCACAGTAAGACGGAGGGAGCAGCGTTCATTGTGAAGCGAGCGGGACTTCCGGATGGAGCCGACAGACTGATGCAGTCGGTGTGTACGAGGCATCAGACTTAACAGTAACAAACGAGACCGGAGAGACGAGAGAGACGAGAGACACGAGAGAGACGAGAGACGGAAACACACAGATGGAGAGACGTAGGAGTGGATGTGCAGAGAAGATACCAGCCTCAGCCAATTAACTTGTTAGAATGATGACAAGTTCTCATATTGGGTTTGACATTTAGATTTTGAATGTAAGGGGGCCATTTTTGAATTTTGATGCTTTCATTGCAGTGTTTTTCTTAATCTACCAACTATCTGAGGTAAAATCTGACTATTTTAGTTTAAACTTATAAGTGATGGGTGGTTGTGTCTATTAACTGCTGCTTTCTGTACTGATCATACAAACATTATACTGTATGAACTGTACAGAATATACTGTTGAAGCCACTTGTATCATAATTAAGGCTGAAAAAAAAGATTATATTTCATCATTGATTCATCTGACTTGTTAAATAAATAAATAAATAAACAAAAAATGCCATGTCATAAATTTCTAGACTTCAATGTGACATCTTCCAGTTAACTCTTCTACTTTACTATCAATCCAAAACTTAAACAATATATAATGATCTGATATAAAACAGAGAAAAAAGATCCTTGATCCTCCTCTCCCCCCTGAAGTGCTTTTGCTAACAAATAACCTTAATAATTTATCAATTACAAAAATGCCTGCTGATTAATCTTTGTTGATTAACTAATTGTCCCAGCACTTGTAAGAGTCATGAATACTGTATTATGATACTCATGAATATTCATCAGTATTATTTAAAGATGCCTTCTGCCTTCATCTTATTCTCTTCAAAGTTTGAGATGTGTCAACCAACCAATGGTATCGGAGGTTTTCTTCATCAAAGTGAATAATCAGTGCATTCAGGTCTTTTATTTCACTTTAACTGGAGTGCTGCTGCTTGACAAAGCCTAACTTCATAGAGCTGGACCCGAGAGAGTACCGTACCAGTGCAATCACACTGTATTGACTGCTACATTAGAAGAATAAGCTGCATGACTGACTCTTTCCTGCCCTGCTGCTCCGTAGTCCACAATATAAAATTAACTGCAAGACTCTGGAGGTCTGCCTTTCCTTATAAATATGCACTGACCCAAAGGCTATACCGCTTTTAATACCAGCTTCACGTGAAAGGATTTCTGAAGCACGGGGGTTATCAGATTTATGCAAATACACACGCAAGTCACACAAGATGACGGGCGGGGGCACACACAAGCAGCCGGTTTGATGGGGAGAGATGGGGGATTGTCATATTGACTGTGTAAGTAACTGTCAGATAATTAGCTTGGTGTGTCAGGAGTGTTGATGAGGAATTGGCACCCCAGGATTTGAACGGTGAAACCATAGCAACGGTGTGGTGGTGGTGGTGGTGGTGATGGTGGTGGTGATGAAAAAGAAAAGATACTGTATATAAAAGCTCTGGATACGCCTGGTACTGTGCAGACGTGAGCTGCAAATGAAAGCTGCCGAGTCACAATTGATCTACCAAGCTAATAGTTTCAAAACAAGCAGGCGCACAGACAGACAGCCAAGTGGGACAAAAAAACACATGCATACATAAAAAAAAAAAACATCAAAGTGAATGCCGGTTAGTGGATAATTTAATTAAGTACCAAAAATCAGGAAAAGCAAAGTTAATGTGTGGCAAGTTGTGATGCTGCCTGCAGTTATACACATGTAGTGTTTAAAATGTTCAAAAGGTTCAAGCTGTTGTGTATCTTGCTTCATTTGCTTTAAAAAATATTGGGTACACATGAGCTTTTGTATTCCTTCTCTATAAGCTATCATGAGCCCAATAATAATGGCCGCCTATTGTCACTTATTTACCTAGTCTCCTTCTGCCTCACCTCTGCAGTACTATAGTAAATACTGGTGACCTTGAAAGTGCTGTGTGCTGGGTCCTAGATTGTCCCAGGAAGAAACAACAGCAGCAGACAACACAACTCAGACTCAGTAAGACAACAGTGGTGCGGATAAAACTCTTCAGTCTAATGAGTTAACATGAAAAAGACCAAAAGCCCATGTGGATGCTTTTTGTGAATCACCATCACCATGAACTGTACACTCATATCATACCTTATACATATATTGCCCTAAAAAATGTTTAAATCCAGCTAAGTAGATGCTGACATAGCTTATTAGCATCCAAAATTATACACATTTTTGCTTTGATCACATTGTAACGAGCCAATCCATCAACTGTTGCCATGGATTCACTGAAATTGTCAAAACAAACAGATTTTTATTGGAAAAAAATTTAATAATTTCACTTTATTGATTATTTTAAAGTGCTACAACCTTTCAATCATAATGCTTCCATCATCATCATCATTGGGTTGGGTTGATGCTTCAGCAGGTCAGAAGAAGATTAAAGCTGTATTTGTGGGCTGGGTCCCTCATGAGAGAGACCTCAGGATCTGAAGTCAAAAGACTCTGAAATTGCCTTTAACCAAACCCCAGAGGGCAAACAGCATACATAAGACACCGATTTCACTGACCAGATACATTAGAGGGAGTCATCCTGCTCTCCAGTGAGCTGTAGCCCCAACCATCTCTCAACACAAAGCCTTTGAGAGCTCCATAATGTATGAGAGTAGCCTGCCGAGCCCTGAATCTCAACACATCTCTCCCACAGGCAACCATTTTCCTCCTGTTTAAGGTACTTCTCCTCCTACCCTGACTTTGACCCAGATCCTTACAGTAGATGACAGTGAGGCATTAAACGAACATTAATGTTAGCATATCAATTTCCCCCCCTAGAGATCATATCTATATCTTTTATCGTCAAGAGGCAAGTGGGTCAGATTTATGTAGAATGGTTTAGGGCCACTGCTGCATTGCTCAGATTGAGCAGCAGTGTCCATAAAGGCCAGAGAACCCCTCCAGTCCAGACCAAAGTCAGTCCAGCTACTTAAGTATGAGCCCTTTACTCTTGTTTCAGTTTGTGTGAAATCCTGTATACCCTGAGGTTGTCATCTAGTCAAGGGCCCCCTAAAGCTGCCTCTAAGCTGGGGAGAAGGTCAGTCAAAAGCTGGCTAATCATTTCTCCACTCTGCTCTGGAGTGACTACAGTCTCCAAGTCTGGATAAAGCCAAGAATGTGCAGAGGGAGATTTCTGAGAGCCGGTAAAAGTGCAAAAAACGGACATGCATGAATGCGGCCAAGTACAAACACTCTCCAGTCAGGTACTTCCCTGCTGGCAAATGATATACTGTGGCACCTACAGCATCAACAGCCTTTGTTTTCCTGATGGGGAAGTACAACACTTCCTGAAATTCAGAAAACATTGGTCATATCAGTTACTGTCTGCATAAAATGTCACATGGGCAAGGGTTAATGTTGCAAACCATTACAATATGACCAACTGATGAAACATAACCTCCTTAGAATCGTAGCTATTATTGTAAAGTGAAGACAACACTGTGCAAACATCCCTGTCTATCATGGCCATAGTGGCAAACATGATAGCCAAGGTCCCTCAGTACAACAATGTCTGATATACGACACTTACATGGGAAGGCCGTCTGTGAAAAATACATGAGGAGATGACGACACCGAGGGTCAAGATTTGCACCTCGGCCCGAAGTCAGCTCACGCAAAACAACCAAATGCCAACTGTCAGTATTTATGATGCGCTTACAATGGAAAGAAGCACGAGCACTGATGGTACATATGAATTTAGGAGAGCACCGTATGTAGGCAGAGGGTCAATGAGTCATCTTAAGAGTAGGCTAGCTGTTATTCTGAGAGAGATAAAGACAGAAAAAGAAAGACACAACAACAACCTCACAGTTTCTAGATGGCAGTATCTGACGGTGATGCTGGGATAAACACAAGCCTGATTCAGACTGAAAGACAACGACATCGCACCCAGCCGCTGGAACTTGACAAGGAGCAGAGACAGGTTTCTCCGGCGCTTTATTTAATACCTGTTTCAAAATGGCTTATCAGTGATCCCTTCAATCACACTTACATTGAGCTACAGGCAAAAGCTGATCACGGCTTTAGATATCAACCACACAATGGTGGAGTCAGCCTCTTGAATGCAAATGTGCAGCTGTATAGACGAGGTTGATGAATCAGCAAGGGATGAATTTGGGATGCCTGAGTGAAAAGTTAGAAGCAGATTGTGGCTGGAGGAAATCAGAGCCTATAGTGAATGAAAAACTTGCTCCCCTCCTATCAACCATAGACTGTTTATAAATACAGAAATACTATATTCATATATAGTCAGTGGCATCAACTACTACCAAAATCCCTGGAGCATTGCAGTTTACACTTTATTGCTCTAAATGTGAGTTTGTGTATCTGGACAAAAAGTAAACAGCGTTGCTAAAAGATGTGCATGCATATTCATTAAACGTTTGCAGAATAAATAAATAGTGAAGTGAGGCTTAGACTACACTGTATGTACTAGGGGGGGGGTGAAGCATGATGTTGCATTTAAGAAAATACAAACAAGCAGACTGGCAACCTGCTTTCACAATCTATCACATCAAAGCCCAACTGCTTCTCAAATCAGCATGACAACAACCCGCTCCCCGTCTCTCCCTGCTGAAAAGAGCTGCTTGCAGGCTTATTTGAGTCTTCCTGGGCGCCACCCTGCCTGAGCGGCGTGACCACGTATTCCTCAGCCGGCAGCAGCCTGCTGGGAGTGTCCACCACGGGGGACGACAGCTAGTAGCCAGAAACATTAACACTGGATCAATCCTCTCCCCATGTGTTATTGTAATGTACACCTGTCCAAACTTATGTATTATGTGTGTGTGTGTGTGTGTGCTATAAGTGACTGTTTAATGAGTAGAAAGTGAAGTTCCACATGATGGTTCCGGATTTGGAAATTGGATGTCAAATAAAGCATTGTAAGCAGCACTCACTTCTGTAAAACACACAGTGGCAGCTTAATTAATATTTACAATCTGTACCTACAACATGAAAATGAGATGAGCAGCATAATATAAAATTAAATGCTAATCAAATGTATCACATTCAATAAATAGTGATGGCCTACTGTGCTCTAGTAGCTACTCACTCCAAACACTGAAGCTCCTGATTGAAAAGTATTAAACTGATCAGATTAAAATACTGCACGATCGGCTAAAAATGAAAGGCCTGACATCTGCCACCTAAGTGTTCCATTATCTAAAGTTGCTTCACTACCACCTTTACTTTTTGAATGTGTGAGATCGAAACACTCATCTTGTATCACACTTAAGGTTTCCTCCATTATTTTCATATTTAAGATATTAGAAAACTAATTATACTGCTGCAAATTGAACAAATAAAGCCCTATAATGTAACACTATCAACATTTTGGTAAGATATGCTTGACAGCTTTATAAACTAGAAGAACATTTAGCATCACAGTTCAGTAAAGGGTCCAATAGTATTTTTATAATCCAAGTGAAGAATGTAGTGTATCTGTGTGAATTTGTTAGGGCATAAAGGTTTAGAGAAGATGTATTTTTGTTACCAGCCTAAACAAATTCAGAAGATCAATTGCAGTTTCCAACCAACAGCAGTAGCTACAAAATGTTGTGAGGTGCAGTATGTCTGCAAAATGTTGCTGAGAAAGAGGCGAAGCAGTCATTATTTTAACCCAAGGGGAGCTCTGCTTGATGGCGCATGCTGTCAGTGTGGACACTTCATTTGTAATAATCAGCTGGTGCATATTTGTTCATGTTGTCCTGCCGTTCTCTTGCCTGCAAAGCCGTGTGTTAGAAATGGCTTCCAGATTTTTACTGGAGAACAAAGAGAGCTAGCACACCTAAAATGCAACAGGCAAAGTGAAACTGCAGATACATCTACAGTCATATATCTACAGATTGTTGTGACACTCATGCATTACTTTTCATTAAATAAAAAGAAAACTTGCAGTGTGAAAAGGAACAATCCTTCAAAGTATAAGCGTACCACCTCCTCCTCATCATTTAGAGCAGACTGCAACAGTGTGGGTAGCAGGTAGAGCCTTTCTATGACAAGCCCGGGAGGTTGCACACACCTGAGCAAATATTCTTGCTGACTAAAGCTGCTGGATCAACACTAATTCAATAAATAAGATATTCTGCCAGCAAGATGTTCACACACAGAATCATAATCAAACATGCACACATATATAGCGCAGTGTGCTCACATGCACATTTAACACATGTGCACACACACCAACATTCTCCAGAGAGCTCTAACATTTCATCAATTAAGACACAGTGGAGCCTGCACGCGGCTGCTCCACTGGCGGGAGGGAGAGAGATAAACAGACAACTCTCTGGAGATGCTGTGCACTACGTCACAAGACCAGCAGTGAGAAAACAGCTCACTGGGAGGGGACGGCGGGTTCAGACATAGACGGAGCAATGAAAAAGGGAGAGAGCAAGAGAAAGCAGGGACAAGGACGAGGCTGGCTTCCAAAACAAATCAGCTATATAAACCTGTCTCTTGACAGCTCTAGGGTTCCTGTCCACGTGTTATGTGATTGCATGTGCTCATATTACAAGGATTACAGAGAAGGGTGGTATGCTCTCACTCTAACACTGTAGTGAGATGCAAATATACATGTCCTTTTAGATTAATAAAAAAAGGAAGGGCATAAGGACGGAATAATTGTAAAAAGATAGGATGGATTTCAATGAATCTCAATCACTTATTGCCCTGTGGGGGGTCAGAAAAATCTGCAATATGATAACACAGTTTCCTTCCTTATGCACTTCTGACAATTTTCACACACAGTAGAGAGGTTAGAGGTCATTCTCTGACTCAGTTTCCATCACCTGAGTGTGAAGCTGGAGACTGAAAAAGGGCATCCAGCCTTCTGCAGAACCATTTCCATTTCAAAGAGCTTAAAGCCCATCTGCATCTGGCATGGATCCCGTGGTTGGCGCTAGCCACCCTGTTATCCGCAATCAGCTCTAATTCAATCCACTGCCCGCTTGCCTTCACCTCAATAAAACAAAGGTGGTCCCGGTGACTGTGTCTCCAGATTCAGACCACTGCTGTTGCAGGTTGTACAAGCAGGTAAGGCTTAATGAGCCTCCGGACTTCCATGGACATAAATTGTATAAGGTAAAGTTTTTATCTTTATTCAGAGCCCAAAACTGACCCCATTAAGAAGGCTGTAAAAAATATTATATCTCTGGTGTATTCATTAATCAAGCAACAGCATTTTTAATAAGATCATGCCCACAGACATAATAATAAAGACCACACTGCAGCTTTTCACTGCTAAAATCAGATAATCTGAGTGTGTGTACTGAAGGTGTGTAGGTGTCTACCTCCACCTCCTACCAAACACAGATAAACATGGGGCAGCTGTGACCACTGCGGAGAGCCTGAGAAAAAATCAGACCCCTGACATTTCCATTGTCCAGACTGAAAGGAAAGGTTGCACAGCAGTAATTATATTTGGAGGGGAATAAGGAAACACTGTCTGACGTTGTCTGGGCTACCTAATCGTGTGTGCGCTCATGTGTGTGCGCATGCCTGTGTTTGCACGCTATGTCTGTGCATGTGTGTGTGTGCCCAACCAACCAACCAACCCCCTCACTAGCACTTGCATACGCCTAAGTCTAATCACTAGTCTCACTCACATGGCTGAATCAAGTCCCTTATTTTCTAGCCAAAAAGTCACAAAGCACTATGCCTCCACAAGGCCGTGATTACTCAGCGACAGGCTTTGTTATTGAAATAAATTTATAATAATTCTTTTACGGATACATGATTTGGCATTTTTTCTGCTGTAACACTATGAATTGCATTTTCTGTTTTCTGAAATGAGTTTAGTATCATTGTGCAGGATTGTGCTGCAAAAGCTGGAGATAAATAGAGTCAATAAACTGTGAGCTGCATCCTCAACTCATTCAGTCAGAGTACCCTCCCTCATCATACGTGTCCTCTTTTAAAGCCCAGCATGCTGAGCAGCAAGGCGTGATGAAGGTCTCACCCAGGTTCTTCTTCATACCTACATCAAGTGTTACATGTGATATTTATCCTTAAGTTTGTGTAATGACATGTAATCTACATCAGAGCAAGTTGTTTTCCCCCACAACTGTATGTATGATAAATAATGTACCTTTACCTTTTCAACAAGCCCACTCAACAATGTTGATAATATACAGCTAGAAAATTAAAACCTGTTCTGTTATAATGTTCAAGATTTAGGAAGATTGTATTCCACTCAGAAAGTGAAAGCTAGCAAGCACTCGCTGACATTTCAACAAGATGTTCCTTCAACTTCTACACTTACTACTAATCAACAGCATGCTCATGTCGTAAGGTTACACATAATAGAAGGGAGAGGAGTCCAGCTAATGTAACTTGTCTCCCTTCTATGGGTCCAGCTGTGGAGATGGCAAATGACTAGCTAGTCATGTAACTTCATGTAACTAACATCAATCATGGCTGCTATCCATTTATGTGTCCAGGCGTCAGAGCCAATTAATGTCATTAATTGCACCTGTGATTCTCCTGCTATGACAAGTCAAAATGTCTCCTCCTATTTAAATGATATAATGATATAATTATTATTTCTAGAGCTAACCCCCAGATGTTGCACCAATCAAATAATCAGTGTGTTGACAGTTGTCGGTTGTAAAAGACATTTACATTTCCTTTAATTGGCAATTACAAATTTAACCAAGTGTGATAAACCATTTATTTTTCAAATTTATTACGACCTTTAACTCCTAATTTCTTCAAAATAACATTACCCCATTACTCATAATGCTTCCTCCATCTTAATAATGGTGATTTATTATTTGGTAAGTAGCAACTCTCCTCAGATGAATACAGATGAAAGATCAATACTAGATAGATACCACAGATAAATACAAGCACGAGATGAAACTGAAACAGAAACAGTTAGGGGTATAATTAATTTATTGCCTGTCCCTTGACTGGAGGAGGCATCAGTGGAGAGAAATGTATTATGTATGGAGGTATCAGTAAGAAAATACATTTAAAAAGTGGAGGCTGGAAAAAAAAAGACATACCTTTCCCTCTAAATTCTAAACCATCTCTTCCGTATAGATAAAAGAATTATTTATGCTTTCAGAGCAAACACTGGCATTGCCATGTTGACTAGACTAGTGCTCATTATCTGAATACCAGTCAACCTTTGGGGTTACAAGCAGCTTAAGTGTCTGCACTTAGTCTGGAAGAGAGAAACCAGACAGAAAGCAGGCACACCCTTTCACCCTCTACTTCAGGGCAGCACTGCAGTAGGCTTGACTGTGGAGCAATTTATACTGTACTAAAACAAACACAACACAGGTGAAGCCTCCTGCTACTGTATATCCACCAGCTAATTAGTCCGTCAACAGGTAATTAAGCAATAATCATTTTAATAATAATAATAATCATTTAAATGTCACACATCGTTTTAAATGAGAGAAATCGTTTAGAAGACAACAGCTTGGGCCCTAGAAACTAGTGATGGGCTTTTATCACTACCTACCCAAATTTTAATAACCAGTAGCTTCATAAATGTAAATAATTGTTTAGCTGCAGACCCAGAAATGAAAAGGTCTGTTTGTTTTATACTTTCAAGAATTGAAACTGTACTGCACACAGCAAGACATTCTTAGAATAACTAATGTAGTGAAATGAATATTTACAGCGGCTGACAAATAAAGGTGACATCAAAATGCGGCTGATGGCTTCCCTCATTTGCTTTTTTTTTTTTTTTTTTATGCGCAGCGATGCCTGCCAGTTTCACCAGCAGGTTACCATAGTAATCAGAATGAAACTGCCCGATTTTAATTTCTGGGTTGACACGTTTCTGTCAGCAATATGAAGGGTACTGGTGAAAAAAAGGCTGTCAGGTACACAAATCAGAGCAGCTTTTATTATTCAGTAAGAGTACAAACATCTGTCTGCCTCTTCAACTCCAGTGCTTCATGTTTTTTAGGGAAGGCTGTGAGTGGATCTTTGGGGAGTCATGGTAAAAAAACCATAATTAACAAACAAAACCATTTCTGCCCTTGGTGTTAATCGTGGGTGAGCATGTGGTGGCTCTATGATGGTGCAGTTTATCATGGAGAGGACTGTGTGGTGGCTCTGTAATGCACCATTGGCTCTCCTGCCAGGTCTGCCAAGTCTACAAGAAAGAAAAGGAAACGTGGCCCATGTAGGGAGTGGCTGTGGGTTTGGTGCAAAAAAGAAAACAGCTCTGAGACGTTTGGTAATTTTGTCAGCTCCTATTCAAGCTTCCTTTTTACTCTTTGATGGCTAAATATTTTGCAACTGCTATGCAACACATGTGGTGGAATTTGTTGAAACTAACAAACAATGTGGGTTTTACTTTAAATTCAGTCTCACAGTGTCAAAAAAAGTCCCACATATTGGCAGGAAACATGTCTTAATCGTGAATGCTGAAGTTGAAATTCTTGTAATTTGGATGAGTGATAATAATAATAAATAGCTCTCTGCACATAAAACATGCAGTATGTTAACAGTTGTTTTTCAGAAAATGAATTATAGTCATTTAAAAAGTATTAGACTTAGAATTGTTAACAAATTAAATTTCCCAATGGATTCAACCAAAAACTTTCAAAGCTTGAACGTCTCCCCAAGGCTACAAAAGCTGTAATAACAAAACACACACACACATATTCTGTCTTAAAGAAAAAAAAGGATGCTGTTGATGAAATTAGGGAGGAGATGAAGACCACTGAATAAAAAAAAAAAGAAAAAACAAACATCATCTATCACATTTTGACATGCTAAGAGTCAGTGGAGCGTGTCAATCTACAGTAGCTGGTAGTCAAGTCAAGTCAAGTCCATTTTATTTATACAGCGCCAAATCACAACAGAGGTTATCTCAGGGCACTTTTCACATCGAGCAGGTCTAGACTGTACTCTTTTTAATTTACAGAGCCACAACATTCCCCCCATGAGCAAACACTTGGCGACAGCTGCAAGGAAAAACTCCTTTTTAACAAGAAGCAACCTCGAGCAGGACCAGGCGGCCATCTGCTTCAACCGGTTAGGTTGAGAGAGAATGATGGATGAGGAGAGAGAGAGACACTAGAGAAGCACACAAACACAACAACAATATAACAACCATCATTTTAATAGAAATATGACTTCTAATGATATTAATAGCAGGCATGGGTGTCAAGCTGGCTTTTAGCTCCTGCTTTATTCTCATAACTACACCACATCCAGGTTTAATACACCCCCAGGCCATCCCCAACACGCCAGAGGCACTGTCAATACCTCATAGCAAACAAACAACTGGTCTAAAGACAACTTTCTGACATAGAATTCACACTTTCCTTAAGTTGCATTGGCTCTCAAGAAACCCATTTATAAAATAAATAAGCCCAGACAAGGTAGCATTACCTTACATACCAAGTGTGAACCTGCTCAAGTTTCTGATTAAGAAGATTAAGCATCTGACAAACTACGAGACCCCATATTTCCCTCAAGAGCTGGAGGATGAAACACCACGCTGAAAAATGGACTTTGTCAGGTGGAAATAAAGCTGTATCCAGTGGGATCCCCATGTTGCTCTATGCTGCTAAATGTTTACTGACATGTTAACATACCATTGACCGGATATAAAGATGGACGACGTGTTTTCACTTCCTGCCGCTATGCAAAAGTGAAGCCAAAATGTCTCCTTTCCTGCAGCTGCCATCTTGCTTGTGTGATGTCATTTGTAACCAGAGTTTGTGCAGTAAAGTGGGGTGGTGGGATAACACACACTCCCTCAATTGACTTAGCACCTGACGGAGGTTTGAGAGCCGCTGTCACAGCTGTCAATCATGATGTCAACCCCCTTTTTATAACATCAAATAACTAATTAAAACTTATCAAAACTGGAACTTATCAGTATACATTATAGGACAAGCATCCATGTGATAAGACTGACATAAAATGACATGTCATGTTTGGGAAAAATGTCTACTTTGATTTTTTTTTAGTTTGGCTCATGTCCCATTTGTTAACATGGATTGGGTGGGATTGATGACCTATACTGCAGCCCACCACCAGGAGACAATCAAGATGTTTTGACCTCACTTTTGAGGAGCTCTAATATATCCTTGCTTATATTGTTTTTATCTATTCTGTAAAGTGTCCATGGGTGTCATGAAAGGCGCTCTAAATGAAATGTTTTATTATTATTATAAGAGTTATTACAATAATAATAATTTTGTCCATACTGCCCACTTTAACAATACACAGCTTGTCATGCTAATGTGTCTAGATTTAAATAGCCAACATATGGAAACAACACCAGGCCATACAGAGAGTTGAAACTAAATGAGCTATATCACTTGATGGGTATCAAACCTAAATACTTTTATGAAGCAGACTGAAATGTTTCTGTTAGACTGTCAAGAAATAAAAGCTGGTATGCCACTAACCTTTGGCTACAGCTTGCTTATCTTCAAAGCACAATGAATAAATGATAAGCAAATCATAGAAAACTAAATATTTTCATCAGTATAATTGATGCCAAGAAGAAAAGTTCTCTGTAGCTTTCAGATACAGCAGATCTTCCCTTACAGTCACTGCTTCCAACATGTTAACAGAACATGCATCTGAAGGTAACAAAAGTTGACGGGAGGGGGCTTTGAGAATACGGACGCAAAAGGTTCTCAGGTTGTTGCGGCCTCCTCAGCTGACCCTCAAATCATACACCCTGGGGGTAGAGATAATGAGCAATGTGCTCAGCAGGACTCAACTGCTAGTGACTGCTAGCCTGGAAACAAGTTCTCACTCCTCTTAGCATGGCAGCTTGTAGAGAGTCTTGTGCTTTAGCTTGTTACATTCTCAGCAGGACTGTTTTTCCACCAGCAGCAAACCCGCGTGAACTTTTCAAATCAGAGAGGACAGGTTGGGTTTTAAAAACAATGGCACCGTCCACAAAGCCAGCATTATATGAAGCTAGCAATGTGTGACAACAATGAACCAAAGCCTCCACACCCGCTTTTAAGAGGTGTTGAGCAGCTATAGCCTGAGGGCCTTTGATTTTTTGAGTTAACCTTCAGTCTGTACCCTTTTTTCTCTTCCCTGCTATCAAGACAGCTCCCCTCAAAGAAGCCAACTGTCTGATCGAAAGATAATGGGACCCTGCAACGGCTACAATTGAGACTGTGAGAGAAACTGAGGTGTTATTCCTATTGGGGAATGAGTGCTGAGTGACATTTTGAGAATCTAAAAGAAAATGTCAGATGAGCAGCTAGGAAGGTTGACTGTATCTGGCCGAAGCAGCTGAGTCAAGGCCTTTTGCCTCATTCCTATACTTGATTTTAAAAAACTGCAGTGACTCACTTCTAGCTGGGCTGCAACAACAACAACTAAATGAAACAATATATACCCAAGCCTGAATCTGCATCCCAAACATGATTTCAAACAATACCTTGTTTTGAACAGTGGCAACCTATAATAGGGAGCTTTTCCGTGACAGCAAAGAGGAGACTGTGGCACAGGCACTCACTCAGAGATGTCTCAGAGCTAGCATGTCAAGAGCTAGAGGGGATTATGTAAGTCACTCCGTATTCTGGGTCACCCAGTCGTTTTTGATATGCACTACTACTGTACCGCTGCACGCTCACTGCTAAGATTGTATTTAATAAATTTTCAGTGTATGGCCGAAGCCTTATATGAAGTTAAAATCTGCAAAAAGTAATTGTCATTACATTTTATACCATTTTATTTTTGCGTGCAACTTTGCTACATAAGTTAGGATTTACCTGAGTATGGCAATTTCCTTTCTGACCCGAGTATGCCCTAAAATAGAGTTAATCACTAACTTTGATTTCAATTAGCAGTAGAGAGACAGGCTGTAGGGTTGATATCATCGAGTGGAAAAATATGGAGCTGGTCCATAAACAGTAAATAATGGAACAACTAGTAGGATTATATATGAACAGTGGTGACTTGTAGTCATTTTCTTACTCAAAGTTGGAAGGCCTACATTACAGTAAAGTGGATAGGGTTAGGAACAACAGCAACAGACAAAGAGAAAATGTCACCTGATCTCATCACCAATTGATGTTTTCATGTGCTGACTTCTAACTAAAGGCTCAGTATTAACTTGACTCTCCACATATTACTTACAAATTCTGTTTTAGGGTGTGTTTTCCCCTTTAAATCCAAGCTAGAGAGATTTCTACTCCTGTAATGAAGACTAACCTCTGCTGACAATAAAGTGGGGGGAAGGAAATATATTATTTGTGTGGGTGGTTTTGTTTCAAAAGACATAAGAGCAAGCCTAAACAAATATGATCTGTGTTTTTGCAAAACCATGCAACAGCTGAATGTGCTTTATGAAGGCAGCTACTGTCAGGGCAGGTAGGACGTTTGGCTCCTGAACAAGGTGCACTCATTGTTTCTCTGGTTGTGTCATATTACTCCCATTACAGGACAAAACCCAGCTTGTTCTCAGTCACAGTGCAGTAAAAAAAAAAAGCCTAGCATGTGAAATAACTCTGGATATGACACTGAACTCCTCTGATCCTACCTTGTTGACTAAATTATTTATTTATTATTAACAGTCACTCCTAAGGAAAATTCACCTGCTAACAAATAGTTACAGTTAAACAAAACAGGAAGTTAAGCGATGTTGACTTCACAATAAATGCATAGTCAATATGACAAATGCTCGCACAGGAAAAACATACTAAGGAAAAACATAGGATTAAAACATAATTATTGCATGTCATAGGTGTTTTTTCACGTCGGTAGCTATACTGAATCACAAATGAAAAGTTAACCTGCTATCACATGTATTTTTATTGAAATTTTATTTTGTTTCTGACCGGAAAAGCATCTCCGTGTTATTTCCGGCAGCTTCATTGTTGTAGCATAAAGCTGCTATTGACAGCTGTCACCTTCTGCTTTCACTGTCCTGGATTCACATCTAGGTTTACAACATAATAGTGGAGAGGGACGTCCAGAGTCTCCACTTATTAAATTAGTTAATGTTTCACTAGTTAATGAATAAAAGATGCAGTACAATGCACGAATATGTCCTACTAAACACTCCCTGTGCTGGCCGGTGTTACGGTTTAACGAGTGACCGTGCTAAGTGATGCCTTTCAGCTGAATGGCAGCTGTTGAATGCAACACCTGGGTATCCCCCTAAAAACCCTTAAATTTGACTTTAATACTTTTCTAATGAATGTTCGCCTGTGTTTAATATCTACGCCAAGCATTTATGTAAGCCAAATTGTGCTCACCTCTCCTGACGTTTATTATAATGTGGAAAACAAACAGCACAGCACATACACTGGAAGTCCAGTTACAGCCTAGCTTGTGATTTTACAGTTATTCTCAATAGGAAAGTGATTCATCTTCAGACAATGAACCTATTTAATAATGTCAAATTCCTCATTAGACGCTAGCTGCTCTGGTAATACACATAACCACATTAAGAGAATGCTTCTTTTTGGCAACACCGGTTAATTTACACAATGTAGAACAAAAAGTACCAGACGAATATACACACTGTGTTGAAGATTCAATTAAAGCTTATTTTAAGGCTTTTAAACAACTGCCGTCACCACGACAACCACAGACGCGTTCTGTCGACAGTCATCAGATAACACGGTCACTCGTTTAACCGTAACACCGGGCACGTCTCCCGTGTACCAGGAAGAGACGCAAACATCACACCTATACTGAGGTTAAACACGTATTGTTACACCGTATTGATACACACAGTTAACACGTGATGGGTGTGTAACGTGTAGTTGTCGTTTCTGTTGACATTCAACGAGGTTGCAGCCTTTAACAACTTTATTTTCTGCCTCGGTGCTTGGCCTATTCTCACGTCGCTAGTTTTCGCAGCATCGGTTCGGCGTTGCAAACACCCACCCACCCCTCCTGCACCATTTCCGTGTTTTAATACGGACTTCACTTCCACAGAGCCTGTGCCACGTCAAATAAATACGCAGGCTATTTTGTTGAATATCAACGCAAAGGCAATACACAGCTTTAGCAGCATACAGCGTTTAATACTCTGTTGTCAAACGCTGCGATATTGTTGCAGGATAACCGGTTGATGAGTGGAGGGCTGGCATGACGTGTCTAAATCAATGAGTCCAACACAAGCGATAATGTAGCGTTAAAACAACACAACTTACCTAGTGCCACCTCGCAGGCTTTGCGCAATTGTGAATGGTGAGCCTTTTTCACCTCCTTGTCGGCCAAAATCTTCTCCAAAGCTCGTGTCAGGAACATGTTTTTCGTCTTTTTGCCCTCAAACATGTCGCACCGGAATTTGGGGCGAGGTGTGCCTGGGTCCCAAGCAGGGGGGGCTGAAGCAGCCTCGATTGTAAGATGTATTCCTGTACAAATGTCAACCTCAGAGCCCCCCTAACAGACAAACATAAATAAACACAGAAGGTGGGGTAAATCCCTCAGATTTCCATTAACGACCTGCCTCCTGCGCCATGTTGGAGAGAGGAAACGACGTCACGTAGGTTGGAAAGCGGCCGCAGTGAAAGAGAGAGGGAGAGATGAGAGGAGTGTAGTCGTTTCAGCTGAGCTCCCTCCAGATACACATTTACAAGCTTATGGACTTCAACTCATGAATATGCATGTCAAAAAAAAAAGAAAGAAATATTAAGCAACCAGCTATCTCAGCTTAAGTGTGTGCAGGTGATTCCTCTATTTAAAAAACGTGTCACTTTTAAACATTATGTAGTATTTTTAGGGGAGGGGGCTTTAGTGAATATGTATTTTGGATTTGTGTGTATGTGGTGTAAACAGGAAAACTTATTTGTTTTTGTTTTTTTAGGTACTGATTATCATAATTGAAACCAAAGAACAATCTCACTCAGCATTCACCAAATATTTATAATTATTCATTATTAATACTATTAATGAGTTTTGTCACTCATATTTAGTCTATGAAACTTTTTGTTGAATGCATGAAAATGTACTTTTTTTTAATGCTTTACTTTGGATGATACTTTTTAAAAATGTCATATCCTAGTTCTTTAATTTGCCTTTACTGTTTACATGTAGTTATAAATGGATGAAAGTGTTTCCTTTAAATTTGTTATTAAAATGTAAGGATTGTTCTGATTTTGTAAATTTGCCATCTGTTTGTTATTTACTTCCATTATGTCTGCCATTTGACCTCACATTGTTTTATCTTATGCTTCAGCACATTCATAATTGTTTGTGCTTACATGGTTTGTATAGCTACACTGCACTGCCTTTTATACATTTAAGTAACATTTAGCAAAGTCCAACAGAAAATTCATCCAGGAAATGTGGCAATTTGACAACACAGATTTGGCAGTTGTGGGCGGCATAGTTCACTTTCCTTTTGGACTGTCTTGCGTGCCGGTTTCACCATGTCTGAATCCGTAAACAAGAGGAGCAGAGCTAGATAACTAGAGACTGGCCATGAGGAGAGGGAAGTGATAAGAGGGTGTTTTAAAGAGAGATCTTGTTAAAAGTTCTGCCTTTAAATCTATTATTTGCTAATAAATAAGCTCAGTGACCAATAGATAATGAAAGCCATAAGACTAAAATCATGTCATCACCATGGGTACAAAACATAAATAAGGGACACACATCTGTCATTTTGGATGTAGAGATGAAATACATGTGGCAATATGAACATGTAGCCTACTGTGTTACATAACATTTATTCAAGTACAATATTACACATTTATTAAAACCTCATATAAAGCACATAGGCTGTCAAAAGTAAACATTTCTGACACTGTCATTGATCCATACCTGAGTAATGAAACAGTAAAGCTACTGAACTGACAGGTCACTCTCTCCCAAATTCAGTCTGAACCAAATAAAAGAGAAAAAAGCATATCTAACAAACAATAAAAAATTTCAATTGAATCCAGACCCTAGATTGTCAGGTGATAGCACATTATATACACCTACAATGTTGCAGTAATAAAGGCATTAATACATTAACATTATAATCTAAGAATCTAAACTGGCACTTGGTAAGAGTAATCCAAAATATCCTACAGTAGTGAAAAAAATAATTATTGAAGACTGTTATATTCATTAAAATAGCTTGTTTAGCAAAATATATTTTTTGGAAGACATTAAAATCTTAGATTATTATTATTTCATTCAAAAGTGCTGCTGTATCATGACAAGTGCTTACATGATCACCATTCACTATAAAAAAGCTTATTTGTTTTGTTAGTGGAGAGCAACAAAGAATTCAGGGGGACAACGGGCCGATTTCAAGCTGGTCATTAGAATACATGGGACACATCACATCTCACTGATCCACCAAAATGCTCTCTGACACTGTACATATTTGTTGTTATTAAATGTAAACTGATCTCTTAAAGGATGTTTTTTGGCCCTAGAAACACACCACTGTCAGTTCATATCATTTCAGAAAAGGAGAAAAAAAAAGGCGACCTCTAGAAACAAGAAAAACAAATAAAATGCTTTTCTGGCCTTTTGCAGCTCATCACCTGATAATATCTAGGAGGAATATGAGGTGCCAAGATAAAAAAGCTGTAAGGATTGAGCTACAGTATAGTGCGGTCATATATATGGAAATCTTGTGCTGTCTATCTCACACTTCTTCAGAAGGCCTGATGCAATGGCCTTCACTGCCCTCATGGTCTCAGTGCAGGTCGGGTTGATCAGGGATTCAGGCAGGAGGAAGCCGAAATATCCTGTATCTCTAAGCTCGAATGCAAACGCGTATTGGATGCCGTTCCTGTAGGCCCAGTCAATAGAACTGCCTGAGCTAACATCTGTGGAAAAAAACAACATAACAACATAAGAAAAGCTTAGAATAGTATTTGTTATATAAGCATTTCCAACAGTGAGCCAAAAAGTTGCCCGCATTTAGAAACACACAGCAACATCTGACAATAAGAAGCTTCAATTTGAGGTAAATCTGAAGGCAGTTCATTCTTAGCAGCGTTACATCACAGCACAACACAACAGGTACAGTATGACATGGGAAATCATCAATTCAGTTTCCATTGCTAAAATTGGAAGATACAATAAAGAGAAGGAACTGTACTCACACAGAGTAGTGGAAGCAGGTCCATATCTGTACCTCACTCCATAGGCAGAGTAAAGGGCCGTCACTGCATTATGAGCTGCTGACTCCTAGAGAGTAAAGGTACAAGATCAATAACATTACGTCATGGTAAGATTTAATATCAATCTGCTGTAGTTGACTCCAATGTGTGATCATAGAGTAGGCCAAAGAATCCGTACTGTAAATACTTCTCAATAGGAACTTTATTTAGTGATTTATTAAGAAATGGGTGCCTTACCACACAGCTGAAGTTGGGGATGGTTGCATACTTGTAGGAATATGGGTAGAGCAGCATTTGGGCGTACGCATGGATGGATATGTAGGCTTTGATGCGCTTCTTGTGCTTGCGCAGGAACTTGGCGACGGCCTTAACCTCAGGCTCAGACTCGGGATAGGGGCCGCAGTAAGTGTCATCACAGGGATGAAAGGAGGCACCCTCATCTGGAGAAGGATCAGGGAATATCTTATCATATCCAGGATGCATTTAAGTGACAGATCTGGATGCACACATTTCATTTGAGAGGCTAGGCACTGTGATATGGATTTTTTTTATATTCTTAACTCATCCAACTACCATAACAATTCATTCAGTGTAAAGAGATAGAGAGAAACACTGTGGGGAAAAAAACTAATACAGACACAGATTGAAATCACCACATTTACATTATAATGCCAAGGGTAACAGCAGCCAAAGACGAGTGTAGCGTCTCAAAATGCTTTGCACAGACACACAGACCCCACTGGCATGATGTTTTGGGGGTCTGATGTGCACACCATCCATGGCTCTCCCTCCAACAGACTACATTTGCATTGTTTGTGCTTAGAACAATGAATATCAATGTATGTGTCCTTGAATGATGTAAATGGCTGGTGCAAAAATAAACATAAACCTGTTTACAGGACCTGGCTTGCTCTGAGAGGATTCACTCAAAGCAGCAAAGGACACACTGAAAGACACACATCTTCCCAAGGGATTCACTTTTGATTAACAATATTTTTGAACTTGAAGAATAAAGGCTTCATGTGGGATGAGGTGACTCCTGTTTTTTAGGCATTTCAGGAATTTTGTTGAAACAGTGTCAGGTAAATAAGGATGAATATGGATCACTGGTACAAGAATAAGGCCGTTCGATTCAAGACTATTCACTCAGAAAAATGCAGGTTTAATTGACATCAGACTGCTTTGCTGTGACATTAGGCTACATTGATGATTGTACAGTCCCATATCTATAAACAGCTGAAGCAATGTGGTAGTCAATATCACAAATTAATAAGCATGGATTTTATTCTAGTTGAAAGTTATCTTAGTGCTGGCTATGTCATGCTCTATGCAATTCTGAAATGATCCAGTAAATTTAGGTCTTAGCCCTATAATCATGCCGTAATTCCCTGTGGGCGTTTCTATGAATTTTATCATTAATTTAAATAAATAGTCAAGCCCACAGATACTGTATGGTTTCACAAACACCATTGCCAAATTTATTACTTCCCTTTCTCTGCTTATTTGATTACCAAATACATAGTTCTGCCCTATAATAATAATGTTTTTACAATCATACTGTACATTGCTGTGCACACACTAACAAAGATTTCATGTTGTTGATAAGAGTCTTTTTTATTTGCTGCTGAGATAGTTAGATTTAGTCTTGGCCAAAAATGTTCTCCATTTTTCTTTTCTTACAGCACATCTCCATGTCCATGGATCCATGTCCACAAAAATCTTCAGTGTATTCTCAAAGCCCCTCCCAGAGTGATGATGACTCAGCAAATCCCACCAGAGACTAAATGACATCAAATTCAGATTGTTGTCACCACAAAGATATTTTATCCACAGCTTACATTCATTAATAGACAAAGAAGACAACATCAGCAAGAAGCGCCTTGCAAAGCTGCAATGTGTGTGTGTGTGTGTCTATGTGTGTAAAATAATTGAAGTCCAGTGTCATCAAACTCACCACACCATTTCACTTTCCAGTTTCTATTAGCATCTACTCCTCGGCAGTGGAACTTGTGATTTTTGGACCGTGTTTTCCTCCAGAAACGATCCTACAGTACAAAACACACACTGTCACATTATGTCTACTGATAGTCAGACTCACTGAACAATAATACATCTGCTACTCATACCGCTCTAGTGGCTCTATTTCAAACAATATATGCAGATAGTAGTTGAGGGGCATTTTTCACAGGCGTTATTTTCTCTGAAGTATAATTATATTTAATGGCCAGAAATCACATTGTTGTCTCTCTGCTGTTGAGTTTTTCAATTACAGAACAAATTCTGATACAGATGCTCAAAATATTTCCAGTATGATTTTTAATGATAATGTTCAAAATCAGTTTTTACTCTGAATATACTTACACTTACATAATATTGTTGTCAGAAAAGTTTGAAACTGTTTGAAAATCCTATAATAACATTCAGTCTGTGATGTAGGTGTAGAGAGAGCTTCAGTACCGTGGTCCAGCTGAAATGGTATCCATCCACGTTGAAGACCGGCATGATATAGAAGTTGAGCTGGTTGAGCAGTCGCCTCATCACAGAGTCATACTGGTATGAGTTGATGGCCTGTAATTATTTAAAAAAGAGTGTAAATATACTGCATTTGTATTTTAACTGTGAACTAACTCGATTACTGTATGTTATTGGTGTCATTACTATGCTATGCTTTGATAAGTGTATGTATCGTAACCATTGCAGTGCTTTAAATGCCTAACAACAGTGGGTTAATACTACGGATGAGGATTGTAGAGAGGAGATCTGGGCACTGGGGTAATACTGCTAATAGACTCAGACTTAGGGCAAGGTTAGTGTGTTAAGCCTTAAACTAAGATGGCACCCTGACCTCCAGTGGCCAATGTCAGCAACTACATTATAGTGGATTTTCAAATTTAAAGGCTTGGGCCAGATTTGATTATTTTGAATGAAATGTTCTCCCTAGTTTTTTCTCACTCATTCTTTTTTTTTTTTTTTTTTTAAATGTCAGTCTGGTCCTGGTTTCCTTTTTGCAATTTATCTCCCTTCATCATTCACTCACTTCCTACTCCTTTTATATCCTTCTTTGAAGACTATTGAACTTGGAAATCATGTCATGGCCTATGGTGAATTAGTAATGTATTACAGTCACGGTTCACTTATGAAAACTGCTTGTCTGATAAGGTTTTAGACACACAGGCACTTATTCAAATTGCCACAAATTGACCATTTTAATAAGTGATTGCAAACAGAGTGGCTGTAGAGCACAACAGAACATTGTATAGTATAGCCCATAAACCTGGGCATGTGTTGCTTTTTAGTGGCACATATTGAAACAGTTCATTTCTCCTCAGCATCGGCTCATTTGGTTACTAAAGCTAGATGGTAAATATGGATTTTAGCATTTGTTTAGACTTCTAAAGATAAACATTTCTTTTAAGTCTTTGACACAGCACTCTAAACTGATATATGCTTTCCTTCATTTATCTTAACTTTCTGGCACTCATTGAGTTGCAAAGCCCACTCATCTGGCATTTACATAGTATAAAACAAGTCATTAAAAGTTCTTAATTTTATGGTCTAGTTCTGGTCTGGTACCGTCCTCACTTTAAAGGGTACTGACTAAGACTTTAAGGGTGTGATGGAACTTGAGTTAACGTCTGGGTTATGTTCAACATCTGAGCAATAAAGGGTATGCTTTAGTATTTGCATAATTGTGGATGACAAATGAGCAGATGTTCACATTTCATTGAAGACCCCGGTGACTGCACATCACAGACTGTACTGCTACAGGCTATCACTTAGAGATGTGTTTCTTTTGGGATGCAGTTGAAACATCAGCATTGGTGCAAACAACACATCAAATTCGAGCTACGTTTGGTTTGAATATTTAAACTTGCATCTTAAAATAAAACAAGGCTACCTCTTTGACAAACCACTGGCAGAAGGCAGGTCCTATCCACTCTCTGGCATGAACCCCACAGTCGATCCACACAGCTTTCTTCTGGGGACGACTTCTTTTTCCTAGCTGACAGGAGACAAGCACTGACAGTTTTGGAGTAACACAACAGTATGTTTGTCCATGTACCTGTGTGTGTGTGTGTGTGTGTGTGTGTGTGTGTGTGTGTGTGTGTGTGTATATGTTGGTTTTGTATGTGTTTGTCTCATACCCTCTCTCTTACCTGAAGCACATAAAGCGGCCTTCCTTCGTATGACTTTCCGACGGAGAACATGTCAACCAAGTCAGAGTGGGTTCTGTTCATTTCAAACATCCACCACTGAATCTTAGGGATAGGAAAAAAAAGAAAAAATTAAGAAAAGTAATTTAAGGATGTGATTTCAAGATAAAAAATAATAGATTTCACCTGTTCTGGACAATCAAGAGTAATTTCATTTCAAGGTTTGCCAGAGTGAACTTGTGTGGGTGTGTGACTGTGCTTACATCATCTGTCTGTGTAGTCGAACAGAAATGTATGAGCGTGTAAACAAGTGTGTGTTTTACAGTTAAGGAGAGGATCAAAGCTCAGCGTAATGAAGACTTGTGGGGGCTCTGAGGATCTGTGTCTGGAATGCATGCGAGCCTTGCTGCTTCATAGGACCTGACAGATTCATGAACCAGGAGCCTGATCGACCTGGGAAAATAAACACTCTAAAGCTGTGAAGTGTGTGAAGTAGGGTGCATTTCTCTGTGTGAGAGAGCACGAGGTTGTGGGAGAGAGACCTGTGGAATGGGGTAATTGGAAGTCTGAGAGCACCTTGGAGAGGATGTTTGTTTACTTTGTGTATGCGTTAGAGAGTGTGTATGTGTGGAAGATAGTTGGGTAGATGTTGGGCTTCACATATACCTCTTCCAAGGAGTGGTAAACTTCATAATCATACTGGGACTGTGACCTCCTCTTGCGAGAGGAGCGATATCCCGTCTGCTTTTCAATTTCCTTCTGCAGATTGGAGATAAACACACTGTGGAAGGAAGAAAAGGGAGTTAGACGGGCACCTGATGGATGTGATAGCCAACCACTGTAAAAGTCTTGCCAGTATGAGCACAGTCACCGGCCTGCATGTGTTCCCCAGAGAATATTGCTGTGACACCTTTCAATTTTTCAGTTTTTGCACATAAATAAGAACCGCTTATCAATAAATTACTTTATGAAGAATTTATAAGTTGGAACAAATGTTTTTATTATTGTTTTTTGAATCTATGACTGCTTTATAGTGCAAATATAGCCCATTAAAACTATCTAACCTATATATTTTTTCCCTCCTCTAGCATAGCTCTTTAATAGTTTCTGATAGATTATTACAAAGTACATAAGCCTTAAAACTAACCCTTTATTCACACCTTGCTAAACCTAAGTCAATAATATATTTTACTTCATAATACGCTATCAGGTCTGTAGTTACCATATAAATGCTAATAAATCATCAATAGAGGTATTCTACTATAATAATACATCAAATGGTGTTAATCAATTAATTCATGACTTTCCAAATAGTCCAATAAATGTCAGTGATAGAAAAGCTACCATTAAAAGTAACCTTAGTCTTAACTATAAGAATAAAGTTGCCCATTAAGGGTGGTAGTGATGGTCAAAGTACATGCATCACGAGTTCAACAGCTAGATAAAAGGGCACAGCAAGCTTGTTCATTTGCACTTGTGCACTTTAGTCTACAGTATGACACCTTGATAAATGTTTTTATTACTGTTAACGCCTTTAGCTGAACCTTACAAACTTCTCGTATCAATTATTAGTGACCTTGTACCTAAAACATCTAAACAGCTGGAGACTGCGGATGTGGCCTGTGACATGGTTGTCATTACATTTCTGTATATTTTTAATTTCTGATGAAATGGCTTTCTGAGTGCACAATGTCCTTGTTGATCTATTTGACATTTGTTTGTGTCCCACTTTACCCACAACTTAATATACGGTTAAAAAAAATCCCTTTAGTAATCCCTTTTTAAATTTAGTGAATTTAGCATTTCTGTTAAATATTGAAGACTGGCATGAAGTGGTGGAATCACTGGCCCTGGATTTTATTGTTTATTCCTAACACCAATTATGCAACTGCTCTCACTCATCCCATTCTTTTCCAAGATCGAAACCACTTATGTACATCAGTATTCATCCCATCCAATAGCACAGAGGATACTAGTTAGGCCACTGCTGTTAATCATTAAATTAAATGTCTTGAAAACAAGCCAAAACAATAATTATCGCCATCACTGTCTATCCCCATTGACCACTCAATTCCTATGCCTCTTCACTTTCCACTCCAACCCATAAATAAAATGATGTGATCTGTTTTCACAGCAGTAACGCAGGCAGCCAGACTCTCCTTACATACAGTACACTTCCTCATGAAGGTACTTACTGTATGTATTCATTTCTTTCCATAACTCCCTAAATAAGACTGAAAAAACTGTAATTTCCTTGTGAGTAAAACAAGATCATTGATGCTTCACTGCCTCAAAAACCCAGTCACCTACCAAAGACTGTCCCCTGCTGTGTAAACCATCTTTGAAAACTCCTCAGTCAATCAACAGAGTCTGAAGAAAAAAAAAACTCCTCCTCAGATCTCAAATTCCTCCCTTAGGACAGAGATGACAATGGAATTCTTTCAATCTGTGGCTGTGGCTGCTGTGATAAAAACTCCATCATTTCAACGTTAATTTTGTTGAGGGATGGGGTAAGAGAGATGAAAGGCTTTCTTTTTGGAGCAGATTGGTGAGAGGGGCTCTGATGTACAGTGTGTGTGTGCCCGTGTGTGTGTGTGTGTGTGTGTGTTTGTGTGTGTCCCAGCTTTGACAAAGTATGAGGCCTTTTGCATGCAAGCTATAGCCGCCTCTGCATGTGTAAATCATATTCTGGCTGGGGAAAGCTGGGTAATTGCAGCACCCTTTGGATAACAGATGTGACTCACAATGTAGAAACTCTGCTAACAAGATTACCAAATGTCTGAGAGTATGCAAGCATGCACATGCACTGCAGTATGTTTCTGTGTTTTGGGTTGGTGGCCTTACCGGTAATTGATATGTTCCTGTTTTAAGCGTGCACGTAGACCATGTGTGTCATTACGTTTCACATGCACATCCACAGTGGCATTGTGGGAGATCAGGGAAGCACTGTTGGGCTGCCAAAAGTCCACCTAAAAGGAAAAAAAAGGTAGGAGATAGGAGTGGGCAATATGCATAAAAATATCATGGTGTTTTTATATAGATTTTTTTGATAGATTAAAAAAAAAAAAATCAAAATAAGAAACTGTCTATTTTGGGCTTAATTAATGAATAACACACGACATAAGGAATTTTATCACATAAATCCAAAAAGTATTCATAAAGCAGTCAGTGACAGCAGCATTGCCCACAATGGCTAATTCTAAACAGAAATATGAAAAGGACAGCTAACACAGTATATGGTGTAGTAAAATCAATTATGCTTGACAAATCTATATAAACTGAGGATCTAATATGCTGTTATAGTCATATTCAGACAACTTTATTTATCCCAAAGGGGCAATTCAGTTCCACAGCCTACCCCAGTCACACATAAATAAAAACTCAATCTAGCAACAGCATTCAAACATCAGCATGCCAGTGACAACAGATCAACATATGGGTACAAAAGAAAAACACAAGCAATAGACACACTGTCATTCGATTTCCCCCCCCGGTATGTTTGATGCTACCTTACTCACAAAGAATGTACAGATCCAACTTTTTCTCACTGGAAACAGATTCAGATACCTCAGGTCAGGGCATCTACCAAACCATGTATTGAATTGATACCATTGGTCTCTTTTCCACACATTTCAACCCTGTATCCCTCACTGCAAGGAGCACATTGTAATTATTTTATGTTTATATTGATATTGACAAGAATCTGTATTTTTTGTATGCATATTTTATGTTATGCTATGACCCAACCCACTTGATGAATTTAGGATGTTAAGTAAAAAACTAACTGACACCATTGTATTATCTCCTCTGCTCTGTGTTTAAAACCAACCTCAACATTTGGTGATAATGACCAAATTGTTACGGTAAGTAAGACATGAACAGTTTAACATTCTTCCTGTCTCTTGCCCGAAAACTAAATCAGGTGAATGATGATGACTCTACAGTGTTAATGGGGCGAACACACTGATGGGTCCCATTAACAACCTGCCGTGAATGACTTTCCCCCTGCTTCCACTGCTTCGCTTCCAGTGTTTGACCTCATATTAGCAACAAATATTCTGCCTTTCAGCGTCTGCTATCAGGCCGTGATAGCCGGGAGTGTTAGCTTTAGCTGAACCAACTAGGCCAACCAAATAAACACAGACGCCATGTGGTAACACTGATAAAATATCAGTGAGTGGGAGCGACACTGAGAGAAAGAGAGTATTTTTGAAGCAAAAAGGAATGCACTGCTTTACAGATGATACATATGGTACTCAATGTAAAGGAAATACTGTACGTCCAGTGTTTCTGTGGGCAGACGTTTGTGAATGTCCCTCAGCTGGCATTCATTTGTAGCATGGGGGCAGAGACATGAAGCCTGGCACACATGCTTGTTAATGTGTCAATTGGTTTAATGGTTTACAGAAAGCATACCAGATTCATTTAACTTTGCTCAGAGCTACAGGGTTAGAAAAGCCTCAGCTGGACTGTTTGGTGCCCTTGACTGTAAAGCATTCTCTGCTGCTGTTCATTTATGGCGTTTCCAAATGGTAGAGTAACCCAAACGTTTCAGCACTGCTCCTCCATTAGCTAAACAAATCCAAAACAAATGTGCCTAAAAGGGCACTGTAATTTCTACAATCAGATAACTCAACTCATCACAAAAATGTCTCTTTCAAGTTAAAATTTAATAGCTGTATTTATAAGCCATAAAGATGCATTCTTTGTCCGCATTATAAATCTTTTATCTCCTGATTGTTTATGCGATTTGTCTTTTTTCTGTGTGTCTTTGTCTGTGTATACACAGGGTGGCAATAAATTTAATTTGTGTTGTTTTGGTTGATGTAATATAGGCATGGGCAGGACAAGAAAGGAAGATTTATAGTTCAATAAAAAAAGAGCTGGTTTCCCTGAGAGCAGATGAGGTGAAGCTGTAGTTGAGTGTTAATATGGGAACTAATGGAAGGCAGGTTGACCAAAATAAAAAACAATTCTTATTTAATATACATTGTAAGAAATTAGGTCTTCCATTTTATGTGAAAGAACACTTAATGCTGTTGTAGCAGAGTCAGAGGCAGTTTATAAAGTATCTGTTTGGCTTTTATTGTAAACAGAATCAGCTTAACAGATTTGCAAAGAACTCAGTAATTAATTAACATTAATGGTGCATAAAAGTAAGACGTGTGGAGGAACTGATTAAATTGTAAATCCACCCTATAGAGAATTAAACATTTATTCAGAAAATACTGTGTGGCTTTTAACGAGCCTCTCCTAAAGACAAACAACAGTCTGTCTCCCCTCAACAGCAGACAGACGTCATCTAGAGACAAATGCTGACGCTGCTCCATACACAGTAAATTACAGAAGAACAGGGACGGACACAGACGTGGTGATTTTATTCAGATATGGGCACATCTGATTTGCAGATTTAAGTCATGGAGTATATCAAACCAAATATCTATGAGCCTGGAAAGGGACAAATTCTGTGTCATTAGTCCAGGGCCCACTGGAGTTTTCACATTACTTCAGTTTAATCTCATTTATGAGTAGCACTGAAATGATAAGTCAGTTAATTGATTGAAAAGTTTGATTGATAAACAATAAGTCATTTTTCAAGCAAAAATAACAAAGGTTGTCCAATTTCAGCCTCTCAATTGTTCAGATTTTATGCTTTTCTTCATCTTATGTGATAATAAACTGAATATCATTTTATAGACCAAACTAATAATCAGATGACTTACAAAATATTAATAAAAATAATTGTGAATTGTAGCTAAAGTTTAGATGGAACCACTGTGCTATTTCCAAGATTTGGTAAAGAGGTAGAATGGTACAAGCAATGGCTACAAGGAATGCTAATAGGCTCAGTAGTGTTATAATAATCATCTCATGTCCCATTTCAGTAACAGTCATTAACGTGTGCATCTCATGGAGCTGAAGCAGTAGAGCATAAGAGGAATGATTAACTTTTTGTAAAAATTTTGAAATAGCTTATCTTAAAAATAAATAGCTTTCTGAAAAGGTTTTTGTTGTACTGGGTGCACTTAGGAACTGTTGTGTGTTTTCAGGTGTTTGGAACAGGAAAGGTAAAAGCCATCATGGGTATAGGTTAATATTATGTCAGTCAACAAAATAAAACTATTTCAAATTAATACTTGAAAAATGTGAAATTTTGTTGATGATGGATCTGATTCTTGTTTTGATTTAATTTTGTACAGCGTAAAAAGTTATTATTTATTATGTGACCTCATGCCTTGTCTGAGGATGAAAAGTTTGACTCTGGCACTGGAGGCACTGCAGTGTGGCTAAGCTAATGAAAAAACACAGCTGTCCAAACAGTAGCTGCCACTGCCTCGGTTGGCCTTGGACCACAGTGCCCGCTGACCTTCCATACAAAAAAAATCTCAGGCCAGATCCTGACCAGCAGTCTGGCTCTGTCGTGATATCCCTCACCATAAATCCAAAGCATTTACCTCTTCCTGCTCAGAGCTGTGCTGGTCTTGGACCACTTTAACAAAAGTTTGACCTGAACTCACACAGATGCCTTTAAGATATGCACTTGATGAGGCTACATAAATTCAACCCAAGCAGACCAAACCAAACTGTTGAAACCAATCACATCTCCCAGGGGACAGAGCCAGAGGTTTAGAAAAACCAACGTCAAAGTCTCCTCAGTCACCCCTAAGAACATCTCTTTTTACTTGTTTATTTATTTCATTAGTTGTTTGATTATATTTCCTGCAGGCTTTATTTAGAAGATCTTCCAAGGAAATTATACCACACATAAACAACTGCATTTAAACTCAAACCAACAAACTAAACTATAATTAATAGTATCCCAGAGCTTTGTCTATATTTACTTTAGAATTTATACCAGATTGAATATTACTTTCCGCAGCTTATCTGGGACCAGGTTGTCCAGGAGGCATCCTTACCAGATGCCCAAACCACCTCAGCTGGCTCCTTTCAATGAGAAGGAGCAGCAACTCTACTCTGAGCTCCTCCTGAGCCTAAACTCCCTACAAACCAAACTCATTTCAGCTGCTTGTATTTGCTATCTCATTCTTTCAGAGACTACCCAAAGCTTGTGACCAAAGGTGAGGGCTGGAACATAGACAGACTAATAAATAAGACTCCTTCACCACAATGGTCCTGTGCAATGTTGATGCTGCTGCACCAATCTGCCTATAAAACTCACACTTACCCTCACTTATGAGCAACCCCAAGATAGTTTAATTCCTTCACTTTGGGGAGCAACTCACTCCCAACCAGAAGGGAGAAGTTCATCTTTTTCCAGCAGAGCACCATGGCCTCAGACTTGGAGGTGCTGACTCTCATTCCACCACTTCATATGCAGCTGCAAACTGTTCCAGTCCCTGCTGGAAGTCATGGTATGTTAAAGCCAGCAGAGCCACATTATCTGCTAAACTTGACTATCTCAGAGACCTCTGTTGAGGACATGTTTGAGGCTTCCCCTGAGTCATCCAACACAGAGAGCCTGTTGAATCCTCAAAGTATTAATTCCACCACCCAACAATGTCCCCAGTCAAGGTCAGCAGTTCTCCTCCCCTGAAGAAAACAGCCTGGGCTAAGCCCTGTTCCCCCTTTCTGACTCGCATGACAGTTTGCCAGAACTTGTTTTGGCCAACCGAAAGTCCTTCTCCATGAACTCCTCCCACCAAAGCTGCGGCCTTTTGGCCCTACGGTACGCATCTGTTGCTTCAAGAGACCCATGGGCCAGCCAAACTGAAAAAACCACAAAGGCAAAAACTGCCCAAAATAATAATCATTTTAAAAAAGTGTTTCAAAAAGCATTTCCTGACCAATTCTACTAAAGGACCAAATATTAACAGACTTGTTTTATTGATTTAGACTCACATAAAGGTCGCCCTGTCTAAGTCAATTAGTTTTCTAATCATTTGATACATTACTGTTCTATTCAAAAACCTTTAGTTAATCAGACTTTTTTTATGGTCTTTGAACTATTAGTACACTGGAAATAGATCTCAAGCATCACAATAATCTCCACAAATATGCTTTTATCTTCCACTATGACTCCTGAACCATTCATCTGCAGATGGATAATAATTGGACACTGATTTTTCAGTTTAATCAATGAATCAATTATTTGAATAAATCAGTTGAGTATTTGTCAAATATGTATTACTTTAATTAAGGGTGGTGCTTGATCTGCATAATGCTTTTTACTGTTTAACAAACTAGTGCCATATTTGTAAATATTTAGTCTATGAACTCTTTAGTTATAGCCAAAATCAGTTCATCCTTGAGCCCAAGTAGATGTTTGTGCCAGATTTAATTAAATTCTCTTCTGGAATTCACAAGATTGGGATGGATGTGATGAGGTCACAGTGACCTTGACCATTGACCGCCAAAATATAATCAGTTCCTCCTTGAGTCCAAGTGGACATTTGTGCCAAATTTGAAGAAATTCCTTCAAGGTGTTCCTAAGATATCACATTTACGAGGATAAAACAGGCGGACAACCTGAGAACAAAATGCCTCTTAGCCACAGCTGTCGCCGGCACAGAGGCATGAAAATCTTTGCTGTGTACTCGGAAACTAGAACAATGTGCAAAGTAAGGTCATCCATGTTCCCAAGGCTAATGGATAATTACTCCCAAATGAGTTTGGGAAGAGAGGAGAAGCCTTCAAGCCCTCCAGGGTTGCCCCTAATTTCAGTATCTTTGAAACACATGTTCATGTTTGCAAACTTAGATCCAAGCATTCTGCCCCATAATGAAAAGGTCCTTTGTATTTCCTCCATTCTTCCCTTAGCGTTTTCACTGAAATTAATACAGAGCTCTTAGACAGGGCATATGTCCTGACCGTGACAGATGACCACACTTGGCTGCTCTTTGTCTCTCTGTTTTGCCTATCGCTGTCCCACTACCTCTGTCACACCATGCTCCCCTTTAGTGCCAGCGTCACGCCTCACTCTGTCTGGTGTGACTGGTGTTAAAGAGTCAGGTTAAGATTGGGGGGACTACAGGCTGTTGTGAGCAGAATAATAACAGATAATACATTTTAATACATTTCAGAAAAAACAAAAGAACAACACTAAAAAATACTGTAGGTCAATACAAAATAAGTTTGTATGTCAAATTTAAGCTGATTTGAGATGACCCAACCATAAGTATATCATTGGTCATAATGCACATAGTGTGTGTGCGTGTGTGCGTGTGTGCGTGCGTGTGTGTTAACTGAGAATTAAAAAAAACAAGCGCTAACCTTCAGTTGTCCCAGAACTCTCTTGAGCACATGAACCTCCTCGTCATTACCCGGAGTTATCCTGAAGACTTGATCACTGCAAAAACAACAGAGCTTTTCTAAGTGTCAGGTAACAACCGGGATGAAAGTGCCCTGGAGGGTTTCAACTTCACTAAGATTCACTATTGGATCAATTTTCTCCGGGGTGCATTTCATTTCAAAAACATCTGGGCTACAGAGTCCCAGGTAATGCAACCACGTTTTGTGCTGATTGAAGGTGACACATATAATAGCAGTTCTATAGATGACAGGATCAAACCCCAGTCAAACAATCTGTCTGAGGCATCATTATAGGATTATATTTCATCGTTTCCAGCTCTGCAGGTAGCACCTGGAACAATTCTTTGGCGGATACAGTAGCAAACGGCAGCTGTTTCACATTTACATACTGGAAATACATCAATCATAATGCTGATATGTACTGCAGATAGATTTGAAAAACACCTGTTGATATATCAAACATCTATGGCAAACTCTAAAGGAGTCTAATAGCTTATTTCATGATAATCATGAAGTATAATCAATTACTATAATGTGTTTGGCAGTGCCAAAATAGAAGTTATTTTTTCCATTGTGTGAGTCTGGACTCAAGTCATGCATAAATATAACACTGTAATGTGTAAAGCAAAGACAGTGTAAGGTGTTTTGGTAGCTAAACCGATGGAAGGATGACTCAACACAATTTTGTTTATCAAGAATAAAAATGAAAAGGATTTTAGTCAACTGTGGAACTAGTTGATCATTTAGTTAAATAATAGGTTTGTTAGTTTACTTATAATTCAATTTAAAAATCTTGGCAGCTTGAAGCTCATTGGAGTGTATCAAGTAACTCATATTTATCATTTCAGAACAACAGGCTTTTTTTCCAAGGAGCTCATCTCAGGTCTTTTGAAGAAGACACTCAGCAGTTTTCCTGCTTTAATGAAACATCTAAGAGTTTCAAATGTCCACTTGTTCATTCACATAGAGTTCAGACTCACAAGTGAAGCTGTCATACACGTTAGTGATGGGGCTTCACAGAGTTCTACTGTAGTTCAAATTAAACTATTTCTTCATCCTTTAGTGTTTCCCAAAGATGACAGACTGTTTTTGTTACAGTACTGGCCTGGCAGAGGCCTCATGCTTTGCATCTACCAGCTGCAGGGCTTTCTAGGCTAAAGCTGTCCTTAAGCTGTCAGTCTGTTGATTCTCTCTGGGATATAAACAATTTGTTTTTAAGACAAACTGGCCCTAAAACCATGAAACTGACGGTTGTTGACTGTTCAGAAAATTTCAGGGTTGCATTACATGTGTGAAAGGGGCTTTGGATACTGTAATGCAGTATGTTCCCAACCCTTTTGGCCTGTATCCCCTTAAAATAAAGCAAAGTCTACCTGGGACCCCTCCTCACATGTTATGTTGTTTACTCGGTAAGTAACAGATCATTGTTTTGATTAATGTGTTGATGATTTTGTCCAAAAAATGTTGGGAAACAGTAAAATGAAGTTCCCCAGTCCAAGGCTGCATCTTCAAATGTCTAACATCGTCGAGCAGCCCAAAAACCATAGATATTCAGTTTATCATCATGTTTGACAAAGAAAATCATCGTCCCCTTACTTATTTGTTATGACACTTAGAATGGAGATCCACTATTTAGACTAAAGGCTCATTGTGAGGTCTTACCTTGTGAAATCAGGGTGCTCTGAGGCAGCACTTTTTTGGAATTAATCCAAAATATATATTGTTTGAGACAAGGAGGGGGTTTCCAGTAGAAGTGGCCCCCCTCTGCCTCCATAAAACCAAGTCAAAAGCTCTTTTGAAAGACAGACCATAAATACCTTTACATGCCACACTCATGCATTCTGTATGTTTATCCAAATTGCTATATGTGTCCAGGTCCAGATGGTCACAGTGGAGGTCTCTATTTGTCCAATTGCTTCACAAATTTCATAGCCAAGTTGAGGTGGTTTGTCCCACATTCCGCCTCATAAACAGACCGACTGGTATGCAAGAAACTTTGACAAGAAATTACTGTAATGCCAAATTTGTTCATGTTAGTATTTATAACAGCTCTTTGCCACACAAAGAGAGTTTGGAGTTTTTGTTAACTAAGTGGTTTGACAGGCCACTGTTGCTGCCAGCATCCCGTTTCATGTGCCTATCATTACCAATCTGCCTCTCTGCATCACTACATATGGCTAGGGGCTTATACCATCAGAAAACAAGGCACCCGTGCAGGCATAGAGTAAACAAAATAACATATTATGTCTCAAAAGGGAATTTGCACCAAAACGACTAAGAAGTCGGTGAGTATAGAGCCTTTCTTTGTTCCTTCTCTCTTCTCTCAACAAAAGATAAACGTCTATTGATGTGCAGATAGTCTGCAGACAACTTCTGATAGCAAGAGTGCGCCTTTCCTGCCGCCGCCTCACTCAGCTCTAGCTCAACATGAATGGGAGCCCCAGTTTGTCCAGTCTCTCATGAGCCCCACAAATGAATGGGGGTCTTTACTCACCCTACGTAGCGGTTGTTGTAGAGATAGGCACCGACGGGACATAGCACGTTACTGCAGATTATCACACAAGCCAGTAAAACCGAGGCGCGAAATGCGCTCCAATGCTCCAGTGCCATCCTTGGCCAGCAGATCAAAAAGACGGAAGATACCGAGCAGGCTGCTTTACAGGATGCAAACTTATCAGGAGTCAAAGGACTCGGTCCAGCGCACCATCAGCAGATTGGCAGTCACTTATTTTGTCGTTGCAGTTTCACGGTGTTGTCAGCTCCTCTCTGACACATGAGGTGCAAAAGGTGCAAGAGTCTGTCAACTGGCACAGGGGAAGCATTTGCCACCTCTTTGAAGCTCTGGGGGGAATTGCAGGGTAGCAGCCCTTTTTAAAATGAGGAGGACCTGAGTCACGTGGCCCGGTGTCGGCGAAGTTGGTAACTGGATCCCTCTCCTGTGCGCTCTGTGCGCGCAGGGGATCATTTATGTGAGCTGTGAACACATGTTAATTTGCCAAAACACTGCAGAAAAACAGTCCGTCAAACTATGTATTTTAAATGACGCATAAAGTTCTCTTTGTGGAGACTTGAAGTGTATCAAGTAACTCATATTTATCATTTCAGAACAACAGGCTCATCTCAGGTCTTTTGAAGAAGACACTCGGCAGTTTTCCTGCTTTAATTTAACATCTAAGAGTTTTCAAGCCACCATCAAATGTCCACTTGTTCATTCACATACAGTTCAGACTCACAAGTGAAGCTGTCATACACATTAGTGATGGATACTGTTGTTTTTCCTTTCATTTTTGTCATAAATTGAAGTTAAGAGTGTGCACTGTCTCATGTAACCTCGTATCCTTTCTGTTTTGGAGGAGCCCAAACTTGCAGGTGTGGTACTACAGTATAAATATATGCTCTCATATTAAGAAGGAAAAAAATACATTACTACACCTTCATACCCTGAAGCCAGAGTGATAACCAGCCCTGTCAGTGCCTTGGCATAGCTCCACTAGGAATCCCTCTGTGGAGCTTTAGGTGGCTCTCTCTGTTTTTCTAGGCTTTTCGTGCCTCTGTTTGATCCATTACTTATCACCCAACTCAGTGATTTAATGTCTAAGTCAACTGCCAGCCTTTTCCTTTTGTGATTGCATGGCAGCAGCACATTTTTCACATGCTTTTCTCCAATGTCAACAGCATGCCACCTGTTTTACACCCAATTACTGTACAACCAAACCCAAAAACACCATGCTCCCTCCGCTCTCCCTCCCCGCCAAACAGATGTAGACATTACAGTAGACAGGACAGGAATGCTTTTTTGACCTCACCCACTTCAAAGCACATAAGACATGCGGAGAAGCTGAATGAGGGTTTCTTAATTATACATGTCAGATAATGATATCCACAGAACACAGGTGCTCAGATTCAGCATAGCAGTAAACAGCTTCATGACCTGAGGATGGGATTAAAGTGGGTTTGCCTTCAATTGAATTGAGTTTTAACAACATAAAGAATTCAAGAGTTTAACTGATGGTCTAAATTTGAGACTAGAAGCTATTTTAAGCTATTATAAAATCCTCTTTATGTGCTTTTTGTATGTTCATACTTAATCTGTCAGTCCTCTCATGATGTAAAGTATTAAGTATGAAGATTTGCGGTACAAGCTGGTACTCTCTATGGTATTCACTTTACTTCAGTCACAGAACCTCTAAGGGTTTGGAGTTGGAGAGACCAGATTCTACTTACATATATAACTAGTCTGAGCATGAACACTTATTTTTTTCTTATCTATGGACCATAATGTCCCAGGACTCTCCATAACAGCTAACAAAACATACTTAACACAGTGATTTATTATTGTGATACTAATTTTGCGACAGTCGCTTATAAATGTGATTCTGAACCTGATGACATGTTTCAGAATTCCACTACAGAAAATGCAGCAGTACATCTTTGGCACCATGTAAAACATGGTTACATACAATGTATATTTATATGCTCTATATCTGTGATTAGGCATGGACAGTACTTATTATGCACCATTATTCCTCCCAAATCCTATATAGGTATCTCTGGAGCTTTATAATGGACTTTTTGACAAACAAAAGGAACATTTTGTCCATGCACAGCCCATTTAGCATATACAACACAGGCTATGTCATTTGGTAGGCTTTACACTAAAGTTATTTCAGTATTTTGTCACCTTCATCAAATATGCAAGCCTAGTATGTAGTTATCAGTTTGGTTTCTTTATACACAATGTCTTTTAATTAATTCAGTGGTTCATTGGTGGGATTTGTCATTGGGAAGCCAGACAATGAGGAAATAAAGCCAATGTCAACAAAACACAAGGCTTAAAGACATATTAGTTTCCCTTTTACTCCACAACTATAAGCAGCACTTTATCAGCACATCGAACTTGATTAAGAGAGTGAATACGTCTTTGGTTTAAATGTCATAGAGCTCCACTTCTATTTTGGAGAATTTCGTCAAAACTTAAATTGAATGTACCAAGGTTAGAAGAAGGGGTTTACTGACAGAGCTATTTTTCAAATAACACACACCCAGAAACTGAAGTGTTTTTGAGCACTGTGACAGCTCCACACAGAAGTATATTCATAAAATGCTTGCTTTGCGTTCCATCTATATCATGTTCAGGGATTTGTGGGGAGAGTAAAACGTTTGGATGTAAAGGCCTCTACACTGGCTGGGCATTTAAGCGTGACATGTTGGGCACAGAGACGTAGGTTGAGCTCCCGCTGCTCCGGGAATCAGTGTGGTGGTCATGGTGTTGTTTTTAACACACAGGAACGCAGATCTGGGCGTGTGGCATTGCTTTGGGCTGAAGTCTGTGGGAAGGTAAAGAACCAAACATCTTTCTTAGAGCCAGGTTTAATGCTGTGCAATCTTAGAATGGCACAGAGGTCCAGTAAATCACCATTTTCCTCTCCGTCTCAAACTGTGAGGAGGGGTGTGAATGAGCTCTTTGATAAGTGTGCAGTTTGACAGCAGGGCTTGCACCGGTTGTGGTGGTGATGGGTGGGGGGGGGGGGGGGGGGGTGGGTCTGGTCAAACTGTGGAGCAAACTGCTGCTCTTTGTGATGTTCCAGGGCCTCTGCAGGATCTGAGAGATCCAAGCTGACCCTGAGGAGGACTGTGAGTGCACATCTATGACCTTTCGACCGTGAGGCGAGAAGTGAAAAAAAGAGGTTGGCGGGGGTTAAAGATGGTGCACAGTCTGGGAGGCAGCACAAAGCGGGCCATTTGGCAGCCAAAAAAAGTGTCACTCTCGCTATGAATGGAGAATTTAGGGGAAGATAATCTCAATGACAAGGACTTTTAATTCATGATCTACAGCCTGCACGTCAACCACTCTGCTCTCCCGCAATCATCCATCATGGTGAGACAAATGCGTAGAAGAAACATGCTTTTCTATGACATCTGCATCCCACAGACTTCCATCTGTTTGATTACAAAGCACAAAGACTGGCTTACAGTAATAGAAATCAGTGCGAGTCAAAATGCATAACAGGGGGACTTCACAGCAGAGTATAGTGGTTAGAGAACAAGAGAAGACACAGTGATCAGCTCTGTTAAAATTACTCAGCATGCAATAATACAGCTTGTCGTGAATGTTAGGAATTACCAGGTTTATATTATATACAAATGGTTTCCTACCTCTTTGGCTTGTGACTATTTCTGACTCATGGTTAGCTGTTGCATGTCTCTTTGTGTTATGAATAGATCATCCAAAGATAAAGATTTAATTAAGACTTAAAACAGTTTGTAACTTACGATGACTGCACATTGGAGAGGTCTGCTTAATATTGAACGTGGAGTCTTGAATTAAAATTTGAATTTGAATTTATGGGTTTACTTCAATTCAATTTCCAAACATTAAATAGATTTTCCAGAATACAGAACATTTTATACAAACCTGAGATAAAGAGACTATCTCTGTTCCATTCTGAGGGATGAAGAGGAATGAAGTTTGATATTTTGTGAGACACATTTGCTCACTTGAGGCTTTAATCCTGTCTTCAAATGACTCTCTATGGCAAATATCTTGGATTTCTTCCCAAGTGTTACATGAAGCTGTTGTACAGACATTTAAAATCTGCTAAAAAAAGGTTTTATTTCATATCAAGACATGTGTAATGTACTAGACTTTCCTGCATCAAAATAGAGAGAAAAATCTGAACGAAAAGCCATAACTTTTAACTGACACCACTGCAGATATGTGGTGGAATGTTGGTTTTGGCTGCCATAAACTTAAACCCTGAGAGACAAATGGGTGGAAATACATGCTTAAAAGTCCATATCAGCATGAATTAACACTGTTATCTCCTCTCATGTTTGACTTTAAGTACAAATTATCAGAGAAAGCAGGTCATATCAGTCTGACACCCATTTTCCAAAGTGGGGAACAGAATGCTTCCTGGCAGCTCTCAGCAAGGCACCGGCAGCACAAAACCACAAATAACAGAAGCTAATTCCACAGACTAAAGTCATGACCAATAAAATCAGCAGCTCTGGAAAATTACCTGCATTAAAATGGTTAATATAAAACCATAATTGAACCCTTGATTGTCAAGGGTAGTCTGCATTTTTTCAGACCTGGACGCAGATTTATGACATTTAGTGTAAGTCTGGGACCGAGGCCTATCCAGACAAGGATTTTAGATTCAAGGATTTTGTCATTAAATAAACCAATTATGAGCTCTTATCCACAGCTTTGTTTGATGGAAAATCTTTTTTGAGTCACAGTATTTTATTCAAAAACAACAGTGCTCTCTGGTGGCAGCAAAGAAACAGTACAGCGCATCCCTTCATCATTAGGAGACACCCTAAATACATGCAGTGCCAAACCTGACCAGCAGAGTATAGTACATGTCAAGATTTACTCAAGTTTGAGAGCAATGCATGTCCTCATCTCACCTCACAAAACTGACACTAACCTGTAATTGAGACATAAAACAGCTCCATAAAATAAAGACTCCCTCTGGTGTTGATAAATTAGGCCAGTCATCAGTTAATTTAATTTTCTCTTCTAGCAAATATACTCCACAGACCATGCTCCACAATATGCAGAGAAACATACAAATGTAATGAAACAAAGTGCTGCTGTTGAAGTTAATTCAATCCCTACATGTTGAGATGATTATCCTTAAATTATAATTGTGTGCTGCAAAATGGGTCCCTTAAAATGCTCTCAAAAGACTTTTCAAACTGGTGAAATTACAGCTGGTGTAAGCATTGATTGTGCTTTATTTTTACCCAGGTGCAAAATGACTCTGACTGTGTCGAATTCAACGTACCAAACATTCCTCTCAGGTGCTCTTGTTAGCAGGAAGCACGCAGGGGATGTTGCAAAAAAAACTGTCACATCCCAGAGAAGGGAAATTCTGTCCTAATTCAACACACCCAGATTAAATATTACTGTTTGCAAGTTATTTTAATTTTTCTACAGTTTTTACATGAGAAACTGTGCCCAACAATTCACTGCAGTAGAAGTCGAAGTAGTTAAAGGACTGAAACCAAATCGGGTTCATATATTACCAGCTTGTAAAGACGAGCTGTGGTGCAAGAGCATCTGCTTGCTTAATTTAGAGAAACATCTTCAATCAAACCTAAAAAAGCCACATCGAAGCACTTGGATTACAGACAGGACTCATTTGTAACAAGAGCATTTCTGCAAGAGATTGTATTGTGTCACACATCCTGGAAACTTGAGACTTTGTGAGTTACACACATTTTGCACATATATTTTCTAATGAAGAATAGCATCATTGCCACAGTGTAGAGGAAAACCAGATTGAATCTGCTTCAAATGCAACACTCACTTATGAAACTATGAAGAGAGGAACCTCACATGGGCACAGCGGCCCTTGATATGGTACGCCTCTCCTTAAGAGTTTCAGGCCTACACAGACTGCACCATAACTCAAATATTCATCCTGCAGTCTGTCTCTCACTTTCTCTCATATTTAAAGAGTTTTCAAATCTGTTTGAGAGCTCAACCAGTGAGGAAACTAAAACGAAGGGACATTCTGTGGAGAGGTGTGGTCATAATGAGAGGAGAAGAACTTTATGCCCCATGCAATTCAGACCCATCTGTGACTCACTTTACTTTCTTTTCACTTTTTGCACATGTTTTTAATTGTGTTTTCTTTTGCACTTTTATAGATATTATAATATTGCTTCCACTTTACTATCAGAGTAAATACTGTTTTGTTCTTATTTGCACAAGTGCACTTAAGGATGAAAAATAGGCTTTATTTGCATGAATGGGTTCTAACTGCTCACAAACAGCTCACTATCATTAGACATCTGTTTTCTCTCGAAAATGATGGCAGATAACCTGCTTAACCAAATATTTATGCTGCTGTTGTATTTTCAGCCATAAACCTGCTCCTTAACAGCTCTGTCTTTTTTGTGTCCCACCAAAATTAATAACAATCAAAAGAACTGATGGTGTTGTAACGTATGCAAGTAAGCTACTTATTATCTCACACATATTAGTGATAAGCTCATTTACAACTTAATGATATATGCCAAGGTTTTATGGCTGAAATTCATTACTTCATTAAGCAACTCCTGTGCTTTATTTCAAGGAGAGTGAGAAAGGGGTAAAGTAATTAATGTAATGCAACATAATTCTCCAGCGTGGGTAACTTTTGCAACGAGATGGTTTCACCTTGGTCTTATAGCAGCAAGCCTTGGCAGGGTCTCAGTGGGTCTTGAACGAGAGAAGAACGCTTTCATTTCCCCTCATTATTTCCCTTCATCAGCTTCAGATGAGTGAAATTGTGTGTAAATGTATCACTCTCTCTCTCTTTTTTAAAATCCCCAATTTACAACATACTGTGTGTGCTTCATAGCTAGTAAATAAATTGTTACCTAATTTTAAACCAATTTTTGTGATTAGTGGTATATTATGTATGAAGTTTATTTATAGGATAGCACGTTTTGTGTTAATTTTACAGTCCCAGAAGCAAAATGATTATTCCTTTGAAATGAAAGCGATAAGCTGACATAAATTAGCATTATTTTGCACGTTCAGGGGTATTAATTACTCAGTGTTGAATATAATTCCTGCAACAGTTTTAAGTGGCAATTCTGACGGATCAAAGGTCGTTCAAATCATAAGGACTTTAGGTGAATTATGTGTTTTGGTGGTCTCTTCCAAGCAAGTAATTCAGGGTCTATTTTTTATCTAATTTTATTTTATCTTAAACCAGCATTATTTGTAATAGCCAGCAGGGGGCGTGGACGTCGGCGTTGCTACGTTGAGATTGACTACAACAACGGTGACAACAGGGTTGGTTAGGTAACGTAAACATGACATAACTTCAGATTCACAGAGTATAGGCATAGCTATCATTAAAGTGTGTTTTCTGTCATGAGAGTTGATTGTCACATTGTTGTGGACGGCCTAAAAAGTCTCGCCCAGCCTTTGGTTGCACTAAAAGACCCACAAAGGAGCCAGATGTTAACTTTTTCCGGTGAGTACAAAGTTTATTTTTTACTAGTTTTAAACTTGTTTTTCGCTAGCAAAAAGCAGCATTAACATTTATCATAGTTACCCATATAGTTCGTAAATGCACTCGTCCAAATTTGGTCACTTCTGGCTCTGAAAATCCAAGATGGCCACGGTCAAAATGGCAAACTGGAGGCTTCAAAACAGAAGGGTGGGTGTATTATATTGGCTCCTGTAATATATCCATTAAAAGTTCTTATAGTAGCCTACCCTCTTGCTCTCTCTTTGAAGCCCATAAACCATCGGGTGGCGTCACGGTGGCTACATCCATTATGTTTTTTTTTTGTTTTTGTTTTTTTTTACAGTCTATGGTGGTCTCTTATAACTTGTTGATGCGAGTTTATTTTGGAAACTGCAGGCGGAAGCCACAGCATCAATTGCGCCTGACTTGACTCTGGTCCATCTTTTCATTAAAGGCTGCTGGGAGGCAGGACCAGGATCAGGATGAAGACTTTAGGAATCACATGGACTCAACTTAGTAACTGGTGTCTAGTTGTTGTAGCAGCTCTGTGACGCTCAGTGTGAGGCTGTCTCACGGTGCTGACTAACTTTCATTGTGCTTCTTTTTTTAATTCATTTTTTTCCTCAGCCTGCTTTTCATGCGTTTTTTCATCCAGCATTTCGCTTTTTCCCTCATTCTACTTTTCGTGGACTCCCTTTTCTGCAGGGACCCTTCACTTTTTAAGCATGATGCAAACTTCACACTTTCGTAACTAAACTTCGTAATGTGACCTGAAGCTCCCAACCGCAAAAAAGGAAATACGGTTTTGTATAATACTTTACTCACAATGACTGAGGAGAGCAGAAGTGAGCACAGAGCTGAAAGCGTGAAGGACATGGAGAAACAGCTCCGGTTACGCGTGTGCGTCCTAAATGAACTTCTGAAGACTGAACGGGATTATGTGGGGACACTAGAGTTTCTCTCGGTGAGTTTTGACAACACTTTTACAACAGAGACATCGCATATAAGTGCACATGTTACGCTAGAAGATGAAACCCCAAAGCATACAAACAAACAAAACAAAAACAGGCTGGCTGTTTAGTATGCATGGTGCATCAGGCTCCACAGCAAGAACTCCTCCACTGAGTGGTACATGTTAATAACCTGTACAAACTACTTCTCCTGGTGTGAGCTGGATGTCAGACATGAGAGTCAACTTTTGAGAGTGTTCCCTGTAATATTGTATGAGTGCAACCCTTTAATTGGGATATTAACTTTTCAGATTGAAAGTGTGAAATTGGGAAAGCAGTCACAAAGAGGCACAGCTCTTGCAAAGCCAGTGTCATGTTTAATCCTCTTCTCATTCTGCTTATAGGCTTTCAGGGGATCACAGTGGTTTGTCTGTCAAGAACTGATCACAAACACATCAGCTTCTGAATTTATTAAAATATTCTATCATCATTCCACCAGTTAGGAAGTGATTATTGTGACATACAACTCAAAGTTAAAGTGTAGCAATCCAGGTTGTTGAACATGTCTCTATGATCATTAGAAATTTTTATATTTAAGGAGAGAATGAACTGAAATAGGCTATATCAGTAAAACTTGTTTAAAGGCACCATCCTCTTAACTGACTGTGTCTCTATCACGTAGGCAGGCTTGTAATTTGTATTCTACTGCATTACTATTCCATCCGTATTATTACCCCACTTTTCACACGCGGCATAGAAAATAAGTGCAAGCTGAGTTTGTTCTCATTGCCAACTTCTGATCAAACCCAGAGGGGTGGAGTTCTGCCAAGGACAGCACAGGTGGACTCAAACGAAAACCCCTGGAGCCGGCACACAGCTGGCTGCACATCTCCGACGTGACACTCTGTTGCCGCAATGTAATAACTGTCAGATTAGTGGCATTACATAAAAAAAAAACACCTAACCTCAAAGACGAGAAGAAACAGAAGTAACACTAAGCATGAAAGCTGTGAAAATTTGTCATTGTTTACAGCTGGTAATCAAGTATTAAAAAGGCTTTATTTGAATAAAGGCAGCTGGCGCCGAATGTTAAAAGTGAAATTCCTTGAAATAAACACATCAGTGTGATTATGATGTGATCTTATCTCGTGTTCAACAGCAGAAAACAGTAGATTTGGACAGCTTCCACTGTATTTTCTCAGCAATTTAAGCTCCTGAGTATGATGGGAACTGTGCAGGGAAGTAGGGTCGAGGGGGCACTGTGTTGTGTGTCATTAAGAGCGCTATTTCCTAGACCACATGCATGAATGTGTACACCCGACCCCCTCCCGTTGCCCAGATGTTTCCAATGGAGGACGGAGGGACTGGGGAGAGGATGGAGCCGGGTCTGGCTAGACTGTGCATGGCCTTTCTTAGAAGTGGCATCACTGGAGGAATGGAGGAGGCAAGTACATGAGGGAATGTGTCCTCTGTCCTGGTAGGAGCTTGGGGAATGCAGACCCTCCCCTTTTTATCTCCCCTGTTGTGCTGGAGCAGGAATTCATTTCAGAAGTGACTGATCCTTACAAGGCAACTCAGTTCTGGCCGGGAGCGCCTGGACAGATGCACCAGATTGAGATCTGACAGCTCGTTGTTGGTTTAGCTGTGTGTAAAAGCAGAATGAGCTAGATGGCGATGATGATGAGGAAGCTAGAAAGTGAGAGAGTAAGTTGAAGAGTGACTATTATCTACTGTCTTATCATCTGGGAGGTCCTGGGGAGCTTTGTGGAAGATACTCAAGGATGATCAAAGGCAGCCCTACTGGGGAGAACGGTCATATTGTAGACTTTCATCTGATCACACACAAACACACACTCGCCTCCCCTCCTGCTTCCTCTACTGCCACATGAGTTTCTGTCTGCCTAGAGGTCAGAACAGAGGACATCCCGCCCTCCCTCTGTGAGACTCCCTGGTGGGATAATCCAGGGGACTCCGAGAAACAGCAGGGAGAGGTGCAGGGCGGGATATTGCTAGAGGGGTGAAAGGGAAAAGGGTAGAACGGATCATGCAGTAGATATTGCCAGGAGGGTTAAGGGGTAGGTGCGGTGGAAGGAGGGGAGGGTTTGGAGAGGCTGGGCTTGGTGCCTTCTCTTGTAAACCATACTTCCTGGAGGAGGAATTCCTCTGAGGTTAGGAAATGCTGGGGAACAATGAGGCTCCGGTCAGTAGCCCAAGTTGAACTGTGGAGCAGAGATTGTTGCCGCCGATCCGTGGGACCCAAAAACAATGCACCTCATACATACTGTAATGTTAAGGTAGTGGAAAACAACACGGACAAGCAGGATGATTAGAGCGATTTGTCCCAGGACAATGTGAACCTATTGTTTGGCAACACTTAGCCTCTCGTGAGAAAATAAGGAGATTAAATCTTGAAGGTGTCAGTATTAAGTACTAAGTCTAAATTTGACTTTCTTTGGTCACTTTTCACACTGACTTTAATTTATGGCTTCCACAGTAGTTGGAAAGTGAGAGAGAAGCTCTAGGGAAGCTGTCTGAAATATCTCAAGACTATCTTTTATAATGAACAATTATAGCTGGAGATAGTGGGCGGTGGTGGACAGTGGTGTTTATCTTGGACAGCCAGGAGCCAATAAAATGACAGTCACTCTTAGAAACGTCTCAATGAGAGGAACAAATCCAGACTTAATGTAAACAGTCCCTTTAATGAGCTCTTTGCATTTCTGCAGTTGGGTTTTTTTTGCCACAGTGTCAAATGAAATACTTTTCTAAGACTTTGGCATTGTTCTTCATTAATAGAAGGACATTGAAAGACGGTTGCTTGCTTGAGAAGCACTTAGCAGGGAATGGAAGAAGGGACAATGGAGGAAACCTTTCATGTCTTGATTCTGAGGGGAGATCTCAGCCACAAGTTAACTTAATATATTCCAAAGAGCTTTACAGTGTATTAAGTGGTCCCTCAGCTGCTGCCTTCCTTTCCCCCAGCAAAAGCTTGTTGAGCTATGAAGCAACCACTGAGTATAATGTTTAAAACATTTTTAATCCCTTGAATAAATTGAAATTAAGTACATTTGATTTGAGACAATATAAATGCTTTGGTATCCTTATTCCTCTTCTTTTAAGAAAACAAAAAAACATTGATCCTCAAGGGTGAATTTCATACTCTGCATATGCTTACCCTTGTTTCATTTGCTCCATGCAGAGAAGTTGTTGGTCAACAAACATGTCGATGGTCACTTTAAATCAGTGAAAATTACTGCAGGAAGTTGCAAAATCAAGTCTAATGGAGAAAACAGCCGCTAAGAAGGACCATTTACTGGCTCTTAGAAACCCAGGTGTTCAAGTGAACCGTGTGTGTGTGTGTGTGTTTGTGTGTGTGTGTGTGTACTGTGTAGAAGTTCTCTCTCTGTTTCTTTCAGGGTTTGGGTTTGTTTACATCTTGGCTGGGATTGTCACGTTGACCAGAGCCGCAGAAGTTTTCTTTTTGCATACAACATATGACTTTAGTGGCAGTCCTGTCCTAAAGGAGGTCAGGTTAGGTGGAAGCATGACGAGTGGGAGCTTATGACCCCAAAGTTCATGACCTCTTGTTCCTATCCCTTTCCTGTCTGTTCATCTTTAGATTTCATGCCAACACCCATCTCTCTCCGGTCCACTTATGGAAATAGTAGCAGATGATGCTGATGGTCAGCAGGTCCTGATCTGATGAAGTCATGTCTGTGAATCTGTTTATTGTATCAAACCATATATGGAGGCTTGTTGTATTCATGCTGATGAAATTAAGAGTTTTTTCATCCATTTTTTTAAAGGTCCAAATTAATATGACAATTTTGCTAGTGTTTTCGAGTCGAGATTTGCATGTTAGTCATTCTTTGTGTCTCTATTTGAATAGAATTGTCTGTTGTCTGCATAAATTGTATATTGAACAAGGAGCTGAGTGACTTGCTCGTTGCTTGTTCATATCAGGTATAAAAAGTGTGAAAAACGGTGCAGTATTTTTTTTGCTTTTGATAAATAATAAATTAAGCGAAATATTATAGTAAAAAGCTAAGTCATCAGCCAGAAAGAAGTTTGGATTTGAATGAGTTGATGTGGGGTCAGTAAGGGCAGAAGCAAAAGTTGTTTACATTACTGTAATGAGACTGACAGCATGTGATAAAACCCCTGATTCGTCTAGGATGCGATTTAAATAGGATTTTTTTTTTTTTTTTTTAAGTGGCCGATCAGATAAGATATACAACATGAGCGCTCACATGATGATGATGGTGGTGGTGGTATTGGGTGGTCTTGAGGTTGAGTACTTAATGTTTAGAGCTTGCCAGTGGCCATTTACTGTTGCTTATATTAGTTTGTTTCCATTATGGGCCAGATTGGGTGATAAAAGAGCCCACAGAGAGTTGTGTTTCCAAACTGGCTGCTGTTTCTGCCCTGATTACTCTCTTCTTTATTCCTTAATTACTTTGTTTATTCGGGGTAGATGATTGCCGCTTCATTCTGTTCCCATTCCTACACCTGTGTCTTATCCCCTCGTTCCTTTCATTCATTTTGAATCTCTCTCGCTGCCTATCGTTCTTTCCTCATTTTTCACTGTAGTGGGTCCCAGAGGGAATGGTGGCTGAGGATGAGATTAATTCTGCCTTATTTAAAGTATATATAGACACAACTGTGTTTTTACAGGGTATGTGGTGTTTGTAAGAGAGCAAGGCAGGAGAGAAATGGAAGCCCACAGAGAGGTGAGATGTTTTTCTCCTTGACTCTTAATTGGATTCGGTCAGTCTCTGCTGCCTGAGAATACAGACAGTTTCTCTCTTGTGTCTGTCCCCAGTGTGAGGCCCCTGAACTGATGAAGTGGCCCACTTGCATTTTAATTTCACACTTGCACTACACAAGCAGTTTGCATTTTATGCTATGTCTGCAAGGACTGTAGTGTAACTTCTGCATTACTTGTGATTTTTCTGTATCCGCTTCTTAATACATCTTCTCCACACTGTAGATGGTTTTGCCTTTTTGATTTTGTATTTGCAGGATCAATAGATGCATTGGGCGATAACCTGTTTAGTACCCGTCTTATAGCTATATCTGTATCCAACCTGAGGATGAATAATAGGGAGGATTAGTTATGCAACAGCAGAGCCCTTTTATTGCAGATATTTTTTGTTGCAACCTTGAGTCTCATATCAATTAAAACACTGAGTGGGATAATCTTTTATCTTCCCATTGTGCAATGCTACTTTTGGAGCTGCTGTGTTTTGCATGCTTTTCAATATTTTATTCATTCATCTTTATGACAAAAAAAGATTTAGCAATTTCCTAGATGTAGCAAATGTGATTACCATTGGGAAATGTTCAGTCACATGCGTGCTTACATTATGCCAAGTTGAAGAATTACTAGAAATGATTAAATATTGTGATCCTCAGTGAGAGGCGTGACAGTGAAAGTAATTTGATTTATAAGGGTGTTTTGTTTTGGCTGAATCCCTGTGATGCTGATTTTGTTTCACCATCAAGATGTCTGGCCTCTTTTGTTATCGAAATATTTCCACTCTCATGTCTTGAAGGAAGTTAAGGAGAGTAGCCAGTTAGCATAGCATAAAAATTGCAATCTCTTGGTCGGATGCAGTGACATCCTGGAGTCTTGTCGAGACAGTGAGGCTGCAACAAGCCCCCAGGAACAGCGCCAAGGTTTGAAGCCAATTTGACATAGTGGCCAAATCACGTTCTTGCAACTTCCGGGATGACATGACACTATTGGGCTCAAAAAGACTTTCCCCATAGATTGTGAGAGATACATCTGTAAATCAGCGGATACATTCTGCACAAAGACTAATTTCACTATCAGTATTAGATAAAAGACAAATCTGTCACTGTCCCAGCCAAGAAATATCTTGTACTACCACAACTTGTTGTTTTTTGGATGTATTAAACAAAGATATGATGTTTGTATTTGGGAGCGTTAAAGGTGCTACTGGTGGATTTTGTTACCCTTTAAGTTATGCTAAGCTAAGCTAAGCTTACTGTCTGTATAGCATCATATTTACTGTACAGACATGAGCGTAGTATCTATCTTCTCAACTAATTCTCAGCAAGAAAATAAATAGGCATTTCCAAAATGTGGAAGTTTTGTAGAAAAGCAAGGTATTAAAAACCAGTTCGATATTGGCACCGAAGCGAAGAGACAGCCACAGAAATCAAATAATTTCAACCAGTTTCAGGTCTGCCTGTGTGTGTTGCATCGTTTTCTTCTCCAAACTGTTAAAAAACCCCCACTGCTTTTGCTGTCGTCTTGTCAAAAATCAGAATTGGTCTTTACACCTTCATTTGGCAGTATAAAAAACGTTCTAGGCCCTGTAGCAGGTTCTTGCACCAGAGAGAGTTCCTTAGCTTTTGTCTCAGACCATTTTTCAAGCAGGATTTCCTTCCTTCCTGGCCCTCCCTGTCTTTACATTGTGCTGCACGTTTCCTGCCTACACACACACACACACACACTCATTCACGTCCCCCCGCTGTCTCCACTGGGCCGGGGGAAGCAGAGTTGTGCTACAGATGCCCACTTGGCAACATGTAACTTCATTGCATATAGACAATAGAGCTGCAAGGACTCCTGCACTGAATCCATCGTGTGGATTCAGCTCAGGGGGCAGAGGTGGTGCTGTGTAGCTGCCCAGAGGAGAAGGCGGCCTTTGATTTGGTCACTGCCAGCTGCCTGGTCACATGGTGTCTACGTGTAGAAGAGTGGCAGGGCTCCGGTAGACACTTGTCAGGACGCTCATGCAGTGTGAAGGGGTCATCATCACAAGAGGCCCTGTGTTTAAGCTGGCATGCTCTGCCACAGGGTACACACACACACACACACACACACACACACACACACACACACACGCACACACACACACACACACACAAAATCACATATTTGCTCAGATCAGTAGCTATGCCTGCAGCGTTGCTTTTGCACTCTTAAACTTGCTTCAACATTGAGATAAGTTTAGATGACACGGTTGGAAAAAATGAATAATGTTACAAATTAAATATTTGTATGTTGCTCATAAGGATACTGCCTGTAAAAAAAAAAAAAAAAAAAACAGAAAGAAAGAATTGCCAACCATGTGGCTTGGTATCGTAAAATGGTGCAACTGCTTCTATTTCAAAGCCCATTTGTTTTAATTAATTTGTTTTGGATTTAAGTGTCCTCAGAGTATGTCCAAACGTCTGTATGTTCTCGTTGTGGTTTCAACTCACACTTTCCATGTCATTTTAAGTCAGAATCCATAAACACCCAGAGCTGCCCAGCCAGACATGATGGGAAATTCCACTTCACATTGAATTATTTAATTAAACACTTGAATGGGATTTGCTATAGAAGGTCTGAGGCTTAGACAAGTAGTGTCTCTGTGTGCACAGACATTTTAAAAATGTTTGTGTCTGTGTTTCTTCCTCTGTTTTTTTTTCAGTCTCTGAAACGATTTGTCCCTCACTCTTCAGTACAGATGACTGGATCTTGTTTGAAGAATAGACCATGATTACAGCTACTTTCCACCATTAAATCTACCTTTCCAGACTAAAGTCATGGTATGGTTGCTGTCACTTTGATTTCACTCATAAAGAGATAACTTAATAATAGGAACATGACCATGAACATGAGGTCTAAAGTCTGCCTTTTCTAAATCAGACCTTCTCAGAGAAAGCTTGTGAGCTTTTGAATAAGAGGTCTTTGGAAGGAAACTTTATCTACCATATCATGATAAATATTGAAAAAATATGTGCTGCAGGCAACGTGGCTAAAGACTGAATGTTATAGCTTTGAAAACCTTTAAACTGTTGAAAAGATGACAGGTTTTCTATTGGTGTGGTTATGAAATTTTCCCCTTGTTGGCATGTAGAGAAAATATCATTCACCCACCTGGTTATGGATATATACTGTATTCTTTCCTGTGATGATGAAGTTAGGCAGCATTGGTATAGTTAACCAGCCAGGCGTTTGTGAGTACTTCATGCTTGCAGAATCTTTGGGAATCTCACAATTCGTTTCTGATTCTTGTTGTGTGATTGGATTCAGAAGCAATTCTCAATTCAAAACAGATCCTTGGTTGAATGAATACAAAAGAGAGAGATGTTCTTTACTTGAAATGGAAACTTCTCAAATACGTTCATACATGTTCAAACCTGAATCCAATTTGAAGTGTGTGATTGGGCAACATGAACAATCTGCGGAACAACCTTAGCGACATTGCAATTTGTTGGCATGCACAAACGCTCTGATTTCAACACAAAGAGGAATTAGAGGTAACACTGTGAACACAATGTTTAGAGATGGGGCTTTTAACTTTCAGGGAGTATTTACATATGTTCACCTCAAGTTTTGAAATTTTGACCATGTACAACATAGACATCTACACACTATAACAGCATACAAATTACACAAAAAAAATCAATAAAAGCTTGATATGTCCACTTTAAATTACATTACTACAGTAAAAATGTAATAAGTAAGTAATAAAAAAACTCTAAAAACTGCATATATAAAAAGTTACAATTAAAGGTGTAAATGTACAGTAATCAGTGTTTTTTAGCCTTGCTCATTTGGAAGAGTAAATGGGCTAAACCGTAATGAGGTCTAGACTGTCTGGTGCAGCCATGTTGGCGTGGTGCCTCCTGCTCTGTCCATTTACAGACAAAAAGAAGGCATGATGAGCAGAACCCTGGCAGGAGGGGTTGTTTGGACGAGTGGGCCTGTCGTCAAGAGTTGTGCTTGGGAGAGTTGTGGGGGGAGAAACTGGCAGGGTAGTTGTTCAATTCTCCATTGACAATGTCCGGTTCTGTCATGTGTGAGACAGGCTGACGCTGCAGGTTTCCCTTTTTCTTGCTAGTCCTGCTGAGATGGATGGCGGGAGGTGGGAAGGGGAGGGGGGGGCTCCAGCGGGCGATTTGCAAGCCTGAAATGCTAATCAAGTGAACAATCTGGGTTTGTGACAGTCATGCTTGGGAGGCTGACAATTCTGCTAAGTCATCTTGCAGATCGATACAGTGTGCTGGCGTGTGGCTCCGTTCGCCAGCTATCAGCGGGTGGCGGTGTGCTCGGCTGCACATGGAGATTGGGGAGGCATAGCAAGAGAGTGATCAAGCTCGGTCTCTGAAGACTAACTCTCATCCACTGGAGGCTATAGTTACAGTGTTTAATATCCAGTTACTCAGGTAAAAAGATCTTCCTAATTTGCTGAAGATGCTTGCCATTGATAGCACCGTGATGGGTGAAATTGAACAAACTCACTGCTTGCCTGTCATGACCACAAGCATCATTTTATGCTCATGTGCTCATTTCTCTCCAGGGCCAGCCATGCAAGTGGCTCACCAGGACATTGGACACAGACATATTCATTAGATAAATTGCTTCTTTCCAGCTGTTTATGAATTGCCTGGGGTGTCAGGGTCAGTGAAAGGACACAAATAACATCAAAGAGAAGACATTTACTTTACAGGCATATGGATGATACCCCTCCTGGAGTATAGGCTGCTTTACCCTTGAAAGAATTGTTAGATGCCTGAAAGCAAGCTAAGCTAAGTTAGTGTAAATTTTTCTTTGCCAAGCTTGATTTTCCCCTGCATTTTCCACAAATCAGGCATTTCTTCACTGAACGAGTAATAGCATCCCATGCATTTTTTTCCTTCTGTTATTTCATATCCACTACTGTCACCACTTGTTTGGTGTTCACTTCCTGCAGCAGTTCCTTCACAACTGAAGTTTTTTTAATGTTTGGTGTCAGGTGCTCCACCCTCTTTCGACTTTCATTCTGACATTCTTGACCCTCAACTTATCAATTTCTTTGTGTGATTTGTGTGTGTGTGCACATGGCCCTGCAGCCTCATTCCCTTTTATGGGCATTGGCAGAGTGTTAATGTATGCTAATTAGGATCACCTGGAAGATTTTGACGGTAGGCTTGTTTTCTTGAGAAAGGTCTTCTCTACACCTAAGAATCTCTCTCAAGAACAAATTAGGGAAAGAACTTAGGAAGATATCGGTCAGTGAGGCATTATGTTCTTAGCTGTTAATTAAAACCAGAGACTCTGCATTGAGCTGTGGAGATGAGCCTTAATAACCACTCCCAAGATGGACATATTAACATTCCTCTCTGTATTTATAGTGTCTGTTTCCTGTATACATTCCCTGTGGAAAGAAACAGGGCGGTTAGAGGAAAAGTATCCAGAGGACTAATTAGATAGGAAGCACTGGATGACTTCTGGACGTGTCATCAGGACCTGTTGAAGACAGGAGGGGCATGGCTTGAGGGAGAGAATCACTACAAAGAGGCTTTTCTCTCTTTTTCGGATGTCCCCCAGTGTGCTCAGCATCAGAGACTGACTCTGTTTGTCTCTGGTCAGTGCTTCTTGGGGGGAAGTTCAGTCACTTTTGCCAGCTTGCCAGGAATTCAGTGTGTATGCATAGGTGTGAGTATGTGAGGCCTCTGTGCAGGAGATTTAACCCTGTAATGTTGAAATCCGGTTTAAAATCAGTCCCTCCGCTCAGGAAGTATGGTGAAGGCACCATATCCTCCCTATAGGGTTGTTGTGTTAAGAAGGCTAAACAAGACTCTCTTTTTTTTCTCTCCCTTCCTCTCTTTTCCATCATTCTGTCTGCATTCTCTCTTTCTATCTCCACAGTTCTCTCATCGTCTCTCAGGTGTGCACACACAACGAAGTCGAGAGCTCGCCTGAGGGTGCTGAGCTGCTAACACACCTGTTAATTGCTGTCCTTTAACTCGTATCACAGTCCTTTACAGTACGTTTTACTCTGTTTTCCTTGGGAACAGATGTATTAGAAAGAGACACACTGTCAGAAAGACTGTTGCGTTAATGAGCATACCTTCACAGTCTAGTGATTCACTCCATTGCGGAAGCCGTTGTTTGTGTCTCCATCTCCGGCTTTGAATGGCCTTTGTTTTCGTCTTTTTATTTGCTAACAAGAGAGGGCTCTTTCACAAATTGGGATACAATGGATTACCTTTTATATGTGCTGATACAATTTCATCTTTTTTTCGCAACAACTCTAAATAAATAAAAAAGGAAAAATAGGAAAAGATGTGTGTGTTTGTTTGCCAGCTCTCTAGTTGCGACAACAAAGCGAATCAGTGAATCATCAGTGGATAAAAGAGGCAGTTTGTCCAATAGACTCTGAGAAAGGCCTATTCATTCTTCCAGAGTGACAGTTAATACTGGTGGCCACTGCCAATGAACTCACACTGGACCTTTTTCAATAGTGAGCAATAGATTCCCCATTACAGCAAAAACAGTTGAACTCAGGTAACAGAATAAGTTCATAAAATTTTGCTGACAGATGTATTATTGTATTTAACTTTTGTACTCCTTTTAATCCTGCAGCTCCAGAACTTTTGATTTGGTTTCAGTGAGAGCGCGGTGTTCTACAGTTGAATCAATCGATCCCCCGGGAACTTAAATGGTTGTTTTGCATGTAATACATCAAACAGACCCTATGTTCCTGCCAGTGGTTTTAACTTAAATGCATAAGCAGATGTTTATGGCTAGCTTGATTCAAACTAATTTCTGCAGCATGGCCGCAGCGAGATAGTTTTCTTTTTTCTTTCTTTTTATCAAAGCAATTTGCTTGCATCCCTTTGCTCTTTTGGATCTAGTTGGTGCTCTTTTCCACAGGATGGGATTTGTATTCCCATCGCAGTTTATTCTGCCGGGTTTAAAATGTGATGAACTACATGCTTTTTTTCCTTTCTTGCACTTTCTTCACACTCTTCTACTCATTTCACATTCATTACCTTCTCTTAAAAACAACCACTCACTCTGGTGTTATTTTGAAGAGCAGGAATGTCCATCATTGTCCTCTTGTTATATCATTGTTAGTTTACTTGTTTAAGGAGGCCAGTAGCCTCTGTTTTTGCCAAACTTGTCTGCTGTGATCCATCTGTTTCACTGACATTCACTCACACATAAATATATACAAGAGGAGTGGTTATAGCCTTCCGCTGATTGTATCTTTCCAATCTGGCGGGGACAATATTACATAAGGTCCATTCATAATATGTCCTGAACTCAGCTAGCTCAAGAGACTCTCTGTCGGCATGGAAACAGCCCTCAAGTCACTCCGTTTGTCCTTCTTCCTCTCCTGTATGTACACTTCCTTGAGATCCAGAAGATGCGAGGAGTAATTCCAGCTCCCCGCCTCCAGAGCTGTCACTCATGTTAGATTGAGACATATTAGTTGTACTACCTCTGTGACGTTAAAGTCTATGATTTGTCCGGCAACCGAACCCAATTTCAGTTTTGTGAATTGAATTTTGGTGTGACTGTGAAGGTCAGGTTGTTATCACATTTTTTTCAATTAAAGTATTTTCTGGGCTGGGTTGTAAAACTATGATTTCCATGAACCACGCCTTTGTAGCCCAAAGCATGTGAGCCAGTGTTGATTAATGGCAGGTAGGGCCACATGCAGTGATTGGACCAATCTATTCGTCACATCCATCTGCTCTGTGGAATAATGAAAACTTTAATGGGGTTTTAATGTGTAGCCTCTTCTCAGGTATCAGAGCGACAATCCAGGTGATTATACCTGAGCCTCAGGGAACAAAATAACTGTGCTTTTCTCCCTTGTTGAATGCTGTTGTTATATGATAAAGGATAGATATTACGTGTATGTCCAACAAGCAGAACGTAAAAGAACAACCTCTGCTGAATTTCTTTGCAGGCAAAAATATGTCAGTGGCTACTAACCCTACCTTTTTAAAAACCCTCCCATTTTTTTCTGATATTTTCAGAGCATTTTAGCAGTATGAAAATATGTTCAAACATGATTTATCCAGATGCGATTGACTAAATTGTGCCATTCAAACCTCAAACTCCCACTGCAAAATCAGTATTGTACACTCAGTTCAACTGTCGGTCGATTTCTGGGCACAGAAGGCGTGACGTGGATCACCAACACCTCCTTTTGAGCTTAAAAATGCAATAAAGTCTGCTTGTGATTCAGTAGCGACTAGTGCCCAGACATGGTGGATTCCTGCAAGAAAGTACATCCAGTCCTAGGGAACAAAACGTGTCCCTCTGGAATTCAATCGGTTGTTACTGAGTGCGAGGACAGAGACAGCAACTGTGGTGGATTTAGGAAATGTGTTACTTATGAATGGGCCCTAAGTTATTTATCTGAAGACTGCCTGAGAAAGTCATGACAGAGTATTCATCACTTCCGCATTCTCTCTGCATTTCTCCATGCCTTTACTTTGAAAAAAAACTTTTTTAGTGCAATTTGTTGTTAGACAGATCTGTCAATATTCTATCAAAGCTTTAATCCAGAGAGCAGATGCCTTGCTTGATGATGCAAGTGGAAGACAAACCCTGGATGTGCTCAGTTGATGATGAATTGCAAAACTGACTGATTCAGATACAGTACAATAAGACTTTTGCAAATGAACTGTACATTTATGTACTGCAGGGCTGTCAGGGACTGTACAAACCTGGAAATGGGCTTATATTCACAGTCACCCTGGGTACTGTTATTTTGTCCATAAATTCAGTCAGCTTCCCATTCTGGAGCTGTTCCAGGATCGGCCTCTTAATGACATCAACAAGGCAGTCTTGGCTGTCTCTCTCTTTCGAGGAGACGTATTCATTTCTACAACTCAACTTTGAGCCATCAACAATTTCAAGGAATAGCACAATCAGCGTCTCAGATGAATTGTTCTGACTTTTGTGCGTCTGGAATCAGTTTTCTGTGCTGTGTATACTTATCTTAAAAGCTACATGAAAGGTGTTTTCTATTTTACACCATCACTTCTGTGCGGCAAAAACAAACACTCTTATCTTTTGGCCGATAACACCATTTATTATCTCCATCCAATCAGATTTCGAGTCCCTGCACTCCATTATGCCCTGTGTTTTTTTCTTACGCTGTTTATTTCCGATAAGCATCTGCAGTGTGGCTCCCCATAGCTGTAGACAGTATAATTAGTGCTTTGCAGATATAGTGATTATTTCCTGTTGAATAGTCCCCTCATTATTAAAACCGAAGTGATGGACTCCCTAATGAACACATGTTTGATGTCACACATCAATGATAGGATGCTCGGATTTGATGCAAATTAGCCCTACTCTTGCTCAGCAAAGATCCTATACTGTAAGCACTGTCAGGCCTTTGCGAGGGCCTGTTGCAGTCTGCTTGCTGTTTGTACATATTAGACTTGCTAATCAAATGCTAATGCATGTGAGTGGGGCAGAGTTTGCGAGGCAAGGCAGCTACAGAATGGTAATCAGCGTGGAGTTGGCCCGCAACAAAGAGGCTGATTATTTAAGCCCCTGTCCCCCCCCCCCAAACCACAAGCCCAAATTCAAGCATTCAGTGATACAGTTCATTTTTTGAAGTGTTGTTTGACGTCATTGTGATTGTTATTTTTTTCACGTCAACTTGTTCTTCTTAGAAAGTTGACAGAACAGTGATTTGGTAATCAGCTCCTAATGGGAGATTTAAAAAAAAAAAAAAAAAAGTTTTTAAAGCTACTGATTTAGCCTCAGCACCTTTCCATTCACTCACAATTAATCAAGTGAAACTCTGCAATAAGCACAGCAGTCACAACCGCTCCCTTAGATCTTGGTGTCAAGAAATAATTCTTGGCTCATGTGCTCATTAAAGTAAGCTGTTTACATGCTTTGTGGGTGTATCATGTTAACTATGCAGGTCAGGCTGCCTGCTGTGTGGCTGCATCAGGCAACAGATGGCATTATGGCCCTCAGTAGGGCAGTAAAAGGATGCCTATGGTTAGGGTCAACTGCAAAGACAGATGTAACTTCTTCCTGCACAACAGTGACTGCACACAACACACAGACTCTCAGCCTGAAGCTTGATCACATTGGGCGTGGTTTTCAGGAGCTGTTATTGTTGTTGTTTTTTTTGTGTCATGCTGCAAGATGACATTATGTTTTGTGCCACTGGAGTGCTTTTTTGTGTGTGTGTCAGAATATTCTGTGCTGCACCAGTATGATTATGTTGTCTGTCAAGTTGTTTTGGTTTTTGTGTGACAACTGATGTGATCAATGACTGGCCATTTAAGTCATAATTTGAGTTTTGACAGCCGCGATGCATTCTGGGAACTCCTTCTTCTAAAAGGTTTTATGGCGGTCACAGTCCACTTCAGACTGCTGGCTAAAGTAAAAAATATTTGTCTCACTTTTCTTTCATTTAGTTAATTTATCTTTAGTATCATGAATCAGGTTTGGCATAATAAAAGCCAAGTACATGTTCCAAACCTCTACTGAGAGATCTCTGCTCTGCTTTTATCTTACTTGAGTTACTGTCTTTTTAGCCATTTTGAGGGTAAATTAATTAAGTTGTGTGATATGGGAAATGAAAATAAATGTCGCCAAAACAAGTGTGGCTTTGTGATGTTATGCCAAGGACGTTTTTCCCTCCTGATGTTTAACTCGCTCGCTTTCAAATTTGACAACATGAATATCAGGGACGGTGTTGTTGTTTAACATCACCCAAGCAAGTAACAGATTTGATGAAGCAAAAATTCGGAGCTATTAAATTTCTCATGTGCTTTATATTTTATGAAAGTTTTGATTTTCAAGCCTTGCTTAGGATTTCATCATAGCTTCCCTGAAGTGAAGTGCATCAAAATCATCAATCATAATCAAAGTGTGATGCTGCCAATTTGTTTTCTCCAGTGCTTTCTACTGAAGATAGATTCCTGTCTGCTGAGCTGTATTCCAGGCATTACACATATAAACATAAAGATTCTTGTCTGGTACCTGTTGATGGATGTACCTCTTCTTTAAAAGCTCCCCCTAAGGCAGAGTTCAGAACATGACTAATTCCTCCTTTTACACATTTTTAAGAATACATTCGGAGCACACCTTCTTAATTTACCCTCGGGCATTAAATGGGTTGTCGAGGTCTTGTGTGGTGAAGCAGCCTGGGAACCAGCGTCCGTAGGGACCAAAGAAAGTAAGAGTGTTTCCCATCCATCTCCATTCACACACTCACAGCCCCAGCTCTCACCCCCAGCCACTTAACTTTGCCTTTGAAATACCATGCGCTGCTATAATTATGTTGTTTTTTTTTTGTGTTTTGTTTTTTTTTTTTTTCATCCAGTGCAAAGATTGTGTTTCGTGTGTATCAGGTCTCCATTATGATGGTTACCAATTTGCTCTGGCAGCCAAGTGTTGCAGCTGCACACAAAGCCTTCTGTTTGGCCTGTTAAAGGTACAAACGATCAGACGCCAAAGTGTAATTTAATCCTGGGGCTGGTTCAAAAGTGTTAACTGTTCCTTTTATTTCCTGCCCTCCTTCAGGTGTTCCTACATCGTCTTAACCAGTATGCAGCCACCAAAATGGACAAGAACATCACAGAGGAAACAGTTAAGGTGAGGGTCAATCTGTGAGGTATGTGACCATATAATTATGATTCAAGGAAATGTTACGAGCAATTGACTCTCACTCACACACTCTGCTCACAAACCTTATTTCCATACAGTAACCTGATACATGACAGGGCCGGAAATTACACTGGGAACTACATAAAGTGGGTCCCTTGTTTAGGGTACTCTTTCAACCTAAAATAGTCTAGTAAGTTCTGGAGAAAGAAGTCGTGGGCGATCCAGGAAGCAGCTGTAAATATAATCTATTTATAAATGATTCCGGCTGGAAGATTATAAAGGATGCTCTCTCACAGTGGGAGTGTCTGTGACTGTTTCAGTGAGCTTGCTTACTCTTGAAGGTAAACACACATTCAGTGGATATTTACTGCATCTCCCGTGTTTTGGAATATGTCTACCCATGCTATGTTTTGTTTGGGAACACGCTGTACAGAGAGGGTTTTAGTAATGGGGGTCATTACAGGGTTGGGCCGCAGCGGGCTGTGATGTCACCAAGCAGCTGAATGACATCCAGTCCTCCTAGAATGGAAATGCGTCGATGAAATATTACCAGATTTTTTTAAATCCTGTTTTTAGTAAAACACCCATAAAAGACTTGTGCTTTTCATGTCTCGATTTTATTTTGCTGGCGTTATGAAGCCCTTTTCTCCATCAAGACTCAGCATATTGTTTTGTCCTTTTTAATATCACCACAAAAGTTACATAAAAGGGGGGAAGAAGTCACCACCACATGAAGGCAAAGTTTCCATATGACAGATCTAAGAAATGCGTTCCCTTTTTTAGCTTCTCGGTTAAAATATCTCTAATAATGTTTGAAATTTAAATATCAAAGACTTCTCATCTAAGATGCCCATAACAAAGAAACCTCATTCTTTGCTTTGTGGTATCAGACATTCCCTCGCCTAGCACTGCTGGCCACAAAAAACAGTATATGCCAAAGTATTGATTCAGGCTGGTCTCCGGCAATCGTAGGAAGAATGCTGGAGGAAAATACTGCTTGCAAATATACCAAACATCATGTGACAACCCCACTGTCTTCATGTCCTTTTTCTCTCTCAGGTTTTATTCTCCAACATTGAGGAGATGCTGGCCGTTCACAAAGACTTCCTGTCGATGGTGGAGGAGCTACTCCAGCCTGACCCCCATGCTCACCATGAAATCGGTCGCTGCTTCTTGCACTTTGTAAGTGAAGCATGCTCCAATACATGCTGTCATTACTTACTGCTCCCTCTCTTGCAAGTTGAATGTCATCACCCCACTTTTAATGATCATTGGCTCTTTTAGCAAGTGGATGCATGCCTACTGGAGCCTGAAATCTGACAAATTTCTCTCCTGCTTTACCTCCATACCTCATAGCTACAGTTCTGCCTATGAGTGCTGCTGAAAATGATAAGATACACCACATATTGTCAATATCTCTCTCTGGATTAACCATGATGAGAGAGCGCACATGTGTGTTGTACTTGATAGGGCTCTGATATACTGCTTAATCCCACTATATATCACATGTCTTTGATGCAGAGCCTTGAGGCGCGCTGGCGTATAATAGATTTCAAAGTCTAATAAATCTAACCATCCTTCTGGCTGCTGTTGATACAGGTGAAAGAGAGATGATCTAGTGATACAGATGGTGTGGTTCAGCTTATGATGATATGATCTCACTTAAAGCCTGGGATATAATTCGGAGAATAACTGAAAACTAATGACTTATGATCACAAATCAGTGATGCGTGATCGTGTGAGTCCTCAGAGATAAAACTTGGACCAAAATTTTCTTTTTCTCTCCCGTTTTTCTTTCTCTTATACTCCAGATTTTTCAAGGTTTCACTCTATGCAGTGATTTGTTGAAGCTCTAAAAGTTCCGAGAAAGAATTACACAATCTAACTTTACTACTCAAACACAAATAGGTAAAAACTAAGCCAGTTGGACAACCAGACCGCTCAAATCCTGTGTGATTTAGGCCTGCACATTGTATCACGCTGAGTAAAGACTACACTCCTCTCTTTTTGAATATAGTAAAATCTATCCCCAAAGCCAGAAAATATTTTTAATTTAGTAGTTCATACTCAGTTCTTAGAAAACATGATTCAAGAAGGACAGCATCCAGTACAGTTAATCATAAAGTTGTGTTTTTGTAAGTCCTCCTGCTTGTTGTTATGACAGTTACAACTTTTCAAGTCACCAGCTTTGTCTTCTTAGGCAGAGCAGTGCGGGTGAAGACCACGCACTATCTTTGTTGCTGTGTAGTGACTTTGTAGTGAGTGATTTAGAGGTTGTGTGGTCGGGTCCCTCTGCTGCCTCTCAAAGACAATGGAGTATGAATGTCACGAGAACTGCTTTGATGGAAAGTCGTCAGTCATACTGCTGCACGGCAGATGACAGGATGGGATTGCAGCCCCCCCCCCACACACTATATACATTATGCATACCCGCTGTGAATCCTATAAGTCATATGCTCTGTGGTCTATTTTTGCCTTTTTCTCTCATTATTCTTGATTTCTTTAGTCAGTAAATTTGTCTTCTGTATTACCCCATCCTGTTTTTTGTCCTCTCTTTTGCTCTTTCCTCTTGTTGGCCCTCTTTCTTCTTTCACTCTCTCTCTCTCTCTGAAATTACATTGTGTTACTTTTCTTGCATCCTTCTCACCTTGTCTTTCTCTGGCTATTGTAGAGGAGCCGTTTCCAGATTTATGATGAATACTGTGGAAATCATGAGAAGGCCCAGAGGCTGCTGCTGGAGCTCAATAAGATCCGGAGCGTCCGGACATGTTTACTGGTGAGAAGGGACCATTAACACACATGATGTACAATTTGTAATATGCATTCAATTGCTTACATACTGAAAGCCATTCGGATGGAGGTCCGTATTTAAGTCCAAGTCTGAGGAACCAGTGTCGAATTTTGCCAAAAGGTGAAAAGTTTAGGGTCCAAGTGGGGTCATGACTTATTGAAATTATGACTTGAGAACTGCTCACACATGAAAGCTGTAGCACAAACACACACTCTTAGACATACAAACACACAGTCACCCACACATGGCAGCTGGACAGTGTAAAACCGTGTACTTTATGTTCCAGTTTGTCTGACAGCTGATGTGACTCTGCCCCTTGTGTGGGCGGACTTCTTCTTCCTGTCCCGACACTCTGAGACTTTCACTTCCATGGGGAGCATCATGTTGCTAGAACAAAAGATGACTACATCCCCGCTGCTGGCTTGCTAAACTGTGTCTGTGTGTGTTTGCGAGTGCGTGTGCACACACAGAGGTCAAAACGCTCACCTTCTTTTCCCTCTGTTGCCTTTCACACATCTTCGCTTAATGCTGCTTTACAGTCTTTTGTCCTCTGTTCATATTTTTTACTTTCTGGCTGAACTGCACCAGCCTACAATTATACAACCCTATAACCGTTATTGTGTATGACTGACTGACTGAGTACCTGAGTGATGAAGCTACATCATTGGTCATCATCAAGTATCCCATCCCCAGTTTATCCAACTATTTATCCTGTTTGAGTATCTGTGTGCTGTTGCCAGTGGAATTTCACACATATGAAACACACTATACTGGGGTCATGTACACTTAGCATTAATGATTACATTTTTTGGTAAGTGAAATGAAAAATAGCTACCTAACACCTAAATATGGAGTAAGTATAAGTATTTTAATGTTCTTCTTATGTGTGCAACACCTTGAGTTCCAACTATTGAATGAAAAGTGTTACACAAATAATTTTAAACATACATAAAAACATCTTAAAAATGCTGCAATGTCGATGTCTGATGATAACCATGCAATGAATAAATAAAAAAAGCAGTCTAGCAAGTCATACACAGTCCAGTCATATTCTAGGTTGGGCTTAGTCTTGTTTCTCATACGCTTTGACAGTTTATAATGCTAGTCCTTCTCACTTCTGCTCCATCACCTCAGAGCAGCACACACTTGTACCACTACACACCATCATCCCTCATGTTTTAAGACTCCCATAAAACCAGAGCGCTTTGAAATTGAGATCCAGCAGAGTTACACACCCAGAAGAACTAGAGTATGACCGCACACTCACTTGTATTGATTGGTCGGTTCCTTGGTGAAGCATATGACCTTTGCTTTGCCTGTAATTGATGGAATGAGAAATGAAACACACACATGCTATACACACCATCAGAGAAGAGTGGCTGCGAAAGCTCTTAAGTCTGATTTACTGTTCATGTGTGCCTTTAATCTAGGAAACCAGAAGAGGCAAAGATATTAATTGACTTTGAGATAATGAGGCCTTTATAGCCTTGACCCCTACGTGACCTAGCCTTCCATCAGGCCATATGGATCTCATGTTACCCTCCATCATGCACTTGGCAATGGGCTAATATAGCTAAGGTCACTACAGTGACCATGGTGGGGTTATCCGCTAACCTCCACTAAACCTTTGACCTACTGACTGCTTTTACTGACTGGTTTATTGTTTACACTGTAAAATAGCACCTCATCTAAATTTTAGGTGAGAATGAATATTGGTAGTTAACCTAGAAACTTGAGCCCAACTGATACATTACATTGGTCAATATTAGCCTGTTACAGATATATCAGTATCAGTTATATAGGCAGCATTTTATGTATATTTGATACTTCTCAATTCAAGATTCATAAATATATTTATATGTATTGGTCTATTTGTGTTTTTTTTAAATTATTATTTATTTGTTATTGTTAAATTCCTAGTGAAGTTTACTGTTTCAGTGGATTCATGTAATTTTGGACAGTAAAGTTAAATGTTAAACTGTAAAATATTCTGCCTCCATTACCTATCGTAGTCACAAGTGTTGATATTTGAGAGAACATTGTAAAAAGAATATTTACCGATGTATCTATCAGAATTTTTCCTCCTTAGTATCGGCATCGGCCCCAAAAATCAGTAAGCTTCTACTAGTAACTACTGAACTGAAGGCAAAAGTAATCTCTCATTTTATGGGATATCTGAAATCTCCTCCGCTCTACTTTCTTGTTTTCTCTTCTTCTCCAGAACTGCATGTTGCTAGGAGGCAGAAAAAATACAGAGGTCCCACTGGAGGGTTACCTGGTGGCTCCTATTCAGAGGATCTGCAAGTACCCACTACTGCTCAGAGTGAGTATGGCCTTGTGAATCCTAACCATGCATTATGGAGACACCAAACCCTTGTGCCACCTCTGTCGGGCACCTTCTACCCCTCTTTTCATCCACCACTACCTAGTCATTAGTTGGGGTTGTCCTGTCCTATTCACATCAACCTCTCTCCTGCAGATGAAACACCGATCTTGTATTTTGACACGTCTCTGCTTTAGTACCCCGGCAGAACCACATTGTAGGAATAACACAAGACCTCTCATCACCTCCCCAGCCCAGATGCACATTCAGACTCTGTGACTGGGCTCATTCATACCTGCACTCTCAGATGTTAGTTTTGAAACCTCTATTTCCCAATGTGAAATGTGAGCGAAATTAAATACACTTTCTCAGTCTTGTTTGAGTAGGTGATCTGAGCTGTCCCTTCTCATTCATCTTGTTATGATGTATTAATTCACCCAGACGTTCTCTAAACAGCCAACAGGATGGGACTCAGAGATGTAATAATAATAATAATAATAAGGGGGTAACCTGATGCCTTGCCATTTGAAGTCTTACAGCTGCCAGGGCCTCCTCCTCTCTGTAAGATGCCACAGATAGCCATCAGTGGCTGCAGATATATCCTGAACCGTGTAAATCAGACCTATAGTAGCTGACAAGCTGTGTTTAGACTGTAGATGCAGAGATTGCCATTGCTTTTGCTAGAGCATGTATGTAGTAGCAGGGGGGTTAACCACTAAACACAGGAACCATTAGAAGCTTGGGAGTGGGCATGACATATTTTCTTTTTGTGCCTCATGCATGTTGGGAAAATTAGGCATGCCTCAGAGCCACATTTGACACTTGTGTGCATCTATACTATCATGTAACATGTTTGTGTGTGTACGTATGAACTCGTGGTCTTTACTTATGCAGGAGCTGCTGAAGAGGACCCCGAAGAAGCACAATGACTACACCTTGTTGCAGGAGTCTCTGCAGGTGATGAAGGCGGTGTGCTCAAGCATCAACGAAGCCAAGAGACAAATGGAAAAGTTGGAGATTCTGGAAGAATGGCAGTCCCATATTGAGGGCTGGGAGGTAGGCTTTAACTTAACTCAACACAGTTTGTAATAATTTGATTTTTCATCCAGTGAGTTCAACTTAAATGGCTACAAAGACATGTTTCGTAGTCCTGTGTTGTCAGGGTAGGCCTACAAGTTTTTTTGTCCCCTTTAACTCACAGCTGAGCCCCATCAAATCTCAAAGTCATGACTTATTTAAAGCCACTTAGCCCTATGCCAGCAATTCACCAAGAATTCCAAGTGGCGTGACTTTTGTAGCCTTTTAAGCTTTCTTGTTCTCTCTGGGAACAATGACTTGTATTCACAATGGCCAAATTCTTTCCGCTTGGATGAGCCTGTAGTTACATGCTTTAGGGTGACCGATCCAATCATCATCAGTTAAACCGCACTTCTTCGTCTGCAGGTTGCCTTTAGATTAGTTTTCTTCCTGAGAACAGGGGGATTCCTTAATAAGGGGTCAGTAGGCCTAATAGTGGTTGGAAAAAGGAAACAGTGGCGGTAATTGTTAAGCAAGAGACTGTGATGCTTATGTAATTGACCTGGTTTCATCCAAAGGGGTCCTAAAGGCTTCCTATAAACACACAGACAAAGAGATGCTGTTGATACTGATGCAGGTTCTGACTAAGGTGTAATAAAACACAAGCTTTCAACTCACTCAGATAGATACTGCAGAGCACAGTTATTCCTCTTTGCATGTGAGTGAGATGTTCAAGTTTTTCTAACTGTGTTATATTAGGGTCACTGACAACATTGAAGTGTTGTTAGAGTATTAGAAGGGTCTTAAGTAAGGCTTTTAGTAAGTTTATTTGCTTCATAGTAAAATATACTGCAGGGAAATGAATAGCTGGGCAAACTTTATGTCAAAATAAACATCTTGAATCTATTAATTTAGAAGCGGACCAAAAAAACTAAAGCTTGTGATGGATTTAGACATATTGTTGGGAATTTATATAAAAAAGCTGTTTTGCAGTTAAATGGGAGAGGAAAATAAACACTATAGATATTAGGTGTCTACAATCACACACATACACACACAGACAGCTAAAACTCTAATAGTAATGTGATCAGAATGAGGTTCAGTGTTGGGTGGAGTGACATATCTTGTACTCGACAGTCCTGGCTGTAGCTACTCTGTGGTTTCCCCTCAGCACATTTATTAATTGTAAACATTAGCTCATTCTGGAGCAGTATCGTCTGAGTGCTGCACGCCAGGCTCTGAAGCTCTAAATGAGATGAAACTAAGATGGAGAAAAACAGGGGGGAAAAAAAGAGAGAGAGAGAGAACTGACTGATGGTTGCATCTTGCATTTCTGTGTGGGTGTTTGAGGAATGATGGAGGGATGAGGAGTGATTGTGAGAGCTGCTGTTTTTCCGTTCCTGCTCCTCCGCCCGGCTGATTGCTTGTTAGCGCTGACCTGCTCCACAGCTGGCTGCCCTCAGGGCATCCTGGCAGGTTCACCTCGCGTGGGAGAGACGGGGCGATGGCCCGCCGTGGTCACCATGGTGACGACTGCCAGCATTTGTCAGGGCAGTGATTGTCAGTCGGTTGCAAGTGCCTGTGTTTTGTCACTGCGTGCCATAGGAATAAAATATGTTAATTTTAGAGCAGAGGGTAGTAGTTTCCACTTGTGTTTGACTTCACATTCTGTTCTGTTGTTTAGTTTAATTAGTGTTCTTAAAAACTACTTGAGTGGTGGAGTTTGCTTGATTTGGCTTTTTTAGTTAAAGCATTCCCTCCTCTCATCTCTCCAGAGAAGTGACAAAATATGTCTTCAGAGTTTAATACAAACCTTTCTACCATACTTTCCCCTTAATTAATGGCATATCCTGCTTTGTCATTTCTCATTTTTTATCCTCTTTTCTGCAGTTATTATGCCTGGCAGTTGTCTGACTACAAAAATAGAGGGTTGAAATTTAGATGAAACAGATGACTGAGGGTTTAAAGTGTTGCTTAAGTTTTAGACTGAATACACCCACTGCTGTTGGGCTTTGGCTTGGAACAAGATTGATGTGAAGAGTGATAGAAAAGTGCTCTAGAGAAAAAGAAAAACCAAAGAAGTCTCCACCAAAAAGAGGTAAATTGGCTGGTTGCTCTATTAAAAGCACATGAAACACAAAGGGGAAGTGTTGGTTCTTCCATTAAGGAAATGCAGATCTAAAGCCTGGTGTTGCTATTGGCCCCTTCAAGTGACCAAGACAAGCTGGCCTTTCCATGTCTGGCGTGCACACATTCACTGGCTGCAAATTAGTTTAACATCTGGTCATAGGCTGGGGAGTTAAAAGGCCCCGAAAGAGCGGGAGAATAAAAAAACAGTGTGGGGGAAGGAATGAAAGAGATAGAGGAATAGACCGGGGAATCAAGAGGAGGGGGAAAAAAGTGAGAGATGATGGGCAGAAGGAAGGGGAGAATAAAAAAGGCGAGGCGAAAAAAGAAGGAAAAAACGGGATAGGCTTTGGCCTGCTGATGTCTCCAGCAGGAGGAAATGCTTAGCACATTTTCCGGCTCTGTGCGCATGGGAGTTATTTTTAGCTCTGAAGGGCCGATCAAACGTGGTACATAAATTCCCAGAGCAGGCAAGGTAAGGGAAAAGACAGCACATTTTATCACTTGCAGCAGGACCCCTAACCAGTATGGTGACCAGGCACGACAATGCAACACATAGTTTGACTGGACGGGATGTTATTCTATAGAAGCTATTAACGGCTGCGTATTTTAAAGTCCCAGACCAATCTGCTATGAGGAAGCAGGGGGTGTTTTTACAGACCCCTGAGAAAAGGAACAGGAAAGGTTGGGCTTTGTAATCCCTCCTCCTGTTCAAACACCATGTGTGAGCATTCAAACTTTTCTGAAGAATAGAAACCTTTTCTTTAAAATGAAACTTTCAAATTAACATTATTTGCCTGTTTAAATAACTTACTGATTAACTGTGTCCATCTATATGTCTAAGCATCTCTTATACTGTTATACTATATTTTCTTCTGTCTGTTTAACTTTGTCATCCATATGTCTGTTTCCAGGGCTCCAATATCACAGATACGTGCACTGAGATGCTCATGCAGGGTGTCCTGCTGAAGATTTCTGCTGGAAACATACAAGAGAGGATTTTCTTTCTGTTTGACAAGCTTCTGGTATATTGCAAGAAGAAAAACAGGTGTCTTGACTTTTTATTTAATACTCCACAGACACAAATCACAAAGTAGAAGATAAATTTAAATACTAATTAGACTGTGTGTATTTTTGTAGGAGACAGAATAAAGATATCGGTCATGCAAATGTGTAATTTTCCCTCTGTCTCTACGCTCTGACGGAACATTTAAAGAATGAGCTTCATAAATAATTCACAGCACCAGTTTCTTTACTTTTTTAAAGAAAAGGGAGCAGTGCACTGAGGGAAGTGTCTTAGTTTTTCACATGGGAGTACAAAGAAAGTTCATGCTGCAGAGGAGACATGTTAGAAATTGATTTCTCACTTTGGGATATGTGATTATTTGAATATATAATATATAATCATCATCTCTGGACACATGTTCCTTTTATTTTAGTGCTGACTTATCTTTAGTGTACATTTCTGGTGTAAATTATGATAAGCGCTAGCTGAGTCAGGAAACTCTTGCTGATTGCAGACTGTTGTTGTGCGTCTGCAGGCAAGGCACTTGATGAATAGTCTTCTCTGTATAAATTAGTTTCTATTTTGTCGGGTCTGTGCTACTCACGTTGAGTCACTGATGCAGCTGCAAACAATGTTGCTACGTCCATTGTATGTGTTTTTGGCAGCTTTTGTTCACTCACTATCAGCCAGGCTGACACCAGCTCTGATTTGCTTTTACCAGCTGTGTACAGTGTACTGTCTGATGGTGGTGCATAAAATCAAATTAATTCACTGACTAAATAAAGAAAAAGGAAGAAAGAAAATAACATTTGTTGAATTTAAATCCTCTAAATTGGATACTTTTTCATGTCCCAATTTGGTTAGCACATGTGGACAAACATCAGATGGGTGTAATTCTGAATGAACTTCAGTAAGCAATAAGATATTTAACACCTTATCTGGTTGTTCTTATTCTTTATTCAAGGCGTTTAAAAAACAGCAAGGCGGCCACTGAGGGTCCTCGCTACCTGTTCAGAGGCAGAATCAACACAGAGGTGATGGAAGTGGAAAATGTGGATGATGGCACGGGTGAGTGGTCCTGTAAAAAGATCCAACATTTATTATGGACTAATGTACTTTTACACAGTTAGATTTTCTTTCTCTTTATTTGCTCACTCGCTTTCAGATCTTCATTTTTTTATTTCAACACTTTCTGGCAGCTGGAGTTTAAAACTATACCATAATGATCCACACAGGAAGGTTGACAACATAGTCCTGGGCCTAAACTGTTGGACAACTATGTGATTTTACACTTGGACCGTTGATAGAAAAATAACATTTACCTATAAACATTTTTTTTAGACGTCTTAAGTTACATATTCTTGAGTCTGTGCTGCCGCTGGTGAACTTGAGCGCTTGTGTCTCTTGGCCTCACATAGCCACTGATTATCATTTGTATTTGTAGAAGCCATCATTTCCTCTCCAACAGACCTAGATGGGCAGTAATATTGGGTTTTTTTGGTGCGAGATGGATGGGTTTGGGTCTGGAGAGGGAGGATAAACATACGAGGCAGGCGGCGGTGCAGTAACTCGTGGGTGTTCTGCACCACAGGCGGGAGATCTCAATCTGAAATCCAGGGCGACAGGAGTATTTTAGTTCAGATTCCTACGTAATGAAAGCTCCGCGACTCTTTCCCAGGCACACACTTGCTGCCCAAGGTTTGAAAAAACAAAAAAAAAAACAACAAAAAAAAAACACCCTTGAGGCTTACCATATAAAGGACACCACACTGTAGATGCTTTTAGACATGATTGTAATTGATGATTGTAATGGTTTGCATTTTGTTACACCCTCAGAGGGGAAACATCAAGAGGTCAGCTGTGGAGGTATTTGAAATGTTGCTAAGAGATGGAAATAATGACAGAGATTCAACCAACGGTCAGGGGTTCATTTCCATTTGCTGGAGGTTTTGACAGTCTCAACATCGATATGTGAGTGTAGGTGGTGAATTTACAAGTAGCCATCACCTCTGAGAGAGTTTTCTGAGTAAATTTCTGAGTCTCCGTTAGTAAATAATGCTGATGGATGGGTCTTCCTCTGCATGTGTGTCCACTCGTTTATCTCATTAAAGGAGAGGAGCGATAATCAATGCAGCACTCAGTAGAGCGGTTATGAGGGCTGGTGCTAGAGCTGGGAAAAATTAGTCTAGACTGAGCATTTGTGCTATGATAGAGTATATTATTCTCAATAGTTTTAGAATCAAAGCAAAGGATGCACTACTCTAAAAAAAGCCTTAAATCACAAAAAAAAACATGTTTATTTCTTGGTCTTTCCTGTATGATACTCGGTGTTGCCATCACAACCCATGTTTTCTCTTGCTTGGGGTTGTGTCTCATGTTAAAACTGTGTTTTTACGCGGTAACCCCCATTTACTATGAATCTTACTTCTTAACAACTCTGTTTACAGTGTCATGATCAGCGCCACCACTGATTCATGGCGCTCCCTTTTCAAACATGAAAAAGTACTCCGAGCTGAAATGAGTCAAAAAAGCGGACTGGTGTTGTTCCACCCCTCAGCTAGCAGAGGACTTTATAAAACAAGTAGAGTCAAGATATTTCCTTTCTGTGCTCTCCTCCTCTGCCTCGCAGCTGACTACCACAGCAGCGGGAACATAGTGAACAACGGCTGGAAGATCCACAACACGGCAAAGAACAAGTGGTTTGTCTGCATGGCAAAGACCCCGGAGGAGAAGCAGGAGTGGCTGGAGGCCATCATGAAGGAGAGGGAGCGGAGGAAAAGTAAGAGGGCGCTTCTGTGTATCAGTATCAGGGCGGGGGTCGATTCATTTTAATACATTTGGATAGGGGAAACTCATTTCGCTTTTTTTTTTCTTCCCTCCTTTTCAACATCTGTCTTGAATTATATAACTCAGAATATATGCTGTGTTTTTGATGATTAATGATGAATAAAAAAGAGAGTACATCCCACCCTTATTAGTATGTGGGATCTGCATGACAGAAAAGAGAGAGAGAGCAATGCACTTTGGTTAACAGATTTTCAAGCTGTCATTCTTGTCAAGTAAAATACATAGTGACAACAGCATATTTTCAGTTGTTTCTTTACTAATTTTCAGATCGTGTACATGATAAACTCTTCATAATGTCAGTCATTAACCCTGCCTAAGACTATTAGTGCCAACGCTGAAAGGCACCGCTAATTATCTTGTGAAATTAGTAGACATTAACCTTCTCCAGTTAGTAATTGATGTCACATCTAGTCTCTGAGCTGACTGCGAAGATCACGAATGCCATGTTACTGACAGGCTTTTTGCACCCACCTCCCTCCTCTGCTGTGTAGGTCTGAGGCTCGGCATGGAACAGGATACGTGGGTGATGGTGTCAGAGAAGGGGGAGAAGCTCTACCACCTCATGACCAAGGGTAACCTCATTAAGGACCGGAAACGAAAGCTCACCACCTTTCCCAAGTGCTTCCTTGGAAGGTAAGGCTCACACCTCTGATCCGGACACTCGGTTTGTCCGGAGAGGAAGCTGCTGAGTATTTAACGCTTGTGGTTTCGTCAGTGTGAGCATTGTCACTGTGACAGAGTGTGTGAATGTCGAACTGAATGACTGTGCCATGAGCTTTTTAGATAAACCAGAATGAATATCTAATTCTGTGTATTTCTACCTTTGAGATTCGTAGGTATTTTTATTTGATACAATTAGGTAGGAAGGCTTTGTGCAGGGTTAAGTGAATTATAATAGCACCCACAGTGTATGATAATATCCTCAGAGCAGATTACGCGGAACACATTTGCCGTGCAGATCCGTTTCTCTATTCCTGCTTTGCATTCTTAAATTGGCAAGGATTTCTAAAGACAGCTGGGAAAAAGAAAGTGTCGGCGCTTTTTGTTCAGGGAGACTGTGTGTTATGTATATCTGCAGTCTCAGTCATGGGAAAATCAAATCCAGCCAGATTTGCCCATGAATCTTATTTAAGGATTATTGGTGTTGTGTCTGGGGAGGGATCGGCCATTGAATGCCAGTCATAAATCACAGGGAGATATCCCTGTGTGGCTCAGCTGACTGCCTGCTTTCTCCCTCGCCATGTTAGATTACAATAAGCTCTCTGCTGAGGAATCCATGAGGTAACTACTGTAGAGGGCCCAATAAGCCAGAGCAGCTTCTTGTGTGTGTGTGTGTGTGTGTGTGTGTGTGTGTGTGTGTGTGTTAAGGGTGGGGGGTAGTTTTGCCAGTACACTTTCCACTTTTGATAAGTCTAAACACACATATCTGTCCTTTATTTTTGATAGGTAAGAATATTTAAGGGGTGCTTTGCTAAAAATCCCTCCTTGGGCTACACTATTTTTAAGTATGCATGAGTTTATGCCCCCATTTCAGCATTTTTACTTTCATCATATAAGCTGTAGATGTCTTTCTGTCATATCAGTTTTTCAGATTTTCACAAATAATTAAAAAAAAAAAGTTGTGCTGACGTTAGTTTGCTCAGGCTTTAATCCTGTACAGGGAGACACTTCTTAGATGCAGCTCGGCAGCTCCTGCAATCAAGTTCAAAATCAGATAATCAGAGGGCACAGGCTGTAACTCCAATCACTGATGTGTGAGTTCCTGTCTCTCTGCTGTATTAACTACCAGAACCCGCTGATCCTCAAATCTTATACTGTGATAAAATGTTCTTTTCTTTAAGTCTGAAAATCTTGATGGGACACAGCATCTCTTGCTTCGCTAAGCTGGGAAAGAACAGAATGCTATGACCTCAATTCTTATGTCCATTCCTCACATTCAACACGACTTCCTCTTTTGCAAATAAATGTGCTTCCTGTATTGTAAATTCATAGCTGGTCGTAAGTATGAAAAGGTGGTAAAGCTGGATTAGGATAGTAAAAATCTTCAAACATCTTGCTGTAGCCGAGGAGTTTTCTATGTTTGAAAATGAAAATTGTATGTGACGGCCAGAAGTCTTTTTATAGAGTGACGACACTATGCAATTTGAGGAGGGTTAGAAAAAACATGAAGTATTTTCACAAGAGAGTCTTGGTTGGATGTTATTTAAACTGTACTCCTATCTGGACAGTTGAAATCCCATAACAAATTTGCCTTATAAACACCCCAGTACGATCCAGAATGAAAGATGTTTTGACTGGTAATAGTCGCGCTGAAAATCACCCGAGCTCAAACATTCATTTCAAAATCCCTGTTATTTTTAAAAGCATGGAGAGAGAGAGAGAAAAAAAAGGAACAGCCAAAAAGTCCAATTGGACATAGTTGCGGCCAAGTTACATCGTATGGTGGTTTGGAATGAGGAGTTACTTTCTCCTTTGGTCCATGCAGACAACACCAGATCCCTTGCGGTCTGGAAGAGGAATGGATCTGTCAGCTAAAAAGATTAAAAGGATCAAACGTTGGTCACATGTGGGCACCTTGTTGAGTCTGAAGAGATCATATGGTGAGAAAGTAGCTCAAGTGAAGCTCCCTTTGGAAACATATACAGCTTGGCTAACACCTGGATGACCATTTGCGGATGAAAGGACATCTCTAGCCCCCCTGTACTTCCCCTGTCTGAGATGATTTTGGAGATGATTACATGTAGGCGTAATTTGCGAATTGGAACCAGCATGGTATGTCTCTGATGAAAGCCACATTGCCTATGGCTTCAGTTTAGCCCACTCCCTCCATTGTGAAATGAGTTTTCTTTATTCTCTTTCCACGCCTCCTCTTTCTTTTTGATTGTTTTTTAAGGCTGAGGGCTATTTCTGGGTCTCAAACTCCTCCCCTTTAAATGGTACAATCGTATTTGTGGCTTGGTTCCTGCGACAGTGTAATTCATCAAAGGAACTGTGTGTGACAGCCACCTAGCTTGCAGTTATCAGCCCATTTTAAACCGAGAATAAACAAACAAGAGATTCAAATATTTTTTGTCTTTTCTACACGGGACAGACAAAAGTGTCTGTTTGTTGTGATAGATGTTGATGAAAAGGCCTTTAAGAGTTCCATGGAAAGGTTAGACGTCCTGTATGAAATGCCCTTTATCTTTGTCAGCCTCTGCTCTTTTTCATGACATTACTTGGAATACACCCTTTGCTCTATCAGCATACAAAAATTAAACCTTTATCTATATCCTGAATGAAAAGGTCCTCATCTGGGATTTGATTATAATGCAGAAACTTAAAGCAATAGATTGACATTATGGGAAATGAGAATGGGATAGGGTTAATGGGACAAGTTGGCGACAAGCTAACAGTGTTAATGCTATGATGAGCTAACCAGCTGCTGACTGTAGCTTCATATTTAGCAGACAGACATGAGAGTGGTATTGATCTTAATGAGAAACAATCAAAGTTGAATTTCAGTAGAAGAACAGCTGCAGGTTTTTATTAATCTGCTAATCTGCTTTATCAAGAATTTGAGAGTGTGGTTTAATCAAATTTGATTGACAGCAACATGAAAACATATACTACCAATGCCCAATAAATTATTATTAAATAAAATAATAATTAATTAAAATAAATTCTGATTGGTATTGTATTCACATAGGATCCCTGAGCTCACAGTAAGTGGCAAATTGACAAAACAGTTTCTTAAGGCCTTTAAAGGCAGAAATAAAGTTAAATTAGCTTAAATATTGTGTTTTTTTCACAACTACACATGTAGATCTCAATTGCACCAGACAGTTACAGCAGACAGCCAGCTCCATTTTAAGTGATGACTCCCTTCCCCTTTCATATGAGTTCCAGCCTTTGCCGTCTGGACGAAGATTCAAAGTCCCAAGGTCTAAGACCACACGTCATAGGAATAGATTTGTTCCTGCTGCTGTCTCTGTGCACTTTTCTACTTTTAAGATCTACCTTATTTATTTTTCTATTTATTGGAAATTAGACCTGACTTTTTTTTCTTTTTTATCTTGTTTTACTTTTCAAATCCTGTTCAGTAAGCCTTGTGAGCACCTGCCCATGTCTGCTTTCGTGGTGTTTCAAACTGTCTGCGGTCACTGAAGTTTGTATGTATGTATCTGTTTGAATGTTGAGATGCCCTCTCCTGAAACTGCAACCAAATCTACCTTCGGGTATTAATAAAGTTGCCTTGACCTTGACCTTGCTGGAAACTGTTTATTGCATATATGACCCTTATATACCTGATGCCATGAAAACTATGTAGCTCAAACTTCCACAGTGTTTTTCCATCTATATCTATATCATCCAGCAAAGATGGACAAATTGACATTTGTGGAGCGAAAAAGACTTTAAGCACGAGTGGTTAAAGAGTATATAATGTTCAGCAAGGGGTGGGAGGAAGAGGAGATGGGGTGTCTGGTCAGTTGTATCTATGGAAACTTTTCTAATTGCTTCCGGCCCTCCTGTTGACAAGCGACCGAGTCCATCATGCCCTGGAAGTGAATTCCTTAGAATTCCAATGGTGCTGCTGGCCATGTTTGTTTGGCTTTTATCTGGAGACAGGACATCAGGGATGTAATCAGATAGGCTGCTCCTGCTCTGCCTGTTCTGCCCATTCAGTCGCCACTCTCTTTCTTTCTTTTGTCTCTCTCTCTCTCTCTCTCTCTCTCTCTCTCTCTCTCTCTCTCTCTCTCTCTCTCTCTCTCTCTCTCTCTCTCTCTCTCTCTCTCTCTCTCTCTCTCTCTCTGTGTGTCTGTCTGTCTCTTAGTTGCTAAATTATGTAGAATTATCCCATTTAACTCATTTGGGCCATCAGAAGATTGGATGCTGTGATTGTTGTTCTGGCAGTTGGTATGTTTCCTCTTCCCTGCTGTAAATGATGCAGAGCAAAAATTATCTTGCGTTTTTCCATCAAGAACTTCCCAAGACACAATTATGTACTCTCACATTTGATAGTGTTACATTGTATGTCCAAAAATAAATAAAGTTTGAAGCTGACAAAACACATAAACCAAAGCCTGCTAGTTGTTTTAACAAGCTGATGTGGCCCCTAACAGTAAATAAATAATGTATTTTTGCCAAGACAGCGTTTGTTACCATAGTCACATCTATTTAAAGTAAATGTTGTTCGTCAAAAGCCTCTCAGGAATGATGGCAAAGGCTTCTAGTGAGGCATTTCCCATTTTTCAGATTACAAAGCAGAAATGTTCTCCCCCCTCCACTCATCATACACATTCTCTTCTATGGGGTGATGGGATATCTCTCGGGATTTTTTTGTATGTTTGTTATGTTACTCCTGAGTGAATATATGTGTCATTATGCCAGTGTTGTGTTTTGTGTGTCCCCAGTGAATTTGTGTCTTGGCTGATGGAAATCAATGAGACAGGCAACCCAGAGGAAGGGGTTCACCTGGGTCAGGCTCTGCTGGAGAATGGCATCATCCACCACGGTGGGTTTCTCACAGTTTTCTCCTTCCTGCTCTCCAGCTTGGACCTGCTTTATCATCCTTTCCTGTCTTGTATCTAAAACCAAATTTACCACAGACTAATTTACACTGTGCTGCACGATGTTGAGCATGCAAATGCCTGCCATTGCCTAACCTAATCTCTAGCCATGTCTAATGAATGTCCCTCATCCTGAAACTAGAGTTTCACAATACTTTCATTCCCTGGCTGAAGCCTACTGTGTAGATGCAGCTGTCTTATTTATGTCTTAGCAGGTGTCCCATTTAAACACTCCCTTGACACAATGTTTAGGTAAGGGATTATAAATATTAATCTCCTCTAGCTGTAATGTTTGTGTAATATTTGCTCAGTGGCTGTTTTGTGGTTTTGTGGTTTTGTGTAACAAGTGTGTTTAGTACATGAGGCTTAAGCTGGCTAATGCTTTGCGTTCACACTAAATGGCGCGTACCACTCTGCATGTATATTTTCCTCAAAAGAGTAGGGCCCCTGGCCAAGTTGTATCTTAAATCACTCAGGGGTGCTTTATTGCTTCCTCACAGAGAAATGAGATTGGGCTTTAGAGCTGTTCCTAACAGAGAGGAAAAACTCTGAACCCCTCTGAGCTCTCACAGTGCAGTTAGAAGTCACCATGTAAAAAACGATAGAATATCTTTTCATAAAAACCTTCAATGGAACCTGCTGGTCCACATTCAACTGTTATTACTGTTAGGAGGGTCCCCAACAAAGTCGCCTAAAGCAAGAGGGGCAGGGAGCTCAGCACTGCAATGTTATCTGTGACTACTTTGTATGAGGTTTGAGGCTTTGAGTCTGGGAAGCTTGTTTCACTATGTAACCCTGCTTGGCTTGAATATGCCTTTAAACCTCTTTTACTTTGCAATTTTAAACAAAGATGAATAAAGCTCCCTCAGGGTTTGAGACTTTCATTTTGGCACATTTCATTTAAAAAACCTCCTTGTGTTCTGAATTGCATTTTTAGTCACAGACAAACACCAGTTCAAACCTGAGCCTGTGCTGTACCGCTTTCGCTACGACGATGGCACCTACCACCCAAGAAGTGACATGTATGATGTCATTTCAAAGGTAACTGTGATACAGAAGAGTGTAATTTAATTAGAATCACATTTTATCACTGAATTTCACTAAATTTGTTTGCTTGTCTTGTTTATCTCAGGGTGTTCGCCTCTTCTGTCGCCTTCACAGCCTTTTCACTCCTGTCATCAGGTAGGCGGCCATTTTCTTTTCCAGTCCATTGCAAACCATCCAGGTGGGGCTCCAGTAGCTCAGTGTCTGGCTCTTGCTTCTAAAAATAACTCTGCCGCAAAGTGACCACAGCGGAGGAGAGAAACATCACGGTGAGCTATGAGCTCATTGTTCTTAAAGAGGAACTGACTTAAAAGGAGTTGGCACAGATGTTGATGGAGTACAACAGGGCCTGTGGGTGATTGAGCTTGGCAGGTTTTATCTGTCCGGTCTCAAAACACAGATGTGGCAAGGAAGATTGAGTCTGTCCGATGTTACAAGTAGTTTGGATACCTGTGGTTAACACTGACGAATTTCTTTGTTCGCTTTTAAAAAGTTCATGTTAGTTTCTCAATCTGAAAAAAAGTTGAAATTCACAGCTGCAACTAGCATCATGTCTGTTATAAAGCATTCAGTGGAGGCCATTCAGTCACAGTACACAGGTCTTACACATTTGGCTGACTGAGACTGACAGCATATTGATCCTGTGCTCTGAAAGGTCTGACACAGAGCTGGCAAAACATCGATTGCAATTCTTCAACAGAAAACATGATTCAAAATAGCTATGTTAATATCTGAAGATCAACACTGTGTTTCAAGGCTTTCTGTGCCATTATTCTGGAATAATAATAAGTGAGTTCCCAGTTTGTCAATTGTAAACATGGAAGCTGATACATCTAGCATGCTCATGACATTCTCACCTAATCCCAGATGCATAACAGGTGATTTTTGCACATGTAAGAAAACATTCAGTTGTCTAACAGTTAGAAGTGGAGCAATCTCATTTTATTGGAGTAATTTGCTGGCATGCTCTGGTTTTTGTTGTTGTTCTGTTAAATTCCATTTGAACAGTGCTTGAGGTTCAGGCTGCTGATGCGTTTTACCGCAAAGCACCGCATCTAGGTTAGCTGTTTATGTTGGATTTCAAATGGCCTGAAGAAAAGCTTTAATTTCACACCAATAAAACGCTGCTATAGCTGGAGGGGGAACTCTGATGCTTGGTGTATTCCAGCACTGAAGCTTTTCTGTGTTTGTTTGATCCAACTACTAAAAAGCCTAAAGGGTGATTTTGTGTATGTGTGTGTCAGCATTCAGCTGGTGTTTGTGTTGGGGCCAAACCTCTTAACCTAAAAACTTTTCTCACTGCGTGTCTTCGTACTACAGCAGTGTGTGTCCTTAACCGGCATATCTGTTCAGTGCATTCATATTGAGAGGCTAGTACAATACATCACAGGACCTGGGAATGCCAGAGTTTAATTGGAGCAACCAGCCCCTGCTTAATTAGGTGGAATTTCCTGGCAGAGCGAGATAGATGAGGCGAAATGGGGAACGAGCACGAAGCTGCTTCTGTGCCCTCCTTATGGCCTTGTTTTCCTCACAAGAAATCTGTGAATCCAGGCCGTCCCAAGGGATCTGATTACTCAGCTTGAAATGTCCACTATACGCAAATACTGTGCACACATAGTTAGACGTTGAAGTATGAATAAAAAAGATCTTTCAACATGTGAATAGTGAGATTGCAAACCCCTCACAGTGCAGCGAAGGTCACTCATAAATTACCCTCATGCATTTCAACACCTGATAAATATTGTCAGGTTGTCTTTGTTATACTGGTAAATCCCCCAGAAGCTCAATATTTATGCTTGCATGTGTAGGATTTTCAAAAATAATAACTAACAATGTGGTGCACAGTACTTGAGTAATTCATCACGACTGAAGCAGTTGATTAAAGCTGGAACTTTCAGCAACATCTGTATAATATATCCCAAAGAATGCTCTGAAAATGCATTTGCCTACATCATCCATTTACCCCCTCGCAAAATGTCAAGGCAAACCTTCCTCTATGGGCAGCAAGTTAAGCACCTCCCTGACCTTTCCCTCTGTTAGTCCTCAAACTGCTGTTTCCTCATGCCGGACATATGGCTGCCCACTGGACCGCTGTTTACCCCCCATTTTTCACTCTGACAGCCTCACTGTGCACCAGCCGCTGTAGCCCCATTCTTCCTGGCTTTAGTATCCCATTCAGGGGAAAAACAGGGTGCCTCTGGTCCAAGTGGTTTATGCATGGCACGGCAGGACAACGTGCCTCACCGGCTAGTACCAACTCTACTGTCCTCATCACAGACCAAAGCAGGCTGTCAAATACAGTTACGCAACAGAATGTTCCATTGTAGAGGAAACAGGGCAGCGTTTGGCCTCTCACACTTCATTCTGAAGAGCTCCAGACAGCTGAGATTGGACTTGGCTCACATGTCATGTTTGACTTGTCTGAACTGTGTGTGTGTGTGCGAGACAGGCATGTGCATGTGCGGTTTGCGTGTGGGTCTGAGTGAGTGTTTGCATGTGGTGGAAGCAGTGGAGTGGTGTAAGTCACGGTGGTTCTGGACTTTCCCGGGGCCTGCAGCTCAGCCCTTGCGTGTCCCCTGGGAGGCCCCTGCGTTCATGGGAAAGTCACGGCTCCATTTCAGACGGCATTCTAGGGGTCTGGCAAAGTGCGGCCGCGTGGGTAACGCTGAGAACAGCAACACCAGACTGACATGGGGCACCCCAGGGCCAAATGCTCCTGGGGTCGTTACCAGCCATCAGCAGTGGAATGCTGTTTTGCTGTCACCAACAGTCAGAAACCCACTTAGATTTATGAGGCCATTGCCAGCGCTTGAAAAGTGTCCACGCCTTGCTGACAGTAGAAATTATTAGTCCTCTTTTAGACATTGTGTTAAAATAGACCAAACAATTACTACTATACATGTTGACCATGTGAGTTTGTTACAGTAACCATGTATCACAGAGTTGGAAAATGGTACAACGGAAGTTGTGGGTTTCCTTCTAATGAAGTTTTCTTCTTTTGCTTCCATTCAGGGATAAAGATTACCATTTGAGGACCTACAAATCAGTGGTGATGGCCAACAAGTTGATAGACTGGCTTATAGCACAGGTAAACCCTAAAACGTCTTCATCTACAGCAAAGGAAGATATAATATTAATGTGTATTACCTTTCAGGGGAATCCTATCTTATCACAGTGTTTGCTAGTACTATCATCATGGTATTGTAAATACAGAAGCAGTAAATTATTATAAGTTGAGAGTTTTGTTTAATATAATACATAACTTTGAACATAGTTCACTGCACTGAAAATCAGTTTGATTTTTCTGTATGGAGTTTTTCATCCACGGTTATATTTATCGACAATGGAAAAAGTTCATTCTGATATTAATTTCCTCCATGTCAGCCAGGCTTAATCCACAGCATGTTGTTCTAAATCACCTGCTGTTTTTCCACCATATTTAAAACACATTGTTCTCCTCCTCCGGAAATTCTGAGATGTTGAAAGAGGGCGCGAGGAAGAGAGAAAGACAGAAAGATCGAAGTGACTGTTGTCATAACAAGCGGGTCACTTCAAAAGTGCAAGAGAGGAAAGAAACTAAGACAACAAAGCGTTTCTTGCCATCAAACTCGAGCCTCTCAGCGGAGCCAAAAGGAAATGAAGAAAGAAAAGCAGAATTGATTCGACAGCTAAGCTTTATTGACTTTGACAGGAAGCTTTGAGGTTGACAGATTGATAGTCCTGTCCAGGATGACAACAAAGAAATTAAATGTATAAGGCGACCACTGCAGAATCAATGAAAGACATCACATGTTTGTGTGTGCATATAAGTGCATATGTGTGTGTGTGTGGTAGAATGTGTTTGGCCCAGACCAGCGGAAAAGCTCTCGATCCTTCAGCAGGACTTCAAGAGCTGTCACACTATGCTGTCTAGACATGATTTTGGCTGTGTTTAAGATTGAGCGTTGTGTGGCTCTGCTGGATTTTTAGCTTTTTGATGCAAGAACAAAGGAGGGGGGTGTCACTGTGACATTTTGACTGCTCTCTAAACCCACAATGTCCTTTGTTATGTGTCTCTTTTTACCCTATTTCTCTCATTCCCTTTTCCTTTTTCTTTCTCCCTTGCCATTGACTTACTCTCTCCATGTTTAATGCTGTGTCTTTTTTCTCCTCTGTGTCCACTCTTTCTTTTTCTTCTGGTGCAGGGGGACTGCAGAACGAGAGAGGAAGCGCTGATCTTGGGGGTGGAGCTGTGCGACAATGGCTTCATGCATCACGGTACATCGCTTTTCACTTTTGAGGATTTTAGCAGAGCGAAAAAACAAACAAACTAGTGATCGTGCCTCTCACAGACCGTGGATTCCTCTCCATCACTGACTAAATGAGAGTTGACTGCTTTGGAGAAACCACACAGAGGACGCCTGGCATTTAGCATCCTGTTTTAGAACACAACCACTCTTGTTCTCTTTCCATTTCTACTTATAATCCCTTTGACATGCTACATGAACAGAACATTTCAATTTCCAATGCAGAATGCAGTGAATCGGTGTGTGTGTGTGTGTGTGTGTGTATGTGTGTACGTGTGGTTTGGGTTATTTGTTCATGCATACTATCATTAACTTTATGCATAAGTGTGTGCATATGACCAAGTGACTAAGTATACATGCATGGCTTCCTTTAGCTGTGAGAACTTGGCAGATAACACATGGATGTTTGTCAGTTTAAGTGCAAATGGTCAGTAGCCATGGTTACAGTTTGTTTACGAGGCTGTCAGGCTTGTTTTTTAACTCTGTGCTCCACTCATGCCAAAGTCCACATCATACACACTACAGTATGAGTCACAGTGTGTCTCTTTCGTACCCCCATGATGTAACCGCTCCAAACTACCCACAGTTCAAGCCTCACACTACAAATTACCAGCACATATATGGAACATAACAGCCCCAACCATCAAACCTTCTTTCACTTCCACAGCCTACAGGGTAATTTCACCATTCGTGCCAGTAAGTTATTTGGCCTGAATATGTAGCTATTAAAATTATTGGCGCTATATTTGATCTTGAGGGGAATGAAGTGAGGGAATGTTAGAAGGAAACTCTGTTTTTCCCCTCAGGGTTATTTATTATTTGAAAACCGAAGTCTTGGTGAAGGCGTTATGTTGCCTTGGAGACTGGGTTCATTCAAAAGTGATATTTTGCCGTGAAAGTGCCCTCTCCCTCGCTTTCTTACAATGTGCATTTGTGCAGTTGGTGTACATGTGTTTTAGTGCACAGGCATGAACCATACACTGATGTTCTAAGCGGAAGTTTTCAATTAGCCATTAAAGGACAGTCGGAGTCTTTGAATTAGAACATGGTCGCATTTTTTAATACAATTGCCTTAAAGGACATTACTCCTAGTTTCCCATGCTCTAGCATATGTATTACACATTGTGCAAACTGCCTTTTTCTCTAACTTTCCTGGCAGCTTTCTATTTTATTAATTGTTTTTTTTATTCATATTTTTTTTTCACCAGACTTTTGAAACTTTGTTTGAGTTATGTAATTGCTTGCAGTGAAATACAGATTATATTATACTTAGGAGGTAATGCAGTGCAGACTTTTAAAAATAAACAACTGTTCTTGCAGAACCGTACAAAAATAATGTAACTGACGAAAATAAATGTAGAATTGATGTGTGTTTTGGATTACGCAGCTTTAAATTTAATAAGATTGAAGTGTCCCTAAACCGATTTCCAGTGGTGGGAAATGGTAGGAAAACATACAAAAAATCCCAAACTTAATAACATGCATTTGAAAATGGTCGGCAGAAATTTGACTTAGCTGTAATTAGGGAGCTAAAATGTTCAGTCGCTCCAGTATGAAGCTTTAATTCTATATACAGTCTATTTGCCAGAAATATCATTATTCAGCAAGTTTCATTTCAGTTGTTTGTATGTCTGATGTATTCATTCATTCATTCATTACTTTGTTGTTTCCTCCTTCAGTGTTGGAAAAGAGTGAATTTAAGGATGAGCCCTTGCTGTTTCGTTTCTTTGCTGATGAGGAGATGGAGGGCTCTAACACCAAACACAAACCTGTAAAGCATGACCTGAAAATAGTTGAGAACGTCATCTCCAAGTCTCTCCTGGTGAGTACATCCTTATTGATTGATTAGCTCTCAGTCTGTCTAATGTGCTATGACTTTGCTATAATGTACCCACAACTCTGATCAAACTGTTGGCAGACTTAATCAGTAGGAAGCATATAGCTGTGGGATGAAGTCATAACACTGCAAAAGTCCATTTTATACCTCAATAAGCATTCTTTTCAGAGGAGTGAGAAAATACTACCATGTCTGCTATCTGTCTGTGCCAGTTTGTGAGAATGTCTTGGTCTACTGGTTTGGGATTTTGCTGATGGTAGACATGTCGTTTTCCAGATAAGACCCAGTGATGGAGGCTATGGCTTTACCCTGGAAGAGAGGAACAGAGTCCCCATCATCAAATCTGTGGAGAAGGGCTCCCCAGCTGAGGTGAGAACACACACACATACACACACACACACACACACACACACACACACACACACACACATGCATTATTAAAGTATATATACTGTATATGCAAGTCCCCAAATCTAACAACGTGGCCCTCTTAGCTGTTAATGTTATTAATCTTTCATTATTTTGAAATAGTATCAGTATCCTGGTACACCAGAAAGTTGCTCAGAAATTGATTTGTGTGCCTCCATGAAATAAGTGGTGCAAGGAGCTCGATGATGTAGTGACTATAGACGAGTCTAGTCTACTTTTCTTATCCAGCATCTGTAGATCAAAAAGCAGACACACTCTCTGTTCACACTCTAGACTCAGTTCGTTTTGTTTGTGGCAGAAATGGACTCCACGCGTTCTTGGTATCTTGTGTTGTTTCTCATTTGGCAGATCAGGGTTATATAAAATTGAGTGCAGCACTGCATATGTGATAGCTTCCTTCATTTAGGACTTTCCAGCACTCTCTGTTACTTTAATGTCGGCACTGTCAAAACCATAGACTTAACTGCAGATGTTTTGCAATTCTATGCCAGCGGCACAAATTCAGACTTCAAAGTTCACCAAAGTTGAACTCTAGGTAAAACCATTTTGTTGATTTCCTTTACTTCTGCAAGCAAATCCAGCAACAATTTTGTTGTTGTAGTTATTAAGCGTGCTGTAACTGCATCCATACTGAGTGGATTGACCTTTTGTAACTATTTATTTACCATCATTCTGCTGAGTCTGGTTTTGTTTTCCAGAAGCTAGCGATGCCTTTACAGCGGATCAGTGGCAGTCAGCAGAAGCTTTTTGTTGTTACATTATGGTTTGATCATCAGTCATAAAGAATACAAGCCTTTAACTGTTTGCTCCTAAACTAAATCCGGTTTATGGTTACGGACATTGATGCTAACATTAGAAGCATTTTCGTGCAGAAATAGAGCACATTAAAGGGCGCCATAGTTTTGAGGTCTCCTTTGGTGTTTAGCTTTGATCTGCTGGATGAAAATGGCACAAAAAAGTTTCAAGGCAAATGTGATCAATCTGAGCGCACGACCCATAATTCCCTCCAGCCCTGAAGTAGCACTGTATGTGCCTGGAAGGTCTGGATTGCATAGAGACTGGCGTTGTGTGTGTCTCTGTGTGTTTGCTTTCAAATATTCAATCTGGGTCAATGAAATCCCCAACAGGATCCAGCTGTATACTCACAGATAAAAGCTGTCCCGTGCTGTCTCTGACTCTGACTGTATATGCATTGCTTTGTGATATATAGATATTCTATGGTAATATTCCTCTTTTTACACCAAAAAAGTTAATTTGAAACTCAAATCATAATTATGTGCTTTTCTTTTCCATTTGATTTTATTCAATTGTAAGATGGCTGGTCTGGAGGTGGGGAAGAAATTGTTTGCCATAAATGGAGACCTAGTGTTCCTCAGGCCTTTCTCTGAGGTGGAAAGCCTCCTCAGACAATGTTTCAACAGCAAGGGACCCCTCAGGGTGCTGGTCAGCACCAAGCCAAGAGAGTAAGTTCGATCTATATACCCATGTGCATATGTATGTAAAGTTACTATCATGGAGCTACTGTCAAATTCATGTAGTATCGTATTGATGCAATGCCTCATTCCTGTGTCTAGGACAGTAAAGATCCCAGACTCAGCTGATGGGTTGGGGTTCCAGATTCGTGGTTTCGGTCCTTCTGTGGTCCACGCCGTCGGAAGAGGTAAGAGGGCACCGCTGCCACCACTGGACCTTTCTGTTATTGTGGCACAGCTGGCAAGCAGCTGGCATGTCAGTCTTTGGTTGTGTGCGTGACTTGGCCACAATAGGTCCATTTATACCCCTCATGCTCTCTCCATGTGGCTCAGCTGGTTGGTTAATGGTGCTGCCAAAACTGTGAATTAGCTGTTCTTCAGCCACTTTCCACATTACAATGATGTCCATGTACCTATTCACATTTTTCGTGCCCATTTAACTCCTTTGTGTGACGGAGAAGCATTCAGCATATTTTTCTGGTCCACATTTACCCATTTACAGTCCCTCCTTTTCTCCTCTTACCTAACACAGCATGTTTTGTAGCACTGCTACTGCTACTGCTCAGGGCTGGCACAAGATAGGGTCCAATCAAAAAACAATCCATGGCCTTGTCTGGCTGTTCTCAGGGGAATTGAATCTTGTTTTTTTTCCTTTAGCAATCTAAGTGGGATAGCAGGGTCGAAATGTGCTGTGTATGTGCATGCACGTGTGTAAGTCTGTGCTGGCTTGTTAGTGTGGTTGCCTGGGAACCTGCTGTGTGTTTAAATAGATGCTCTGATCCCCCCCGAGACAAAGCTTATGATGTAGGAGGTGTCTAATCCCTTAGATTGTCATAACAGCTGCTGTCCCCTGGTGTCTGAGGTCAGCTGGAGCAGGTAATACCAATTAGAGTCAGAGAAATTGAGACAGGACGAGTTGAGACAGAGACAAAGAGAAAGCTTCATAATTAAATGTATTTTAGATGTGATTCACTATATTCTCATTATTTGACATTGTCACTGTCCTTTGTGATAAGCCGTCATTCCTGTGGTGCTTTAATGCTGCTCTTCTTTGAGATTTTTTCATCATTTTTCTTGATGAATTTTGTAGTACTAACTTCAGCTGTGCTCGCCAGTCATTTGATCCACCGCTTGGGTTGAAACTTAAATATCCCAACATCTACATGATGGATTGCCTTGACATTTTATACAGGCATTCATGGTTCCCAGAGGTCTCCTATATGGTGATCCTCTTACTTTCCCAATAGCGTCACCATGAGTTTAGGGCAATTTGTGGTTTTGAGTACAATAGCTTCATTGGAATTGAATGCCCCCCTTAGGATGAATTGTACTTGGGTGATCCCTTGTATTTTCATCTAGCACCATCATTATATATATATCATATAGTAAAACATTTGATTTGTCTAGTACTTTGGTGAATGACCAAATACCTGCAAACTAATTGCATTAGTCATAGCTGTACTTTTTGTTCAGTGCTAATTAGCAATTCTAACACTAAACTCTAAACTAATATGCCAAACATGATAAACATTACAAGTGCTAAATATCACAATATTAGTATTGTCATTGTCAGCCCATTAGCCTGCTGACGTTAGCATTTGGCTCAAAGAACTGCCGTGACTATTCAGCATCATAGAGCTGCTAGCGTACCCGTAGGCGCTTAGTCTTGTTCCCTGAGGCAGCTTTTACCACTGATGCTTGAACTGTCTCATTTTATTGGAAATAAATAACCTAAAAAAGCAAACATTGACATGCATACAGACACAATATGAAGAGTTTCCCAAAAATACAATATCAGGGGCGTGTGTCTTCTACAGTACTAATTCATGTCTTTTTGTATTATTGTTTAATGCAGTACATTTTTTCCTGTAGATATACCCATTTAAAAGACAATAAAAGCAGTAGTAATTTCATTCTTGCAACACTAATGTAGAGAAATACAGATTGTGTTTATTGCAATGTGAGGTATGCATGGTTTAAAGAGCTATGAAAACAGGAGGAATATTTAGTCTGCCACGCACTTCCTTCTGATAGCTGTAAACCTTGAAGCTCTCTTACGCTCTGAATCACATCCCTCAGAGACGCACTCATTTACCCCAGATAAACAATTTCCCTCCTCTCCACGCTCTCTCTCACACTCCTCCTGAGCTGCAAAAACAGGAAACAAAGTTGTAAATACAACAACAATGTTGTTCAACCCAATTTTGTGTACAGGATATGGAAGATGTGACTTGCGCCTCGCACCTGGATGTGTGCATGTGCAGTAGTTTTTGCCCTTGACATCTCTTCTTTCTCTCTCTGTCTCACGCCAGGCACGGTGGCAGCCATTGCCGGTCTCCACCCAGGTCAGTGCATCATCAAGGTGAACGGCATCAATGTAAGCAAGGAGAGCCATGCCAGCGTCATTGCTCATGTCACTGCATGCAGGAAGTACAGGCGACCCACACAGGTAAGATGTGAAAGTCAAAATGGGACAATGCAGCTCTCAAAACATGCTTTTACAATAATAACTGAATAAACTGAGCAGTGGCATGAAACTGAAAAATGAATAAGTCCTTAGAAACAGTCCTTAAAGAAAATACAAATTCTTATGTGCAATTATGTTTGCCTTGGCCTTATAATGATTCCTTACCGGAGGTCACACTTTCATCTCCCATGACTTCACTTTAAGAGAGTTCAAATAATCTTGAGTTTTACTGTCTGACGATTGATCTGTTAGTTATGTAATGCTATTTGAAGTAGTAAAACTCTGTGAGATTGTTGAAGAACAAAACAACAGATAAGAGGGGGAAACAAGGATTGGTTGACCGTGAGAAGCAACTTACCAGAGAGGCGTCATAGCTCCCATTTACCTTCATATCTCTCTTTCTGTTTCTCTCGCCGACTCCCTCTTTCCTTGTCTTGGGTCATTACACAGAAATAATAGTAGTTTTGGCTCCTCCAGTGCTGACCCCTGGCTCACAGTGGTGGGCCTGCTGTGGGAGACTGGCAGACTGCAAAGAGAGGTGGGAAAGGATCTGGGGGTGGCTGGGGCTTGGGATGGGAGCGAGCACTGGAGGGAAGTTTGTTGGAGGCAAAGGGGATAGCCCTGCCAGTTTTTCTTTTTTTCTGGGAGAGTGGTTGACAGCAGACAATTATATGAGGAGAACTCAGTCCACCTGTTGAAGGTGGGAAAGTTGTGTGAAAATAGAAACCCAAGGGTGTGTGAATGGTCTGAGTTAGTCTAGTGTGTCACTATAATTGAGCCTCATTGGGACTTAAGGCTTAATTAAGCACCACAGGTTTCCAACACTACTGGAGATCTGGTTCACATCAAGTATGGCCATGGGTGAACCGCCTCCTCTTTCTCTGTCTTTTTTTGTGTGTGTGTGTGTGTGTGTGTCTTTGTCTGTGTGTCTGTGTGTGTGTGTTGTAGTTGTACAGTAGAAGACCACAGACCAGTAGGCAGGCACAGCATGTAACATTGGCAGGAAACCCACTGTGGGCATGGGTGTGGAGAGGAGAGAGCAGACACAGATAGACAAACACACTGACACACACACACACAAAGGGCTGTGTTGCATGCTAGAGTGGGTTGATGAGATTGGCATGGGTTTGCTTTCGCAGTCTCACCAAGTACCATGTTTCCATATGTTTGTGAAGGCTTTTCACTGTATGGTCTGCCAACCCAATGGTGACACTGTACACCATATCTGGGCGGAATCATGCAGCATCATACCCAAACCTCAGCTTGTGTACACGCATACCAGGGTTCTGTGTGTTCATAGTTATATATTTTCTAATTTCCTCATCTACTGTATCTAGCAGAAATGCCACCTGTTAACAAGGACACTAGAGGAGAGTGATTTGTTTTGACAGTTGATGTGTGACTGTAATAGTTCCAGTGGATTTAATGCTATGAAAATACACTGACATTTTACAGTTCAGTATAAATTAAAAGTATACATTAAAAAAAAAACATTTATAGATAAAACTTCTTTTTTTTTAATTGTTGCTTTTTCAACACATTTCTGAATCATATCCATTATTATATTCCAATGCAGCAAGATACTATTAAGTGGGTGTACAACAACAGTGAAAGCGCGCAGGAGGACAACCAGAAAACAAACCAGAAACCCACCCCTGAGGAGAACGGAGACGGCTTTGAGTGCAAAGTAGAAGGTGACCACACATGCACACATATACAGATGGAACTACATGGGAATTACCCATTTGGGAAAAAGAAATTCAGCTTGAGGTGTCTGTGGATGTAACACAGGCTTGTTCACAGAAACACAAACCTTGTTGCCTTCTCCAGTTAACAAGTCAGACTCCGCTCCAAATAGCTTCATCTGGAGTGTGTTAGCCTGAGAACAGCCGTTTTCTGTGGCTCCTCAAGTGTTAATTCCCCCCTACAATTTATGGATCCCAATGAGAAAGTTAAACAGGAAAGCAATTCCCTTCATAGCAAACAGCTCTGGAGGAGGATTTACTGCTGTGTTAAGTCATTGCGTTAGCATAGGCCCGGTTAACTTAATGCTCTTGGAATTGCTCATCATTTTCGGAGCCATGAGTAAAGGGTCTTCCTCCAAAATGAACTGCAGATTTGGTGGTCTGAGGCCTCCTACAGTGCCGGGTGTGTGATGATGAAAACACTTCTATTGAAACCATTTTGTGATAATGATAGGGATTGTTTAGTATGTAATTAGCACATACTTTTATGAATGTGTACTGCCATATTTTTATTCAAGTTAACAAAAATCATTTTAATTGCTATCTCTTTGTTCCTCTGTATGTCTACAATCTCAGAGGTAATGGACAAATTCAACACGATAGCCATCATTGACGGCAAGAAAGACCATGTCAGCCTGACAGTAGACAACGTCCACCTGGAGTACGGAGTAGTCTACGAGTACGACAGCACAGCTGGCATCAAGTGCCATGTGATGGAGAAGATGGTCGAGCCCAAGGGATTTTTCAGCCTCACTGCCAAGGTATTATGTCCATTCATTTAGATCTGAATTTGGTTGGGAGGAATGTAGGATTGAACAATATCATCTCGAATCTATATCACAATATATTGTCACAGTTATGGCACAATTTATTGTATAAGTATTTTTAAATATACCACTACATGATTGTTTCTAATTCTGGTTTGCTTATTATGTTTGGTAGGATTAATTACAGTTTCACCAGTAAAATATTCTGGACTGCTTGATTGGATTTTAGGCTAAGTGGTCAGGCAGATTTCAGCTTAATTATGTGAGATTTAGACTACGTATGTATTGAAAAGAGCAATGTCAGTAATACAGTAAATTCAGTTTATTGTTCAGGCTGAAGCTGGTTTACAAACTGTGTGATGCAGGCCGCAGTTTAACTGTGTAGCAATTACTGTATTTTGTGGTCATTTGATTTTGAATTTCTTGGGAATCATTAAAGCACAAAATGTGTTTTCTCTCCTCCATTTGAGATTATACTTACATGAAACATATTCTTAAATTAACTTAAATAAAATAAACTATACAACACAGGAGTATCGGTCAGCTCTGGGCAAAACCTAATAAACCCCAGGAGCCCGTAAGGGGAAAATCCTGCATTGTTCTGCCTCAAAGGAATGTCCTGATCAAGTAATGATAATCATTTTTATCAGACTTTATTAGGCAAAAATGTTGTTTGCCTTGACTTTATGCAACTTTTATTTTAGGCAAATGTGGCTGTGGTTGGAAAATGAAGAGAGAGGACCCAAAAACAAAAGCAGAATTGAGAACTGAGTGTTCAGCACCTCAGTCCTTCTGTGGCTCACGAGGCTACAGAGGAGCTGTACAAACTGAAAGTTGTTGTATTTCTTTATATATTTTTGTTTGGACATTTGGTGGTCTCAATCTCAGTAGGGGTGGTTATCAAACAGATTCAGACTGATAATTAAGAGGGACTTTGTTTTAATTGATCACACAAACCCCTCATCATTTTTTGTCTTCATTAGAGACAGAACTCATACCGCAAGCAGCTTTCTTGCTGTGACACTGAGGCCCTTAATACTAGTTTAAACTGACAGCTTTATTTTAGTCATGTTAGTTCCCAGCTGTGTTAAGTGCATGCTTTTTACATCCCAGCGGTGATGTTCACAGAATGATCATTATTGATTTAAGATGGCATAGAGGAAAAAGAAGATTCACTCAGAGATAGATGCACACATGCTGGTGTGGAAAAGGAAAAACATGAATTGTGGCATCTTGCTGTCAAATTCTGTGATGAACATCTCTCTTGATCGTGGTAAATTATCAGAGATCACAAGTTGTGCTCATGTCTTAAACTGATCTAGATTTACACCCCTTGTGTTCTTAAGTCTTTAAAAGCATCATCATAAATGAAACCCTATGACATTCACAAAAATAGAACTTGTCATATCTCCTCCGACTGCAAGCTGTTTCCAGATTCTTCCAAAGTGAAAGTAAATTTAGTATTATTATAAACATCTGCCCCAGCCGTCCACATTATCCTCTGAGATCCGTGTAATGATGGATTTTAATATTGTCTGTGCTGTCGGAGCACATGGGGTTTTCTTATGCTTCAGTCTCTTCCTGCTGTTAAATTTCATCTTATTCTTTTCCCTCTCCTCCTCCTCCACTGGGCATCTCCTTAAGACAGCTCAGAGATCTGTGTCTGTCTTCCTCTTGATACCTAATCTCTGATCTTGCAATGGTTCTATCCCAGTCTGGCTCCCTCCACCAGTCCACCTGATGCCTTTCCCCTGTTTTTTTAACTGGACTGAGTGACAGTGTGTCCTTGAAGTTAAAACTGAAGTTTAGTTTCACAATAGATATTTTCTTAAGGAGATGTGATTGAGGAGTATTACTTGCTACACAATGACCTTGGTAGAAACTATGTGCAAAAATAAACAGAAACTCAGAGCAACAGTTGTCTGTCAGTCCTATTTTTGTTTTTAAATGCAGGTCATTCCACTTGAAGTTTATTTGCTGTGTTTGCTCAGTGTGACTTGTGCACTTACTTAAGACAGTTTAATAAATGACTGTTTATATATGAAGAGGACGTGGTTATTGTGGACTTTTATTTGGCTCATGGATGGAAGTTCTGCTTTTGATTTATCCTCAGCCCAGAGCAGCTATTGCCTTTTGTGATTTTTCTTGTTTTCTCCAGCCTGTTCTTCCCTCCACACCTGCCCTGCATTCAGTCTCATTCCTGCTCTGCTCCCTGTGTCAGCTCACAGCCTGCCTTTGTGCCTTGCCACCTGTTCCTTATTGTTTCATTGGTTCAGTTTGTATATAAATTTTGTTTTTGAGTTCAGTCTTGTTGGGTCTTTTGTTCAGTTTGTGCTGTTTGTTTTGTGTTGATCAGTTCTGTTCAGTTTTTCTTTGCCAGCACTCCAGCTATAATAAAATATTCTGTTCCTGCTGCTCCTGCATCTGGGTTCATCTTCTGCTCTGTCTCTTCTTGACAGTTATGGAAAGTTGGAGCCTACATACGTACAGCATATGTATCAAAATCTGGATTTAATCTCCATGGATTCACGAATAGCATATGGAAATTTGCTAGATATTAGAGTTTAGCTGCTTATGAAATGCTGTAGAGAAATCAGCCCTCCAGCCAAATCTTCAAAGCTTGGTCATCTGTTTACATCCCATTAGTTGCTGCAAAAAGGGGATTTTAGAAGCATTTGCATATCAGTTAATCATGCCTGTCTTTGTTTGCCCTCTCTCTGACCAGATCCTGGAGGCGTTGGCGCGTAATGATGACACGCTGGTGCAGATGTGCAGCAAGTTGAGTTCAAGCTGTGATGTGATCCCAGAGGAGCTGCAGGTACGCTTCAGTGCCATGTGTGGTGAAAGGGTGGAGCACATCAACCGACGAATTACCAACTACAGGAAGGTAAATACACTGTGTTGCATGCTCTGATGACAAAATTAGACTAATTTTAATAGAAGCCCATTATCAGTGATCTGTATGGTATTTCTCTCCACTACATATGTATAGTTTTACAAAGCAATCAACTCTGTCTTCTGCAATTATCTGTAGACTGACAATAGTAGAAACAGGATGCAGCTGGTGAAGAAATACCTCTTTTACACATTTTTTGCTGTGGTTTTGCTCTTAGAAGAAAAGAATGGAAATCAAATTTAACCAATTCAGAATACATGCACGGTGATAGGACTTTATAGCGATCCCCATTGCACACTAGCTGCGATTAAATAGAATCTCCTTCATAAAACACATGGGCAAGTAAAGAGTATGTACTGAGAAGGAATTAATGTCTTTGGTGGATGCTTTATTTTCCACTGCACTGGCATCATCGTCACACCAACAGTTAATCTAGAACAGCAATGTCTGAATGCTGTTTCTTGTGCAAAAATAAAATCAGCTCCAATTGGTCTGCAAGTGGAAGAAATACTTGGCCAAGAAGTCTGGCATTGACTTGTGAACTTGTCAATGACTTTGTGAATATGTGTGCAATATGTAGTATTATCATACCCTTTGCTTGTAATTAAGTTACAGCTGTTTGTTGACAAAACCATGCCTTCTCATCAGTTTTCATTCACATCTGTAAGCATGTGTCTATAGGCAAAACATCCGTGTGCGTGCAAGTGTGTGTGAGAGAGAAATCGGAAAAGATCTGACTCGACATTAGAGTGGGTCTTGGATTAATTACCAGTCATTTATAAATAGCACTGCACAGCCACAACGAGGACTTTTGTTTTGTAAGATCCATCCTGCATTGGAGCATTCCTCCTCAGACCCCTAGAGAGAAAGGAGGGGGTGGGTGGGTGGGGGGCAAGAGGAAGAATGACAGAGAGAACAAACAATGTAGATAGTGGAAGAATAAAAAAAGGAGAATTGACATAAATAGAGGGACAGAAAGACTGAACAGAGAGATGGTAACCTCAGGCCTGGAAATAAGAACTCCCAAACCTCTAGAGACAGACAGGATATGTGGTGAGACATTTTGCTCTTCAGAGGAGGTCAACTCATTGTCCATCTGGACCATATCAGCTCGCTTGGAGCAGGAGCTCCATCCTTCAGCTATCTGAGATAACTGAGGAGAAATGTTTGGCTTAAGTTCTTTAGTTAGCATATACATTATGTTATGCTTATGTTGCTTGACAGCCCAAGTTGCTAAAAACTGAGCCTGCTCATAACGTCTGCTGTGTAAAAGCCAAGACAGGATGCAGGCCCTGTGACTGGGGGTTCAAAGAGAGTGCAACCAAATGTTGCCGAGAAAAAATGTGTTTGTGATATTCTGTAGCAACTCTACTGAATCCAAGCAATCCTTGAGGCTCTCTGTATATTGTGTTTTACATGGAGATGCTATCACATAGCACCTAGAGGAATTTTGTCAGCATAGTGGGGTTAGGTAGAGCAGAGTATTCATATTTTCATATATAGCATTAACCCACACCCGGAGGATATTTGCACTCATTTAACAGTATATATAAGATGCGTTTTCTGTTAACTTATCTGAGAATAGTTTAGCATAGTTTTATTGAAGCCTGCACTGTGAAACTTTTACATATAAATGTATGTCTTTTACATTCAAGCCTTTGCCAAACAAGTTCACACAATGCTGATTAAGCATATCACCACCAGGTAAACTTCTCTGATCCAGACAAAGATTAAGACTAGTCCTAGGCTAAAGACAAGATGAGAACATATCCATTGAGAAACAAGTCTAGTCTTGGAATAGACTAAATGTCTCTCTGGGAAGTCTTCTGTGTTTCACAATATACAGTTTTAAATCTGGTGTCGGTGGCAACATTCCCCCACAAGCCACATGAATGTATACTGCACATGCTCTATGGAGAGAGCATGCACATTAGAGACTTCAGTGGCCATGCAACTAATTTCTGGTCATCTCTCTGCTAACTCTTCTCTGGATAAAATAATTTAGTAATGAATGGATAAAATTCTGATAGTGAAATCATTTTTGGCTTTACAGACACAACAGTAGCAACAGAAGAGGCTACGGTGGAGTCTTTGATGTAAGCACGTCAATAGCATTTTTCTAATCACTCTCATTGCCAGAAGGGAGAGAAAAAACACCTGCACTCCATGATGAAACATTTGAAACATGACCATACATACTTGGAGATGTTAAATTTACAAATCAAATCACATGTAGTAAAATAATGCAGGCTTTCATCATGATGATGTGATTCAAATAAAAAAAAACTTCTTCCAAGGCTTTGACTGACAAATGATGTTGGAGGTCTGGAATTCTTCACATATGTGAGTAATGAGGATGTTGTGTGTCTGTCCTGGATCTTTGATTTGGGTTAAATATTTGAGCTGTCACATATAAAAGGAGGAATGTTAGAAACTGTGCAGTAATGGATGTTTAGGCTTCTTTTCCAGTGCCAGATGTCATATATGTAAAACAAAACAGTATATTTAGTTGACAGATTCTGTTGTGTGTTTTACGTAGGGCCTTTTATTTCTGTGTGTCATGGCAAAATGGGATCATATTTCAGAGCTTTATTCTGGAATCAGAGTGCCTGTGTTAGACAAACCAGTCAAACAGTCATTCTTATAGTGGTAGCCACGTCCGTCACAGAAAGTTAGAGCACTCCGTCCCCCTTAGAAGATTTGACTCTGGCTAATTGGTGTAACAGTTGCCACTTTGTTTATTACTTATCAGTGTGTCTTTCCTGGAGGAATTCTGCCTCTATATCCATCTGCTGGGAACAGGGAGTTGAAAGTCGAATCACAGCTTCACTTCTGATAGATTTCTACACTTTCTCACACCAGGGTTATTGTCAGAACTGCATCTTCCAGTAAACATCCTTATCTTGTTTTCTTCCCTTTTTAAGGTACTGTGGCAAACTTGCTACCCTCTGATGCATCACTTTAACCTTGGCTTTTACAAACAGTTAACATTTGGCAAGTCATCTGCTCACACCCTCGAACTAAAGGCATTTTCGGACCAAACTGTTCTGGGGACTCCCTCAGGGGAACTACTCACTGGGGACCTACTCTGAGAACTACATACTTTCAAGGACTTTTTTCTTCTCTTTGCATTCACACTGCCAATAGGAATGCTGGAGTGAATTATGAAAAAGTTCCTCCAAAATGCAGGAAGTTAGTTTTACATTATATAGTGTTATACCAAGACACTTACCTGCAGTAAGTGCTATTGTAGTGCAAATATTCCTTACTACATATGCAAAATCTCTACCTATATTTCACTTTACCAATCACATTAAACGGAAACATTTTTATCTCTAAATCATCTGTATCTTTGTTGTTCTTGTCTCAGTTTGCTCGGGTATTGAAGAACAGGGCATGGCCGACCTTCAAGCAGGCGAAGGGCAAAGTTTCCCCCCTCCACAGCAGCGACTTCTGCCCCACAAACTGTCATATCAATGTGATGGAGGTGTCTTACCCCAAGACCACCTCGTCTCTGGGTAGTGCCTTCGGTGTGCAGCTGGACAACAGGAAGAACACACTGGAGAAGGGAGGGCGTAGCAGTGCTGAGCAGGGTGAGTTAGCAACATCTGGTTTGAAATTTCAGATGCTGACTTGGTGCTTTTATGCCTGATATTTATTTATGTGTTCCATCAGGTAAATTGAGCCCCATGGTTAATGTCCAGCACACCATCACCTCAATGGCTGCTCCATCAGGTCATAGCCTGGGCAGGACGGAGGGCCACGGCCTTCGCTTTCTGCTCAGAGAAGAAGACCTACTCACCCTGGATGCTTATCAGAAGCTTCTCCACAAACTCACCACTGTTGTGAAGGAGATGGAGACACACGGTGCCCATATTCATGAGTAAGTAGCTATACACGCACACACATATGATATACAATACACCTGTATCTGCGCAGTCATGCTTTTAGAGGTTCAAGTGGTCAAATTTGCAAACATAAACACATGCTTTCTTGTTTCTCGCAGTCATTCCCATACGACAGTTTGTTTCATCCAATTCTCTGAATTTTAGAATGATCTGTTCTAACATATTCCTCACAAACAAAGGGTGAAACAGATTTTTTTTTTACACTTCAAATCACTTTTTGTTTATGAAGGGAAGAGAAGGGCTCTCAGTGATTCCATTTGATCAGATTTCTTTTGAAACCAGATTGCTTCGCATAACAAGCTGTAACTTTAGCAGCCTGCTTGGTCAAAGTGCTGCATCTGGCACTTGGCGGGCATGCATTTTGGTCATTACTCTAGCACCTGTGTGTGCGCGTGTGTGTGAGAGAAAGACAGAGAGAGAGAGAGAGAGAAAGAGAGAGCGAGGAGGGGGTGAAAAACATTTTTGGTGCTTTTTTTAACCATATTTTGAAGGTATGCACACGCTTCATTTATGCTCAGGACCCTGATATGGTGCGTGTGTGTGTGTGTGTTAGACCAGTGTTTCCTGGCATGCTTGGCGGGTTCATTGTTTGGAAGCACAGGAGGCTACAAAAAGGAAATGGGAAACACTGCTCAAGTTCTGACCCCCTCCCCCAAAAAGGAAATCCAATCCTAATGAAGTACCGGGTGTGCGATTAGACCAGGTGCCCTCTGGGAATGTCGTTCACTAACAATGGACGGCTGATATATGCATGCATAGTATAGACATACACACATATACAGTGAAGTATCTCATTCTTAAGAAGATATATTAAGACAGGAAGTTTTCTACATTTTCCCTGCAGCAGTTGGTAATTATTGGTGGACAGCTGACAGATTACAATAGATGTGTGTGTTATGATTTTTTTAGATGATGATTTGATTGATTTGATCTGGACGTAGGCGGCAGCATTCAGGGAATGACATTAAAAGTCTCTAGATGGAGCAGAGCTGTCACCTCACTGTGGTCATAATGAGTCGAGTCCACAGCAGGACTCTTAATGACTGAGTCTGGACAAATGTTGTCATGCTCCTGTCAGTGCCAATTAGTGCAGTCACATCTGCGTGAATTCAGATGGTCCGAGACATGGCTAGTGAGAGGATAATGACCGAACATGTGCACACATACACACTTCTTCAGGAGCCTGTTAAGAGTGAGCTGTGAGTGTAGCTGTGAGTGTTTCAAAGAAGCTGAACTGATATGGGTTGTGTTGCTCGTAGCTGCAGTCTGGAAGCATTGCGCTGACCTCTGTGGGTGTGTTTGCATATTAACCCTTTAGCTGACCGGCCTGGGGTCATCACTGCTTTTATTTTTCACCCACACCTGCTCTCCCTTGCCCAGCTCTCCTGGTTTTGTGTCTTTGTCCTTTGTCATTTCCTTTATGTCTTGCTGTCTGCACACAGACATCCTTCACTCTCAGGCTCTCTTCCTCTCTCTGCATTGGGTGTGACTATAATGATGTAATAATGAACTGAAGTTGCCATATAGTAGCCATATTTATAAGGGATCTGTTGTGTGCAACCGCCTCCCCTCAACTCCTCTAACTTCCACTCCCAAACCTAAGTTAAAAGAGGAAGTCAATGGTACCGGTACATTCATCTGAGATTAGAAATATCCTCTTTCTAAGTAATTTAGAAAAACAAAACGACCCGACATATGATGATGTTGCATAAGTTTTTGGCCGACCTTCGAGGAATCCATTTCGAGGCAATGACCTGTGAACTTTTGTCTCGGAGGCCACATACAAGGGGTCACAGCTGTGTGAGGACGTGCCGGTGATGTGCTTCATATCAGGACCTCCTCCCTTCCTGGACTTCCAGGACTTGATCCCCCACTCGCTCCCCCACCAGCTACTTTTCTCCTCCATTTTCATATAATTTTGTTATTCCGTGCACATAATTAAGCGTTGTAGAGTCCTGCAATTTTTTTTATCTTGTTATGGATTAAAGCATTATGCAAATATCCTGACATGAAACAGCTTGATGTGGAGCTTTGGAGCTAATGCAGATGCACCAAAGTTATAGATGCATTGCAAGCGAGTGATGTCTAATGGTTTAATGTGTCAAAGTGGGTTAAAGGGCTTCCTGTGAGAAATTAAGAGATCTCTTGGACTGTGCTGTCATAAGCACTGATGTACTTTGGCCTACTCTTGTTCTCTTGCTTTCTATTTTTCCTCTCTGTCTCTCTCTGCTGAAACCTCTTCTCTGATCCAGTCATTGTTATTCTCCCTTGCTCCCTCTAATAGTTTGTGCCCCAAAGGCCCCAAACTGCGCCCACTTCTTTATTAGCCAATAGCCAATCACAGAGCCTAGAGGGCTTCTCCATGGCGATGGAATGCCACTCTGTTTTGGAGGGCCATTGTGGTGGCTCCTGGAGTGGACCATAATGAGGGCATCTCTGTGGCCTAGTCAGCTTGTGAATGGATAGAAAAAGGGGGTCAATGGAGAGAGAGGAATGGGAAGGGAAGGAGAGGTGTTTAAAATCATAAAGAGGTTTAAAAATCTGAGTTACATGTGGGTAGTATGAGGAAGACAGGTTGTTTATTTCACAAAGTTGCAAGTGGCCTCTAGCAGCCGCCCCTCTCCACTGCCTCCACTTTGAAACGTGCTTAAGGCTGATGTTATGACACAATGGAAAATGTAAGCGGACACAAATTAAAATAAGGCTGAAATGTAAACAGACATTGCGTGTCAGAAAGTGCGTGGGGAGAGATCAAAAAAGTCCAAGCCTAGCATTTATTGCAATATGGCTTTAAATGCCACCATGTGTTGCTGCAACTGTGAAAATATCCCGGCCGGCCTCTTCCTGCTCTTCTGATAGATGTGATAGAATACAGCAGTAACAGTGAGAAGGGGAGCTGGTCTTCGCCGCAGAGTTGCAGCGTGTTGACACAGCTGCAGCCTGCTACATGTTTGAACCTATTAATATGATGCAGATCCCTAAACCATCTGAAGCTGTTGTGCGGAAGCCAAACGCAAACCCGGTTGGGGTTTTGTTTGACCCACTCAGTCAGCTGTTGGAGTCCGGACACATGTAGGGACATACTGTACATACAGTTTAAAGCATTACAGTGCCGGGACACACGTAAGAGTTTCCTGTGTGGCATTAGTCTGAACAAAAAAGCTGTTTTGATCAAGCTGTGTTTACTGTTGCTTTTGAAAGAATGCATCTCTTTCTTCAGTAATTCCACGTGTATTTCTTTCTACCTTTTTTACCCTTTCAGCCTTTTATCCTCCATCACCCACCCTCCAGCGTCAGAGACGAGGACCCCAGAGAGCTACATATCTGCAGAGAGTGAGGGGGAAAAGGGGGAGCGGAACGGGAAGAAAGTGTGTTTTAACGTGGCAGGGGACGAGCAGGAGGACTCCGGACACGATACAATCAGCAACAGAGACTCATACAGGTATAACCAGTAGCAGAGAATGGTACATAAAAGGTACAGATTTTTTAGATAGGAAAAATGAGTGAGTGAGTTTTAATGAAGAAAAAAAAAGGAATGTTTCATGGCATAGAATAGAATTTCATACAATAAAAAAATAGTGTTTTAAAAATGAGACAAATAAGCAAATAAAAATGAATGAAAATATATCTCCCCCTAAACAGTTTTTTCCCTACCTCTTTCTTCTCAGTGACTGTAATAGCAACAGGAACTCCATTGCCTCCTTCACCAGTATCTGCAGCAGCCACTGCAGCTCCTATGTTCACAGTGATGAGTTGGACTCAGGTACACAAATACAACACAGTGGACACAACCATTACTCTCTCACATAGTCAACTTGTTTTGCAGATGGATAATAATGTAACTTATGGTATTACACAGTGATGACTTGGATTTATTGTAAGTCTCTGTGGCCATTATCCATAATCCTGAACAACAACAACGACTGCAAAATAGTCTCGTAAGACAAGTCATGATTCCGATCTAATGGCGCATGGTTGTGCCTTTCTGGAAGGCAAGGACAAAAAAGAGTGAAATTGAATCTGATTTGAAGTGACAGGCATTTGGCCATACATCTCAGCTGTGTTTGTCATTAATGTCTTACACAGCTGGGTATCCTGTCAAATATCCTTTCCCTATGTCTCTGAGGATGTGACACAATCATATACACACAGCCACACACACACAGCCACACACACACTTCACTGCTATTTGTGATCTCAGGTAATCCATTTTTTTCTTTGTCCCTTTTAAGCTAGTCACACATACAGTAGGATCAACAGCCAATAAAGAGTGTGTTGTGTTGATGCACTATGGCCCCACATAGTCAATAATGTGTATAACAGAGCACATTTTTGGACTAATACTTAGTTGTAACCTCTGCAGGAGATGAGATGCCCTCCAGTGTGTGGCTGTCCCACGATAAGCAGAAGAAACTTCACAGCTTCCTGGAGCATCTATTCAGCCAGGTGGGTCAGTGAAACATCTGCACAGATGTGATAGATGCAACTTATTAACAGAAAACCTGAGAAATGAGGTGTTGAACTTTCTCAGATTTACAAAGCTATATTATGTTCTCATCTGTGAACATTTTTGAAACCCAATTTCTTTTGCAGATAAACATTCATTTAAATCTCAGATACTTGATTGATCCCCTCAGGAACACATTACATTTTTTGTTATCGCTTAGGATGAAGAGGCAATTATTGTGTTGTCTTTTTAGATTTGTTTGATAGATTGCAAATGGTTGCAGTAGGAATTCCTGATGCATCTTTTACACACATACAAGCTGTGTCCGCCCAATGAAAAAGTGTGATTTTCACACACAAAACAGAAAACATTCATTTGCAATTTAAAGGTCAGATGTTGATTTATACTTTTGTGTATAAACAATAGGAATTGTGTATTTTTCTCACTTTGGTTGTCACGACTCATGCCCAGGAAGGGAAAATCATGAGAGTTTTAAGCTGACCCTTGTCCTTTTTGAAACCTTCGGTGCAAAGGTTGACCATATCTGATTCCACATATAGTACTCTGACATACACACACACACACACACACACACACATGCATACACCATGCAGGAGAAGTTTTATGAGGATGTCTCCATCGGCAGTGGAAAAGCAGAAAAAATGCTTTGCTGTCTCTGCACTTTTGGCCTGCTTCCTGTCATTTGTTTTATTGTAGAACAGTTTCCCCAGCTTTGTTTACATACTGCATAGCAAATTGTGTTCAATGGGGCTCTGTGGGATTTTGTGTATAAGTGTGTCTGTGTGTTAGAGAGTGAGCGAAGCAGGTGTTGGGTTTTTTTCTTTTTGCTTCCCTCTGCACATTTTTGATCTTGACTTGGTGGGGAACTGTATCACATAAAGGGCCACTACTTGACCTATGTGCTTCCATCAGGTGGACTCAATCACCAGCATACTGAGAGGAGCAGTGGTGGCTCGGGCATTTGAGCAGACAAAGTGCTTTACACCTGGAAGAGGATTACAAGGTAAAACACCAGTACTGTGCCATGCTCCCGGCTGTAAAGCACATATTTCTCATTGTCTTTCATGACGTCTCAATACACACATGTCCATCTTGCAGTCAGTTATAAATGTAAAAGTTGCAAACGTATTGATTTCTTAAATCTCCCTTCCTGCTAAAGCTGTGGATGTCTTTCCTGTGGGGAGTGTTTATGCTAGTGTTGTAGCTCTGCTTCATGGGCCTCGCTGGGCTGCACAGTGCGGCTGGGAGAAGAAAGATAATATTGGGAAGACTCCAGAGCCCAGCCAGCACCAATACAGAACACAGAGAAAAAACAGAGCACATGCCGAAAATGTCGCAGCCGCCTGCACACAAGGGCTGTAACTTCCTGTTGTGTAATGTGTGTGTGTGTGCACAGATGTAATTGCAGAGATGTTAGGGAAGTATTGTAAGTGGATTCCAGCCTCTAAAAAAATGTTCTCCTCTGCTTATCCCTCCCTCCTGTCCTTCCACTTCTTTTCACCTTCAGCGTTCCCTGTGCCCTTCTCTCTCAAGTGCTTTATAGTGTTGAAACAGCACCACTTAGTTGCATACTCATCTCCACTTTACGGTTATTGTAGCGCTACTTACCAGTCAATGGAAAATACGACCCTGTAGCAGCTCTTGTGCTTCTTAAATTATCTGATCATTTCGTTTTCAGCCTGTGTTTATGCACTGACTAACCTCGTCTTGGCCTTGGTGTTTAACCATACAGTCATTGTTACACTTTATCTCTCACAGGAAAATGTAGGAAATGTTGCTGGAAGGGGCTAAATTTATCCTTATCATTTCCCAGTACAAATATAAAGTAGCTGACGGTGCCCTGTGACAATTTGTGGCACTCTGTACAAATGAGTCAGTGCATGTTAAAGATAAGATAAAAGAAAAATTACGCTAAAAAGGCCAATTTTGTCTGTTCTTTTTGCAAGTGGTGCAAGCATGGATACTAGACTTTGCAAGAATAAAAACTGCATGCTTTGTACCGCTGTGGTCTGCATTGTACTGTGTAAGGTTTCAGTAAGCACTGATGTGGCGGGAAAAAATGATAACCTTTATGTGACTTTAATGGTGTGTGATGAGCACTAAAAGCAAAAGAGCATTTTACCAAATTATTTATGTTTTGACAAGTAAAGCCTTCAACCCCCTCCAGACCATTTGGCACAGAGACTCCCTCTCTCATCCCGGGCTGTCCTCAAGTGAATGCAGATGCTTAAACTGAAAATAGGTCTGCTTGTGTTTTGTGTGTGTATGTGTGTGTGTTTGTATGCATAAATGCCCTCAGGAGGGATGTGAAGGCCTTCATCAGAGCTGATCCATCTCAACTCCAGTAATGTGTGTGGTTGATAACAGAATAAATAGGATTATCTAACAAGTGGAGCATTCCTGCATCTGATCTCTTACTCTCTCTGTCGTCCTCACACACACACATACGCACGCACACACTCACAACCCCCTCGAAGCCACTGTTTAACAGTCACCCCTCTATCACAGATCTCTTCTTCGTCTCCAAAGTAAACTTTATTACAAGCCTTTCTGCCTAGTTGTAAGAGGGATCAAATCAGATTGACACTCATATTTCACCACTGCAAGATGATAGATTAGAATGTAGGCTTTCTATAACTGGTGGTCTGTGGTCTAAACTAATAGAATGGGAAGAATATTGCTTGATTGATGGACAGTCTTATCATTTTTATCATTTATTTGGAGAGATAGGTACATGGAAAGACAAATGGAATGAGAGGAATCAGATGTAGACCAAGTGAGATGTGGGGAGAAATAGAGGATGGAAAGAAAAAGATGGATAAAGTAGGTTTGAGAGAGAAAAAAATAATAGTTCCAGTTTCAGATGCAGAGTATAATCATTTTCTGCCATTTGTCGATTTAACTCTATTACGTTTGTTGTAATCTATTAGTCTGATCAATCTCCTGAATAATTCACAGCTTTTTGTAAGACTCTTAAAGTTTATGATGCTATCAAAAAAAGATCATATTCAAAAGAGGAACTGATTTTCGGAGATGAAAATAATGGAGCAAAAATATTTAAGGGGAGGAGTGAAAATAAAATCAGTTTATTTAAGGAAAATGTCTCTCACTTTCCTCATTATTTAATAATGCAAGAAGTAGATAAAAGCAGTCAATACATATAGTCATATACCACCACCAGGTTCTTGCTAATTCTTTGTGTGTTTTGTGTTTTTATCTGTCAGAGTTTCAGCAGGAGATGGAGCCCAAGGTGAACTGCACCAAGAAGTTGCGTCTCCACGTCAAGCAGGATCCCTGGAACCTACCGAGCAGCGTTCAGGCCCTCACACAAACCATCGCTAAATATGTTGAAGGTCAGTGTGTACCTTAGCTACTCCTAACATAGATAAAACACACACATACACACACACACATACATATTACAGCTTTCGCAATGGTTGGCCCCTAAAGTTTGCTTTCCCATCCAGTATTTTTCTTGGAGGACCATTCCTGGCTGGGGAGGTTATGTACATTAAATTGACCAATTCTTCAGTACACCTCATCATATTTATTAGACATAATAATGACCTCTGTTACAGTTTTGTAGGCACAGGCGCTCCCAGGCCACTAACCGCGCTATTCTCTTTAAACTTTAAACCTAAAACCACCCTGGGATGCACACTTTTGAAACGCAGAGTTAAAACTGAAGAATCTGCACTTTATGAGATTCCCTTGATTCCCAATTTGTATCTAGATATCTTGTGTATTCCCAATGGGAGTGCATTTGTTTTGTTTTCATTGGCATACAGATTGGATATAGACGTACTATAGAGACATGCATAAAAGCAGCCCAGAAACATGGCCAGTCACATGACACTCCTGGGAAAGGTGAGCTGGCGGTCACGACTGGGAAAGTACAAATAAGCAGAGTTAATATTAATGTGCAGCTTGGCCTGTGTACACCACTTCTTTTTTTTTTTCATTTACCTCTTACCACAATGGCTTTTTCATGCAGCGCAACGTCCTGCCAAGCTACCCGGGGCTCTGATATGTCTATAAACAAATGTGGATTTATGTTATTATCTTTGCCTGTGGCTGGTTTTTATGATGCTGTGTTTTCTTTGCTTATATGTGAAGTTAAGCAGCTGTGGACCTAAGATGGAGCAGAAGAGTTATACAGCATCTTACTATTTATGTCTTTATGGGGTTGACTTTATAGTATAGGTCATACTGTTGTGGACAATGAGAAAAAGGCTCTTGGGGGAGTTGATGTAAGGTTGTTCGCTGTCTCATTGTATTGCTTTTTATTTCTTTTGTTTTTTCAGAGGTGAAGACGCGGCTGCTCTTGGTCTTACTGCAGTATACAGGTTTGCTGTCTTACAATAATTTACAGACCAACATTATAGTTAAGTGTGTTATTTTTGGACAAAAGAAACAATTCACTTTAAAGACATAGTATGTACTGGTGATCCAAAGTGTCAAGTCACTGAAAATCAATGTGGAACAAAAATTGTAAAGTTAACTGAAAGAGAAAAAAAGAAAAGGTCAAACGAGGAATGGAAAACAGAAATATATACTGATCCTGATATACTGTAATGCAGGTTTCAGGAACAATAAGACAGTGAAAAGAGTGTAGTTGTTTGTTTAATTGTAAAATCTAAATTGTGCAATAATTTATAGAACAAAGTTGTTAAAATACTGAAACTCAAATGTGGAGTTTGAGTTCAGTAACCATCCTAAAAGGGCATTAACATTGCCATATATCAATTTCTTAAATGCACTTATGAGTACATTTTATGGTGCATAAAGGTAGCATCAGTCTACAAGATACGCTTCAAGATTTCCTCGCTAGCAATGATGTATTAAAATTCACATTACTCCTTTTACTGTCAGTAGACTGCAGCTATAAAACTCCTTAAGATAAGCTGCACTGATTAAATCAGATGTTGTCTTTTTATTTGCCTCAGGTAACAACAAATTGCAAAAAGTAATACTTAATGGATTTTTTTTTGTGAGGCTGTGGTTTGATTGGTTAATAGTGTCAAAGAGTTTGCGGTCATTCATCATGACACATTATTAATTTCTGAGGGGTTCATGAACTCATTTTTAACTAAATGGAATGCTTAACTTTTTCAGGGGGCCTATTTCTCAGGAAATTATGGCAGCCAATTACTTTCCACTCGGGCGCACCTGTCATTTGCTCTCATTTTTTTTCTTGATACAATATTTAATACCCAGCAGATTATAAAAAAAAGCAGTCAAGACGTTTTGTCACCTTACTGAATGCTTAAAATTGCCACAGCGCAGAATCTGACCCCCCCCCCCCCAAAAAAAAAAAATCTGTTTTAATTACCATAAGAAACTTGTGCCACCTATTTCTATAACTCCTTTTGACCTTCTGCCTTAACACTTTTTCCACAACTTTAATCTTTAGTTACTCAATTTTATTCTTTCATTTCTTTTTGACTGCTCCCCTCACTTCTTTTCACTGTTTGCACTTCGCCTCTCTTCCTGTGTATCAAGGCTTTCTCTCAGCCTCATGTCTTCTTTGTTCTCCCTCTAGACTCAGAGATCCAGTTGCGTCGAGATATGGTGTTCTGTCAGTCTCTAGTTGCAGCTGTATGTGCCTTTTCAGAGCACCTACTGGCTGTTCTCAACCAGGTAAAGTATAAAAATGTATTGTGTGGGGGTCTTTTAAACTATAGAGCTACAACAAATAAGCAGCATAGTCTTTATGTCTTTACAAAATAGCAAGCATCTTTATTTGATTATTTTCCTCTGCTCCCTAGTTAGCTTATTGTGTCCACTTTCAGTTCCACAATGTAGGCAGGGAGCCTGAACAGGACCAGGACCCCCAAGACCCCCAGGACCTTCAGGAGGCCCAGGAAGCCAGCCGTCGTTGGCTGGAGCAGATCGCCAGCGCTGGGCTGCTCTTTCACTTCCAGTCCCTCCTCTCTCCCAATCTGGTGAGCACCAGGCCAGACCTCAGCTCTTATTTAGTCTGCAGTAACATGTAAACAGACAAACGAAATGTATGCTCAGACAACCATATGGGTTTGTTGTAAACTGAGCAATGAGTTGTGCACAATCAGAAATGCACAGTTTCATGTAACTATACATACAGTACATAGAGCCACATTTCACATGCAGAGATTTTAATTTTAACATACACACAGTGCAATATTACATATTTTCATTTGCACTATGCAATAATTGAGTTCTCATGTTATGAAAAACCAGAACACATACAGCATATCAAACAACAACAATCTAGCAATATTAATCACTGTTATTTGAACTTTTATTATAAAATGCCAGATATGAATTATTCAACATTTTGTTCTGCTCTGTAAATAAGTCTAATGGTATAGCTTGCATATATGATGGGATCTACCATTTATATGCGTGGATTTTAAATAGATCATCATTCACTTCCAGGCCACACAGCAAACACACAAAAAAATATTCACAAAAATGTGCTGAGTTTAATGCAGTCTGCCCACAGTGACTGTGTAGGGATGTGGTCTGAATCATTGAGGTGTGCCGCTGATTTCCACAGCCAAAACTCCCTCTTATGTTACTGAAGAAACAGACAGTTTCACCATCCTCTGTATAGTTGCTGTATATGTGGAGATGTTATGGAAATATCCCAAACAAGCAACAACCTAAACCACATGTAAAAGTTTCTCAGACAAAAAGTACTGAATGGCCTAAATGATTTGATATTTTCATCCTCATTTCACATCTAAAAGGTATCAGAACTATCAATCTCAGTTCATATGAGCCCAGTGTAACTTGACATTGTTTTTAATTGTTGTAATTAACCGTCAGTGAAAGCTTAAAAGCTGTTCTGGTTTAATGTTGCTAAGACTCTATAATAAACTAAATATCTAAAAATACTCACCTGTACTCACTCAACCCTACACCCAAACTTAAAAAAATATGTGCATAAAAGTGTGTTGATTCACAATTTATCTATATCAATATAATCTATAATGTTTAGTACTGTATTGTGTAGTCATATGAATAATTCATATTCCATATTAACTGGCTATTATAGGCTTATTTTGTGTCAATCTGGTCTATTATGCTACATCAGTTTAAATCAGTCCAATAAAAAGGATCAGTTTAGAGCTGAGTTTATCATGAACAACCACTATGGATTGGTAAAATTGAGCCAAGCACACACTGTGACCTCATTCAGAGCCAGTATTAACCTTTCTCTCCAAAAGACTTTGATATGATAAAGGAGAAATTGTACTCTGGGGTGAGCAGCTGAGTGTCTTTGGTAAAATCAGATTTTTCATTTTTATTCCACAGTGATTCCTTTCAATAGTGTGTATCGTCAACCAAAAGGAAGAAATAGTTTTTATTAAGACTACATATTTAGACATAGTTTAATTTAGACTAGAGGGGTGTGTGGGCTTAGGTCAGGTCCCCAAAATCATTGACACTTCTCTCTTCTTCTCGTCATGCTGTTTCTCTTTTCCTTTCTTCTCAAGACATTTCCCTTTCAAGTGTCCCAGTGGAACAAAACAGGGTTTCAGTACCTGCAGGAGATTCCAGTCAAATCGCAGCACGCTGCTTTTTAGGGCACCACATGAAAGGCAGCATGAGACGGGCTGGGGATGCTGTTGGTGTGTGTGCGTCTGCTTGTTTGTGTTTTTGTGTATACTGAAACTGTGTGTGTGTGTGTGGGGTGGTGTTTGTGTGACGGCCTTTTGAGATAAACTTGTCCACACACAGCAGGCGTCACTTGGCAGGGCAGCGGGTACCCCTCTGTCACATGTCGGGCCATCACAAATGTGTCTATAGAAAAAGACCCCTAATCCTCTTCCACCACAGCTCTGTTTATCCCTCTGCATGTGGTGGATGGAGACAGAGAAAAAGAGAGAGAGAGAGACAGGAAGCTTGGATGATAGAGGAGTACAGAGCATCACAATCCAAAACGTTCAAGCCACTGTTGCTGTGGCCACCAGCAGATGTGCCTGTTCGTGTGTGTGTGAGTGGGTGGTAGGTGGATGTTTGAAAAGGAAACAAGGACACGTACGCACACAGAGAGACATAAACAAACACACACAAGCTAAAGCAAACACAGAAACAGACAAAGATGTACGCATACACACTCTGTCACGTATGTAAACACAAGCGGACTCCTCAGAAGGGTACACGTGCTTCTTGTCACATTGTTTGCTGAATGGCAAAGTTGTATTTACAGCACGCTCAACTGAGCTATTTTCCAGCTCTAGAAGAGTGTGTGTGTGAGTGTGTGTGTGAGTGTGTATGTGAGCTTGTGGAAGAGAAATGGAAAAGTACAGTCGCTCAAATACTGTACTTCAGTACAGTTTTGAGTTAGTTGCACTTTTATACTCCACTGCATTAATGTGTTTGTATTATTGCTACTAGCTAATTTCCAGATTTAGATTTTAAATACCAACAATGATATCCACATAGTCTTATGTACTTAATAGATTAAACTACCAGTATAAATAGCAACAGTAGAAGTAAGCTTAGTCCTACTTTGATCTGCTTCAATATTAAAATGCTGAATACATACAAATACATCAGCAATACTACACACTACAGACTTGCAGGTGTAATGATTACTAAAATGGAGTTTTGGGTTATAATGTAATGGTAAAACCAACACAAAGAGTCTTAAGGCCTCCAGAACATCAGCAGCATAGACTCTCAAAGTCTATGGATAAATCCTGCACCATTTTTTCTTAAAGATATTCCCACATTTGCAGTTTTGATGGTGGTGGTGGAGAGCGCCACATAACATCACAAAAAATCCCATTGGGTTTCAATTATGTTCAAATCTTGTGTCTGTGAAATCCATTAGCATATGATTCACATCATGTGAATACTCATCAAATCAATCAGTGACCCCGCTGTTCTGAATTCATTCAATTCATTTCCTTTAATTTGTCATTCATTTCAATGTTTCTTCTTCTGAGTACTTTCTCCACCGCTACACTCTCACTGATGTGCTACATCTCTCTCTGCAGACTGATGAGCAGGCCACGTTGGAGGACACTCAGGTGGCCCTAATTGACCTGGAGAAGGTCACTTTCTACTTCCAGCAATTCCAAGGGGAGCCGCTGGTGGCCAGTACGTACACTGCAGAGATAGATTTATTGTTTTTTTTTTTAATTTTAAGGAGCATTACGTTGAGCTTCAAATTGTTAAATATTCTTCTCCTCTCTGATCTCCTCTGGTAGACATGCCCATTTCATACCAGGTGGAGGGCACTCGCCAAACCTTGAAGGTCTGCTTCTACCTTGAGAGTTTCTACTTCTCACAGCTGCCTCACAGGCTCAAAAATGGAGGAGGCATCAAAATATACCCCGTGCTCTTCACACAAGGTATTCTGAGGCTGGTTCGGGAACTTTTAAGTCAGCATTTGCATAGTGCAGAGATGAAAACTGCTTCATGCTGTAGATGACTATGAACACTGGCCAATAGATGTATATAGTGTATTTATCACTGTATAACTCACTCTCTTGTTTCATCCCTGTCTAGCACTAGAGAGTATGGAGGGGTACTACTACAGGGACAATGTCTCAGTTGAAGAATACCAGGCCCAAATCAATGCTGCCTCTATGGATAAGGTCAAACAGTACTACAAGAGACTGAGGTATGTTATATGAGGCATGTATACAGATATGAGTCTGAAACTACATGTCCTGTGGGATTTTGGCAGGATATAAATCAAAACTACATCCCATTCAGTCATGCTTGGTCTCAACGCCCAGCAGGGCCTTGAGGATATTGGCTGAGAGAAGCACAGCAAGAGTGTTTTCTGATTGGTTGCGAACACACACAGCGGGGCAGCTGTGATTGGATGAGAGTGTCTAGTGTGGCACCAGTGCTGATGTAGTGACTCTGTACAGCTGCTGCACTCAGTCACCTCACACCCTATTGGTTTGCTGCACACCTGAGACCCTCACCCTCTGTGATTGGCCAGATGTGGATAATTTAAAGATGCATAAACAGATATGAAGAAATGGCCACTTCTGGTAGTTGAAAATAAGGGATTGGATTTTGTGTCAGACCTATACAGTGCACAGTCAGATTATAAATGTCGCTTCAGTTTAGATGCTTTTTTGTGATTTCAGACACCACATTTAAATCGGTCATCTAAAAACGGATGCGAGTGACTGTGAATGCACAAGACACATTAAAAATTCATGTTAAGAAAGTCTTAAGAGGCTGAATAATTAGGAAGTTAAATATGCTTTTTGCAAAATGTTCTATGTTTGGTTTTAGTGCAGATTTGTGGAAACAAAGCTGAGCGCATAATAGATTTATAGGCACACACATCCGCCTGATCCTCTTGAAGTCTGCTAATTGGACACTCTGTTATCAGGGATCGAAGCAGCTTCCTTCTGTCTCTATGTTCAAGTTTGAAGCAAGCTCAGTTGCCAATGAAATACAGACACTGCAATGTCAAGACGTAACGATATAGACGGATGCCATCTTGTTTAATCGAAAGAATCAGTCCTACTTTAGGAAAGCTGTTTGAAGCCAAGCCAGCATGTTCCCTCATTGAGTATCTAGGAGGGTGACTGGTCGACACGTCTGCTTTGCCTAAACATCTGCTGCTGATTGTGTAGATAATTAAACGCAGAGCAGAGCTCACAGCAAAACTTCATCTTGTTATTGAGAGACAATCTGCTCAGGGAGGGTGGTTGAATGATTTACAACTCGGGCAGTCATGTGCCACATCAGTGCCGATCCTCCAAACAAAACATTAATTTACTGGGATTACTTTCCATAGGCAGCTTTTAATTTGTTTGTACTGTTTAGCTTGATGAGAGAAAAGAACTTCAAGCATGTTTGTGAGCGTCAAAATTCCCAATACGCCCCTGTGGATACCAAATTGTGCCAGCAAACTCAGTCTTTCTGTGCGGCAGGTCTTTCCAAGTGTCCCTCTATCTCTTTGTGTCATGATAATATTGTTTGCCAGATCTTCTGGGACTCAACAACCTTTTAATAGTAGAATATTGGCATTTTGTGGCATCTTCATTTTATTGAGTCCTTGTTTGCAGACTCCAGTGTAGATAACAGGCTTCATGTTCCATCTCTCAAAATGTCACTGCCATTCTAATTAAGATACCACAGGGAGGGATATATTGTATTGTGTCCACAAATGTGTTAGGCTGCCTACAGCACACCATATAGTGTGTGTGTGTGTGTGTGTGGGTATTAGATGGCTGAATATATATATATATATATTCAGCCATGTAATTCAGAATAGCCTATGTTTTTGCATGTGTGCACGTGTACTGTACACATCTGCACAGTATGACCCGTATAGAAAGAGCATAATTGAATTGACAGCAGAGGCTCCAGCAGTAACACAGAGCAGATGTTCACTGACAGGCAAGCGAGCAAGGCTGGTGATTTGGGGAGCACTAGGGGTGCTGGGTAGGGATGTGGATAGACTGTGTGCTTCAGAAACCCAGCTAAAGTGAAACAGGATTTTGCCCTTCTCAGGTAGACTCAACCCCCATTTCATAAAAACCTGTTGTAGCCCAGAACTGTAGATTATTTCAGTCTAAATCTAATCAGCCCTCTCCCACTGTGTGTATAGTGAAGTCCATTGGGTTTAATCAGTTGGTATTGAGTTTATAAATCCAAGGAAATATTGCTCGAAGGAGTAAAAGTTTTTTGCCATCTGAAGAAAATGTTGCTGAACAGAAACAGTGAGAAATGAAGTTCTCATACAAGACAAAGACGATGCAAAGCTTATGGTTATGGTGAGTCATTTAGAGCTGTAATTAACCATAATTTCCATCACAATCAGCAAAATGTTTTCTCGATTAATTGTTTTGTCATAAGATGGCAACATGTCCAAATTGCTTGTTTTTATCCAAACTACAGTTCAAAATCCAAATATCTTCACTTCACTAACATATTTGATGTAGAAACACTGCACATTTGAGAAGCTGGAACCAGCAATATTTATGATTTTTGCCTGACAAATAACTGAAACAATGCAAAAATTATCAAAAATGTGCTGATTAATTATTTTATATCATCTCAACTATAGAGTTCTCTACATCCCTCTTTAAATACTGTAGCACTTTAATTCAACGTTGCTGGTGAGTCATTCATGTGCACATGGAATAATATGATGAACACTAACAAAACTTTAGCAGGCTACTTGCACCAGAAACACATTTCTTTGCTCCCACCCAGAATATTTCCTTGTATCAATTGTAGTAAAGTAAATATTCCCAGCTGCTTTTCAGCAGTCAGTGAATACAGTGTCTGTCTCTCTTTGTAATAGCACCAGTAGTTTTCTTTCGCCGGGTGCCATGTGTCTTAGGGCTGACCACAGAAACAGGCTGTGATGTCACTCCTCCCTCCATTGCAGTGCTCCAACCTCAGGCACCTCGTTATCCTTGGAGCTCAGCCACAGCAGTGTTGGGTTAAACCCACACTGTGGGCCGGAGCCAGAGGCTGACTGACAGATAGAAACAACCCAGCACACGCAATATTGAACTGAATGAACTGCGTGGCCGAGATCCTCAAACGTTTTCATGTTGACAACCCACCAAACAGACTTTTATCCACCTAAGATCCCCATACGCATGTTTAGACCCTAAGATATTGTTTGTTAGGTGTTGTAATTGAATTATCTATCAATCAACATTGCATGTGGAGAAGTAATATTGATGAGAATGAATGCCTTCATTTTCTCCTACTGTACACATGCTGTGATTTGGGGGATTTAAATCAATTCAATTAAGGGAAAACATGGTTGCTCACCATGTTATGGACCATGCTGTTAAGAATAATTTGTGTGTGCATGTGTTTTTGCATGCATATGTTTTTGCGCATATCAAATTAAATTCAAAAGCGAGAAGAAAGCTTGCTTTCCTTGTTTTTGTCTTATTCTCCTCCACTGACGCCTTTGCCAGCGGGCACTGCGGCATTATCCAATTTCAGAAGAGTCACGAGCAGTCAATGATACTCATGTAAGATTTCCCAGCAGCCTCTCTGTCCCTGGCTTACTCTTTCCATACCCACAACAACATACAGTATGATCTGAGTAAACCCAAAGTGCCTGATGAAGTCACTGAAGTCCTCCGCAAAACATAAACATACGGGCCAAATCGCAAGCACATGCCTGGTCCCGCAGGAGTCAGTGGCATAGAGAGCCAGAACACGTGCTCACGTTTTTAAAACTTTTTAGGAATCATCTCAGCTGACGTGCATTTTTGGTAGAGTTTTTAAAACCCAGACATGCAAAGTGACAGTTTCTTTAGTAATAGCCTTGTTATTTGCTTAAAATATCCCGCAGATTTCTCATGTTGCAAAAGTAGGAACACATTGTTGAGCTTAACACTGGGGGTAAAGTGAATGTCTCATTTATTTTTCTGTCACAAATTGTGAGATAAATGTGTAATGTAGATACAATTTTCTCCCCAATCCTCCCTTTCTATAAGTAAATGGAAGCAAGAAAAGACAAAAGGAGGAAAGAAGATGCTCTAAACAGGAATAGAACATCTTTTAGGACACAGTAATAATGGACAAGGGGGAAATTGAAAAGGGAATATAGATAACCAGAGCAGGTTGGAAAGATGGAAGGGATTTCAGAGGAAGGATAAAGATAATGGGTTAAGGGGGGGAGAGTGTGCAAGAGAGGGTTGGTTAGGAGAGGGGCAGAGTGAACCAGAACACTCTGCAAATGCATTATTCAATGGTAGAGATTATTTCAGGCTTGTGGTTTCATCTCATTTTGCTCTTATTGACAGGAATATTCAGCAGGGAATTGGCTTTTCCTTTTGCATGCTTACTTGCAATTGATTGGAGGCACATGCTACTGTACATACACGAACAGCAGTGTGGAAGAGTAAAAGAGAAAAACCAGCATGTATCAATTTATGTGGATATTAAGATCCTACATAGCCTGAGAAATAATGATGTGGAGGCTGAAAGATAAGCTGGGATGTATAGCATTGTCCAACAAATTCTACATATTATTGTTACAGACTCTAGTATCTCATGCTTTGTTAGATAAACAGTCATCTGTCATCACCACACAGTGCAAGTAATTTGTGCTCATTCTCTTTACTCTTCCAGCAGCAGCAGCAAATGTGTAATCTTGCGTCTGCAGTGCAGTTTGTCTTGATTAAGCGAAAATGCCTAATGCTTATTGTAGGCCAAAGAGTCATTTTCAACACAGGAGTAAGTTCTCTCAGTCCTTCTTTATCTCTGTTCCCCCTGTAGCTGCAGCACAGATCAATCCCCTCGCTCTTGTTCGGACATGGCCTGGTGTTTTGGAGTGCAATTATGCTGGTGGAAGTCCCACATGTACAACAAAAGGCGATTAGTGCGACCTGATGAAGTAATGACAGATGACTGAGGTTAGGCTTTGTTAGTCTAATAGACTTGAATTGGAATGTTGAATAAATCTATTTCTGCTTGCATTCCCTCACACAGAAACACGAACATCTACAAAATCTCTCCGACAGCCAGCTTTGGATTGTTTGTGGTGTTTGTACTCCAAGGATACGTCTACAATATATGCACAAAGAACAAGACTGATAGATGGTGTGACATCAGTTCAAGTAGTTCAGTTCCAAACATGAATCCCATCACTTTGTTCAACATCAAAATAGCACTACAAATCTGTAGCTCTTGCAACATGTAATTGATGATATTTCTCTTCCTCCCTGGGGCAAGGTTATGCCGCAATGATTAATAGAGCGATAGCTACTGCACCAAGTTCCCACATCTTCCATTTGACTTGCATTAGCGTTGTAAGCTCCTCAAACAGTTGTTTGTCAGGATGGAGGAACAATAATACAGCAGTAAAGCTAATCTGGGAAAAATGTAACCTGAGAAGTTTTGCTCACAGGTCTAAACGGATGCAAGTATAATTGATTATGAATATTCTCCTAGCAGCAGGAGGGAGGAAATGCCAACTTTGGTCATATTTTTCCTAAACAGAAGTGAACTCTCTTTTTTCTGTGATCCTGCCGTTGAAGTGGGGAAAACGCTGGCGTCTTTGCACCGGCAAAGGGAGTCCCAATCCACTAGAGCACTGAGGAAGGTGGAGGGGCTTCGTTCTGCTCCAGCTAGTGTGCACTGAACCCCTGTTTATAAAGCCGAATAAGGTTGAGCATCAGAGACCTGCTTCCATTTATCATTTCTCTTTGAATCTATCGTTGAATGGCTGTAACGGTGACAGCTCTGCTTTATGTTGTAAGAAAGACCTTGACTCATCACGGTAGCAGTTGATGAGAGTTTAAAAATATCACCATAACAAGAACGAGGCATACTTTGCATCAAGCAGCATGAGTCATAAATTTGTTCAACATTATAATGCATAAGTGCATTTTTGCCCTCAGTGACAATGATTTAGTGATAATATGTCTTCACAGCTGGCTATGATACAAAGACTCCATTAATACTAACCTGCATTTTTGTGTTGAGGATCAAATATTTGTTTCCTGGGCTTGACTGATGCTAATGATGAAATAATGATTGAAAGATGGTATGTAATTTCAGTTAGTTTCAAATTATTAAACCAAAAAAACATGCCACATAAAATCAATAAATCAACTTTTCTTTGGTGGGCTTTGAGGCTTTTCCCTACTGGCACGTGGTTCCATATCAAGCTATGGCTGACATATAGCTGGTCATAAATATTTAGCAGGAAGTGCGACTAGGAAGGAGGAGCAGGGTAAGGAAATGACCTCCAGCACACTCACACACACCATCTTACTTGTGTCAATGCAGAGGCATCACTGTGTGGCATGTGAGGGCTCTTGGAAGACCTCATTAGCCCCAAGGTAGCTCTGCCAAACACTGCAGGGGTTTGTGGGGGATTTAATAATGGTGAGTGTCATTCATCATGGCAACGTGAGTGATTTACATGGACCAGCATGCACCTCAGCTAGTTCACACACGTTGAATGTCATAAATCCCAGACACTTTACTTCTGTCCTCATGGGTGAACGGGATTGAAGCAAAAATCCACCAAAGACCACTCCGCAGTTATATTTGAAATACTTCTCTCTCAAGGTATTTCAGGGATGATTTTTGTTTCTTTTGTACTTTATAAAATGGAGGATGTCATACTAATGTGCCCATTCCCACGCTGGTGAAAACATCTGTGCCTTAGATCCTTTTTCTTTGATGCTACAGCTGACTACTAATGCTCCTGAGCTGCAAAGGGCCTCGAGTGTCCTATTGTCATGAAGGAAGCTGAAACAAAGAGAATTAAGTATTCTCATAGGTCTAATAAAATACAGCCAGCTACACACAGAGCCGGTCATCCCTGGCCTGCAGCCAAATCCTCCATTAGAGTCTCATGTAAAACATATTGGCTGGATGTGTGTGTGGTCAGACAAGGTTTAGTTATTGCAGAAAAGCTGGAAGAAAATATGAATAAGGGAAATTTTTTCAACAGAGGCAACTGTGATGGGCCAAATACACACAGTCACTCTAACATTTTTCTGTTCTACACACTGTGCTGTCAGTAGGATGGTCGGTTGGAGTTTTGATTGGCGTAAAATTCCTTGAGAATAAACTAGAGAGACTGTTATTTTTTAACTTGCTAGTGGGTAAAGAAAAATTGTAACAAGGTTGTACAAAACCTGCAGGGGACTTCAATGTCCTCCCATAAAAATAGAGCAGCTACAGTTCAGGCACTACAAGACTAGAGGGGTTTAAATCTGAGAGCAAGTGTAGATGGGAATCGAAAGACACCCTGTGGATTTTGACTTATACATAATGTGTATGTAATATGTTCTCAGGCGCACAGTCGTGTGTTTGCACGCTGTGTGTGGGCTGAAAATTTCATTTTTCATTCTTTATAAATGTTTTGAAGGTACTCGGTTTCCAAACGTCTGACATAAAAACATCATCAGCTCAGAAGATGTAATGCAGGTTATCATTAAACCACACATCACTCGCAGTCTGACTCCTATTATTTTGTCATTATAGACCTCCAGGAGAGTCAGCCGTGTTCCTCAAGCTGTGGTTGATGGTATTTTTAGACCAACTCTTATAGCCAGTGGATGAGATAATCAGTGGGTATTATGACCTTGCTTCTCTTACAGAGGTGTGCAAGAGCAAGACAATGTGCTTTTATGTCCATAACAAATGTGTACATATGCAGATGAATTAGAATTGGGCTCTTACACAGGAGATGGACAAAAGTCTGAGCAGACTGATGAGCAAGAGAAGGGTTTAGGTCTCACAGGACACAATTTAAGGTAGACAGACAGGCTGTACCTGCTGTAAGAGTCTGAATAAGAACAATTTCAGAGTACGGTTACGATTTCCAATAAGCTTTTCTTTTGTGTTGTTGCGTTTCACAGCATTTTGATGCTTCACTGAACCCCAGCTCTCTCTGTTTGTTTGACCTGAGAGAATGATGTTTTGTTTGGAGACTGTTGGGTGTAACTTTCATTTACTGCAGCGGTTTGTTTTTCCAGAGCACCCGTGCCTTAAACGCTACACACACCCACACACAGACAAGTATACGTACACTCACATACACACGTAATGCGGATGCCAGATTTTAACTGTAGGGACTTTAATGAGGAAATCAAATATTTAGTGGCTTAAACAGTCAATGAAACAAAACATTAGCCTGTTATACCTCATACAGCCTATTCAGCAGTTGTAGCTACTGTGTTAGTTTATGTGCTCTTTACAAAATTAACTGAGGAGATGTGTTTTCTTTGCAGAAGAGCCGTATCACTTCCAGGGTATCATGGACATCTTTTGAATGATAAGGCCATCTTGAACCAATTACATGGGCTATTAGCTCCATGTGAACCCTCGGCAGACTCTGCTCATAGTCATTTAGTAGTGCACGCCACAAGGTTAATTTGCCGGATAGGGATTAAATACTTGAAAACCTTCAACAAGTAAAGGTATAAAATGGGAAGGTTACTCATCTGTATCTCAAAATGCTGTGGATTTGTGGCATTTGAATGAGTTGCTACACTTATATTTAGGAGTAAATTGGAAATGCCCCCTTTTCTGTTGGAGGTGTAAAACATTTGTTCACATATCAGCCTCGTTAGCCTGAATAAGTGGTAAGTGTATTATGGTGGAATTTAAGGCCTCGTGGTATATGAATGCCTACATGTGCCCTGAGTGGGTGCCAGTGTATTTACTACAGTGTAACTTTGGTGCGTGTGCTCTTCTTGATTATTTAGTTTCGACTTGGTTGGTTTAAAATCACTATAAAATCTTGACTGGCACATTTTGTAGCTGACAAAAATAATGACCCACTAAAGGTGCATGGTGGTGTATTCACCTGCAGAGACCCTGCATTGTGCCTGTATTTTCTTATTTTTGCTGAGTTCAGGATGCTTCTTGCCATCACCCAGTGGGTGTTGTAGTCCTCCAGCCAATTACAGCACTCAGTGTGTGAGGCCAGGACTTGTAAGGTAGCAACCAGGTTAGATTGTTGTCTTCGTCTATCTCCTCTGCTCAGCTCTGCTCTCTGTCTCTGTGTCATGGATGTATAAAGAGCTGCAGGTCTGTGTGCCTGCTTGACTGAGGGCTACACAAATGCAGAGCAGAGAGGCCACAGTGGAGCGGATGAAAGCTCTGCATTCACACAAAATCCAGCTATGCAGCATCATACCACACATTATTACAGAGGTGTGTTTATTTGTGCCTTAGAAACTAACTGCTGTGATTATCTGATTCATGGTCTCACCAGCTTCGTACCTCTCTTGATTCATTCTCTAGCTTGCTCAACCACCACTGCTCTCTCTCTCTCTCTCTCTCTCTCTCTCTCTCTCTCTCTCTCTCTCTCTCTCTCTCTCTCTCTCTCTCTCTCTCTCTCTCTCTCTCTCTCTCTCTCTCTCTCTCTCTCTCTCTCTCTCTCTCTCTCTCTCTCTCTCTCTCTCTTTTGATTGAGCAGGGTAGGGGGGGCCAATTGTGAATGCTGTTTACAAACACCAACCTGCATAGCATACCTACCTAATTTCATTAATGTTATGTCAAGCAGAAAAGCCACTGTCATAATGAATGCCTCCATGACCTGATTTTCATCACTTATTAGCAAACTGAATGCAGATGAATGAGCTGTGCTTCCTGTGAACAGTCTCCCTGTCTCAAAATCTCTTCTTACTGCATCTCTTAGAGCTGCTTGGTACTGTACGTGTGGTTTTCAGCATTGTGTACTATACGGGTGACAGGACAGTGTTGTGGATTATTATTGCTCCCAGCAAGAAGTAATGGAGTATGTGATTTTATTACAAGGGGTTTAATGTGGTGTAGTGTACCTATTTTTAGCACCCTGCTGGATTACTGAGATTTGATGGAGTCACAGACTGCTGAGTTTGCATAAGTAGCACTCCACCTCAGATGGACTCATTGCGGCATTCATCCTCATGGTCTCCGTAAGGACACCAAGCCAGTGCTGCCTCCAGTGGAGGAACAGGAAATTGCACAAAATCAGCTGTACTCTATGAATGAATGAGGCAATTGCAGTTGGAGTGATGCCCAGGACAAGAGATGCTTAGTCTGTGCTTTTGCTGAGCTGTGCCCAAGTTACTCTCATGATTGATAGTCAGATGGTTGAGCTCCATAATGAGCAGGTGGCCTACTTTTCCCAGAAAGGCAGCCAGTGCTCCTGATGACCTAATGGTGCAGGGAGGAGAATGTCAGTGTGGTTTTTACTCAACTGAACCATTAAATAAAAAACGGCTCTTGTATGATTGTTAAATGATTATCTGCTGCAGTATCTCACTGCTTAATAGGAACAGTTTTGTCTCACACTACTCCTGGTTAGACTCCATATAATAAACTGTTGTTTTTCTCCCCCAGGGCTTTCTACCTGGATCAGTCCAACATGCCACCCAGCTCTGCACCCAAAGCTGCCCTCATAGATAAGGTAAGAGCAGCCTCACACAGCTTCATGCCGCATTCATGACATCATGGAAAAAATGAAGAATGGGATTAGATCTCATTGTTGCATTGTTGGAAGTGCTTGCGCCTGTAAAACAAGGCTTCATACCTAAAATCAACTGATATTATCTAAGATCAAGCATAAACTAGCTGCAGCAGATACCTGTTTACTTTCAGAAAGTGGCATTGACTGTATTAAGGTGAATATATGTTGTTTGGTCAATCAGAGTTTCCCACAGCCGAGAGATATAACAAATGTCTTATGCTTATGCATTCATATATATCTTATCTGTTAGATACAAGGAAGTTTAACTTGTTTTCTTAGTAGGCTTCCTACTATGCATTATTAGCACATTCTGAAGCTACTTTACAGAGGACTACAGCCATGTCATAATCTGTAGAGCTACTCTTTTTATGTATGACATCGCTCATAAACAGTGGGGTTTTTTTATAGTTTTTTTTACATTGTTGGATCCTGTACTGACCTATCTTTCTCTGTTTTCGGTCCAGTTGATGCGTCCTCTTAATGCTCTGGAGGAGCTCTACCGACTGATGGAGAGTTTTATCAGTTGTCGCCGCACTGCTGCCTGCCAGTACACCGCCTGTGGAGCATCTGGAGTGGGGCTGCTCACCGTGGCCTCTGAGCTCTGTTCGCGTCTGGGAGCCACACACATTGTCATGTGCAACAGTGGTGTTCATCGGTGAGTGTGCTTTCCAGTTCTACAGTATATGAATCACCTCCAGTTAACTTGCACATCCCTGCTTCTTATTTTCTTTCTTGTAGCAGCTTTTTTCTCTTTCATTTCTCTCTAGCATGAACACTACCCTCACCTTTACCGTTTGTGCCACAGTTTCTCCCTTATTGTCAGGTCCTTCGTTTATTCTTTGTCTACCTCTAAATTTCACGAGGTCTCCATAGACCTGCAGTCTTTACCATGAGGATTTTCTATTAATACACATTTCTCTGTATTAATTACCAGCAGGATATTCTAGATAATAGGGCCCATTGTTTCTCAGACCAGATTAGGGACCTTTAAAGTAGGCATAGCACTTTACACAGGAAGGAGACAGGTCAATTATTCCCATTCTCATTTATGCTGCCTAATTCACCTGCTGTTGAGGGCACCATTCATCAAATGCATGAGGACAGAAATATCCTGATCGTTTGTCACCGCTGATTCCTCGTTCCAGCTTTCATCTTTCATCTCTTACTCTGCTCTTTCCCTCCACCCACCCACCCATCTCTGATACCTTCTTTCTTTTACCCCCATGACAGTTTCCATACCGTTTTGTCTCAGTCTCATGCACAGGCTCACACACACGGGCGTGCTCATGCGTTCACTGGATGTGACTGATGGCTTGATAAAGTGCCGCGGATGGAGCCGCCTGGTTGCCTGAGCTCTAATAGAAAGTTCCTGTCTGTGCAATGACTGCTCCTACTTTATTAACCCACAAGCTATGTGTGTATATCTGTGTGCACCTTTATACACACTAGCTACAACTCACCCACACAGGCAGGCTAAGTGTACTGTGACACAGCAGGTGACAGGGCCTGCCATATTTAGGATTATTTGTGAACTGGCTTTCTCCTTAAACACTATTTTACCCTATAACAGCTGCAGAGTGAAAGGCATATTAGACTCATATTAAAGTGAGTTTGAAATGCTTTGTTGCCTGCTGCTATTATCCACAAAATCAATGTCATTAACTTTGGCAGTCAAGCTTTTATCTATCACTCTCCTTGCTATTGACAGAATACAAATTATAGATGAATAAACTAATTACAGTGGTTTCTCTGTATAATTTCAAATGTTAAAGTATTTAAAAAGAATCCCTGTATTACTTGGCTCACCGGTGAGCACACAAACTAAATCTGGAATAATTGAAAATCCTATGAAAGCAAGCCAGTAGATTAGTTATGTGGAAATTGCATTATCAGTGTGGCAGCCTTCTCAGGCACTATTGATTGGATTAGTTGGCTTGATGGATGAGTTTTAATAACAGTGAAAGCGTGATATTTTGGGGGCATCAGCAGTTTGCAATATGCTGCGCTCCTCTCCTCTTAAGATTTTTTTTTTGTGGTTTTTTTTGTCCATCACCTCCACCACAAAAATCATTAGAGTAGCAAAAGGAGAGTTCGCTGTCTGACAGCAAAACAAAAAGTAAGTGAGGCAGGGAGAATGTATCAACATTCCATCGTGCTAACTTGCTCAACAACTTGACATTTTTTCCTTGGTTTCATTCATTACAGTCAAATTTCAAAGATTGCTCGAGCAGTTGTTTCTCTGATATAAATGTTTGGCCCGTATATGTCCGTTCCCCCCTTTTGTTCTACTCGTCTCTCGCAGCAATCCTATATTCTCTGTCACTCTTTGGCTTTCTTTGTGCTTCTCTCTCTCTGTCTCTCTCTTCTCTCTCTCTCTCTCTCTCTCTCTCTCTCTCTCTCTCTCTCTCTCTCTCTCTCCCTCTCTCCCTCTCTCTCTCTCTCTCTCTCTGTCTCTCTCTCTCTCTCTCTCTCTCTCTCTGTCTCTCTCTCTCTCTCTCTCTCTCTCTCTGTCTCTCTCTCTCTCTTGTTTCTTCTCATTTATCAGTATGGACTCAGCTCTGGAGGAGTGTAAATGGGATATGGGCTGGAACGACATAAAACAGATGGGTATAAATCACCTCATACTATCTCACCAGCCTTAATGAAAAGGGAAACCATACAGCCTCTCTCTCTCTCTCTCTCTCTCTCTCTCTCTCTCTCTCTCTCTCTCTCTCTCTCTCTCTCTCTCTCCCTCTCTCCCTCTCTCCCTCTCTCTCTCACTCACACACACAGACACACACACACACACATATTTTGTGCAGTTCCTTCATCTTGCTCCAGCTGAAGAGATATTTAAAGATTCTCTGTGGGTGACTTTTTTTCTGCCCTCCTTTATCGGTGTGGGAAGCTCAAAATGGGTGCTGAAAATATTGCGGGGTGGCCTGTGAAAGACATCTTTTGCAATTATAATCTCTACAGGAATATTTTCCACGCATACTGGAGATGATTGTTGAGTTCATTACTTTTATCACATCCTATCATAAAGTTATGAAAATGGAACTCGAGGAGTTGTTTAAATCTGATTGATTTGAAGTAATTGCTTTTGGCAATGACACGACATTTTTTATTTTTTAAAGTTTTGGTCTGAGTCAGCGTGAATCCCTGCCATGAGAGAAGGAGATATTAAACAAACAGCTCAGATTTCTTGCTCGCCCTGTGGCAGTGTTGCTCAGTGAAAACCGAGCTTGGCAGCGTTGGAACTTTTAGACAGTTAAATTTGCAGTGAAAAGGCCCTGGATCGATATACTAGTACAGCTTGTTATCATAGAAAGGTCACTGTGCAGCCTTGACACCTGTCACTGGCTCTCCAAGGATTTATCCATATGCTGCCATGCGCGTGTGTGTGTGTGAAAGCGAGAGAGAAGAAGAGACTCTCTGTGTCTATGTATGCGCCTGGGACCAAAGTTTGCTGTAACTAATGAATCACAGGCTCGCGTCAACACTCATTTTACACACATCACACTCTTATGGCGGTGAGAGTATATCGCCTCTGCCACAAGAGACACACTGACTTGTCCTTGGACCCTTTTCTCTCAGCTGCAACGAGAAGTATCAATCCTGATGATGAGAAAACCAGGAAGCCTCCCTCTAGTGCAGAAAAGTCCACAACAAGGTTTAATCCTCTCCTTCTTCTGCTTGTTGGAAAGCAAAGATCAGGGGGGGGTGTTATTCTCCTGAGGCCACGCGTTTACTTACCGTGAGTGACATTTCGGCGGCAAGTGAAATGATTCGTTAGTGAGGAGGTGAGCGGAGTAACGATGGTAACGACAAGGTTTCAAGTAGAGCAAAACGTGCACTGGGAGATTTGATGTAGTTGTACTGAATCCTGCCAGAAATTCATCATATCTGGATGAAGCCCAGAGTTTGAGTTTGGCATGCTTTTGTGTTTTTGTTGATGTTTGTTTCAGTCACAAATTAGACTCGGCTGTATTGCCATGAAAACATGTTGAGAACATTGAGTGTTTAGTTAGATAAGGCGTTTATTGCCACTCAATAGTATTTTTTTTGTTGCAATTACAGACTGCATGCTGTGATAATGCAGCATCAGTAAAATATGAAGATAAATAGCTACAATTTCTACCAATGTTCATGATGTTTGCTCATAAGACACTTAAGTATCATCGACCCCCCCTAGCAACAATCTGATAAATATGCACACTGGGAGCGTATGTTGGAGCTTGACCTTATGTTTTCCCCTCTAACCAACAGCTGCACCCTGAGTGTGACACTGGAGCAAGCCATCTTGTTGGCCCGAAACCATGGCCTGCCCCCTCGCTGCATCATGCAGGCCACTGATGTCATGAGGAAACAGGTATGTTGGGTTTTTTTTCTTCTTATAAATGAATATAACTTGACTGTGTATACTTCAGCACACGCATCCTGTCTGTCTCTCCTCAGCGTTTTGCTACAGTCCCCACTCAGAATGCATGTGTGCTTCAAACCACAGCGCAATTTCTGCATCCAAAATCATTAGATAAACTCTACGCTTCATTGAGTCAAACTAGACTGCCAAAACAGTATTAGCAATGGATTTAACAGTGCCAATAGAAGAGCTGTTATGCCATTTTAGCTTCCTTGGTCAATTTTAGATTGCTCCCAGACGCTATTCCTTCATTAAGAATACAATTATTAAAGGCAGCCATCAGTAAGTATGACGCTATTCAATAATTGCAGGGAGGGTGAATTAACTTTTTACATATGCGTGCTCCCGTCTACATTATAATTTCTCTTGGCTCTTCTTCATCCCCCCCCTACCCCCCAATCTGATTTCATTCTTTTCAGAAATGCATTCACTGCTACCAGAATATGGATCTGACCTAATGAAGTGATAAAAAAAAGTAATAACTGAGCCGACTGGTTGAGAGCTCGTTTGTTTGCCTGCAGGTCTATTTGGGGGTAAAGGGAAAAAAAGTGACATTTCTCTCTCACTGCATACAATACTACTGCTCCAGCCATGACCAGTCTCTGCCCCTATCTCAGACTCTCATTGTGGTTATATTGCTGTTTGCAGTGAGAGGAGAGGTTAGTCGAGAGACTGAGATCCTGCGGGAGGAAAGACATTTAATTTCTATACTCTGAGAACCGGGCCGCCAGCCAGGAGGATGCAAGTCTATGCATTGTGTGACCTTCAGTGCTACTGTATGTGGCTGGAGTGGAGAAAATCATCTTGTGGAGGGTGTGGTTTGAGATTTTTTGGTGTTGACTCTAAGGGATATATTTGTGGTTAATTGATCTTGTTTTCCTCCTGTTAGAATAGATCTCATATTTGTCATTAGACATTTGAGTTTCTTTTTCCTTGCATCATCATTGACCTAGACACCACTGAGAAGAGATTGTACAGTCTAGATAGAGAGCAGAGGGGAGCCTGCTCTGCTCTGCTGTGTTTGTGTGTCCTTGCTCTCAGACATCAGCTGATGAATCTGATGAATATGAATATCACACAGGGTTTAGATTACGCCTCTTCTTCTTTGCTGAATAGTCATACTTTACTCACAAAAAGGTTATTGGCTCAGCATGCGGTGCCAGCAGGGCCCATCAATCAAGCCCAGACAACATCATCCAGATTGAGAATACATGAGTGATTTAGGCAAAATGAGTCCAATCACAGCTTATTTTGTAAACATTTTCTTAGAAATATTTGGATTGCCTAGGAAGGTACTGTATATATAAATAATGTAAACTGCGTTAAGCAAATAAGTCAGTGTTGCCTCTCTCCCAGTTTCAGTTGATGGCTGGGACAAAGTGTTAAGTAATGTAAATGTTAAGAAACATATATCAACTTGACCTTCCAGGGAAAAGTTGGTGAGGCTGCTAAAGATGGATCAAATGGAATAAACTAGTTTTCTCCCTGGATATGTTTATTTCACTTTCTCACTGAGGCCTCGGCAGAATATTAAAGTTTCAGTTTAAGGTGCAGCAACATCATCTATAAAACAATCTGCTCTCAGGTTTGAGCTATTAAGTAGTAGAAATGAGAAAATGTGAAAAAATGAAAACCATTGTACATAATACATGAGGCATTCTTAATGCATGAGCTGATCGATGTGCATTGTGCCCAAGCAGTGAAGGACTGCATGTTAATACTCACACTGTCTTTCTTACTTGTGAGCCAAATGAAAGTTTTTGTGTAAACAAGTTTAATTTGCTGAAGAAACTGTAAGTGTTTAATTTCTGTTGTTGGCTCTGGCTCACTTGCTTTTCTCTGGATGCTGTGTCCTTTAGGGACATTAGGGGGCATCTATGTCTGGAAGCATCAGAATGGATGTCTGTGATAGGCATCGAATAATTGCTGATGCTATCCTGCTATCAGGACCTAACTCGGGGCAGACCGTAAGATGGCAGACTGCAGAGTTGTAACCGAGAGGTCAGCTGATGCACTTTTGGGCTGTCACTCCCTCTCTGCTCAAAGAGGAGACGCTCGTGACCTCTCAGGATAATAATTTGATTGTGTATTTTTGCTTGCATGCGCTAGCTAGTGCAGGTGTTTGTGTCTTGTTGCTTCCTGCCCCCTACAGTCGCATATCTGCCGACTCTGCGCACAGCCAGCAGATTACAGGAACATTAGCAAAGAGTAAAACATACTCCTGACTGGGCATAACCAAACTCTATAACACACACACACACACACACACACACACACACACACACACACACACACACACACACACACACACACACACACACACACACCATTCATCTTCCAGATTCCTTACTACTTCCAGTACTTTTATTCCCTGACGAAGACTATTCTGCATTTACTCTTTTGCATGCATAGCTGGAAAGAAGACAGGTGCTAAAGATAAACAGCACTCAGCAGCTATGATTTCAATTTTAAAGTCTCAACATGCATCACATGACTTCTGCTTTATGACCTCCAATATTTATAGGAGCTCTTTAGGTTAGAATTTATATTGCTTCCCTCACAGGTGACTGCCAGTCATTCATGGCCTGACAGGAAGCAATCTCACATGGGAGAAACTTGTGTCATCAAACAAAAACATCACCCAGAGATCTAGTCCTGCCAAGATGGTGTCCGATCGTAGCTCATTTGAGGGCCCTGCGGACTTTTAAAAAATGTGGATCTTGTGTTTCTGAATTTATGACTGTAAACAAATCTGCTCAACAAGCAAGGCCGAGGGCATACCATCGATCCACAAAGAGTTACACCACTACAATCAGCAAGGTCTCAAAAGTTGCCGAAGCTTACTGATAGAGAAAAAAGTTCAATAAACTAATGTTGGCAATGCACTATGTAGAACTCCACATAGTAGAAAGTTTCAATAATATTACTCAGCATTATATTTGTATTATTTCCAAGCAAAAGCTGAATCACCAGACTCTTCAGCGTCATCTTTTTTACAGGCAGAGCTTTGGGTGAAAGTATTTTCAATACTCAGAGGGCAAAAATGTTCTTTGGCTTACTGTCTAAGCTTTGTTTAAGCTCTTCTCTCTATGGTGTTATTCTTAGCTCCTGTTTGTGTCTGTTGTGTTTCAACCTGATTCATGATGTCATTCATTGTTGATGCATGTTTGTCTTTTAGGGGGCCAGAGTTCAAAATTCTGCCAAGAATCTGGGAGTGAGGGATCGTACACCGTCATCAGTCCCCAGGTACTTCTAAACTGCACTCAGCTCTTGCCAATGTGGGGGAATATCAGCAATTCGAATTAAGGGACCATGCAGTGTTAGTCATTAGTGACGAACCATGCATATTTTATGTTAATGCCAACCATTTTTTAAAGTGTAACAGATTTGTATATTGATTTGCTTTGCTCCTTGCAGCCATTGGTTTCCATTTATTTCATTTTTGTATCCACTTGCAGAGTTTAAAACATGTTTTTATTTATTAGAACTACAGTATGTTACAGTTCCATGCTAATGCTGCTGCAAACAGGGTCTGTTCTTCACTGTTGTTGCTTTCAAGGTTTATCTGATTTGAAAGTTTGAGAGTCTGCATTCAAATTACAGCATTTTTTTTTAAAAGCCCAAACTTATGCACACACAGTATACTGTACACTCTATTTTTGTTAATGCACCTTGAGATCGGGCTATAAAACAAATTAACAATACAATAGTCACAGTAGGAATGAAGCACGGAAACACACCGACTGTGGCCTTTTGTGTGTCTTTGAAGAGGTTTGAAATCCTGTAAATTGTGTGGAACCTTGGATGTCAGAGCTTACCTAAACGCACCATCAAAAGACCTTTTAAAAACAAAGCTCTGTGGAAATTTGACCTTAATAAATTAATAAAGTGGTCTAAGTAGTCACTAAAGGGTATGAAATAAGTCTCCAATGTTTTGGTACACTTTTGCAAGTGTTTGTACACATTTTAGTTAATGGGATAAAACATGAAAAGCCACCAATAGTTTAGTATTTTAGTATAGTATTTTACTACAGTATGAATACAGACTCCCATAATGCCTTTCTGTGAAGCTAATCTAAGTCACCTTTTTCAAAAGTGCATATATTTGTACAGTAGGTATACTGTATGATATGTGCTTTTTTGTGTTGGACTGGGGCCAAATGGTTCCATTAGAGGGGAGTTCCCTGCATTCAGTACTGTAGCTCTGAGATGAAGACGAGGATCGCTGCAGCAGTTTGGCTGTGACATATAGGCTTTTGTGTGACAGGCAGCCCTTTTGAACCTTTTAGTGAAATTGACAAACACAATTACGTAGCAGGATGATTAGTGTTGAGAAACTGTGGTCATGGAACAAAATTGCTGCACTCTCAGTAGGTTTTATGTCATAATTGTTGCAGTGTGTGTGAGAGCTCCAGAATGTGTAAGTGTGCTTTCTTACATATGATTGTGAACCATGGTTACTTCTCAGCCCTCCTGATCTGTCCATGGACTGTACATTTTTTAGTGTGAGTTTAACATGCAGTCATGATATATGAAGTCAGTGTCCTTAAGACCAAAAGAGTAATACAACAGAAGAAGGCGGTGCTGTAGTACAATGCAAGAAATGCAGCTTATATTGGATATGAATAATACAACTGAATAAGATGGTAGATTATGGTAGTTTATTAAAGTGATGTTTCTATTTATTAAGGCAGTAGAACAGACCATACAATACTTGATTGTAAAATTAAAAAATAAACTGGACATGTGCAAACAGCTGCAACTATTGTATAATTAACCTGGCTTTAAAAAAACCTTTAACTTATGGCTACTATCAATTTTAGGGTTAGCTTTCATACTTATAAAAACTGTCCTAACCAAGCTGCCATATATACAGTTAACTTTGTACCAACAACACTGAAAAAGGTAGAAAATGCAAAGTCATTTTTCACACTGTGAACATAGTCAGTGCTGTTGGACTTTGAGGCACAGAACTGCTTGTATGCTGCAAAGAATAATTCTCTTTTTTTTCAGTGCTGACAGCTGAAGTCCTGACTAAACCTCCTTTTGCACCAAGCAAAGTCAAACCTAGTCAATTTTATTTATATGGTGCCAAATCATAACAGAGGTTAGCTCAGGGCACTTTTCACACAGAGCAGGTCTAGACAGTACTCATTACAATATTCTTTACAGAGACACAACATTCCCTCATGAGCAAGCACTTGGTGACAGCGGCAAGGAAAAACTCAATTTTTAAACGTGAAGAGACCTCGAGTAGAACCGGGCTCTAGGTGGGCGGCCATCTGCCTCGCCTGGTTTGGTTGAGGGAGAGAAAGAGAGCAGCAGAGAGAGAGAGAGGAAAGACTTTGTAGCCTTGAAGTGAAATGTCTCAACACATCATCTGCAAATCATTGCTTTGAGTGTCTGCATGTTTCTTAGTGATTACAGGAGAACATGTATACTGTAATTTTAATGCCTTCTTGCCTGTGTTCTTCTCTGATCAGGTTGTACAAGCTGTGCCAGCCCCCTCCCCCAGATGGTGACCCATAATACATTGCATCCAAGAGTATGCTGAAGAAATCCTTTGGGTCTCCTTTCTGAAGTCTTCCCTCCATCCATGAAGGAGAAACCTAATTAAAGACATTTATTGGGTCCATAGTAGCTGCCTTAAGTGTAAATAGAATTTTAAAACCGTAAATAGTATTTTTAATACTTTACATTTTTCACTGTTGTACTTTATACATATATATTTTCCATTTTTTTTATCCTATAATGCATCTTAGAAGATATTTCAGTGTGAAGAAACAATATGAGTAATGAGAGAATGCAGATTAAACAGCTCAATGAAATGAATGAATCCCATCAGTTTACTGTCTAACCCTCATTATTGGATGTTATGTTGTAAAGTGGATGTCTAGCTCACTACTATGCAAACAAACAAGTGGTAATAAACTGCATCAATAAGCTCAAATAGTGTTTCCTATATACTGTACTGTGTGCCTGCATTTCAATGTAAAAATGAAGGTTGCTGCAGATGTACTTCAAAACACTAAAATGCTGTCATGTATACAGTATGTAAAATATATATTAAAATTGATAATAGTGATGTAGTTTTTCTGTAGTTTTTTCCTCATTAAAATGACTTTTTAATCATACCATTGTTAAAATACATGTTGATACTAGTGCTATGACCTTTGCAACAGTAAACTTAGTCTGCTGATGTGAATAAACAGTTTTAATTCTTAATTGGGGGAAAAATAATTACAATTTTAAAAGAGACTTGTTGAACTTTCAGCATCTCTCACAGTAGACTAATTAGCAGCCTGCATTGCACCTGCAGTCATTACGCGCCTAATTATGCGTGCGTGTGTTATTGCGCCATTCATTAGCGTGGAATTTTTCCCCCTGCATGGTCAGATAGATGCGTTACAAGACACATAATCGCGTTGAACACAGTGGGCAAGGTTGGGAGCAGTGGATAAATGGGAGTGGCGGTGGCATCGTTAACACAGGCAGCCAGTGAGCGGAAGATTTGTAATATCTGTCATAGAGCTGCTGTGCCATTGGCTTCTACAGGAAAGCTGCTGCCACAGAGTCAGTGAGGCGACAAGCTGGGGATGGTCCCGGGCTGAGTCTCCACAATGAGCCGGACTCAGAGCCGCCTGTTCCGCACTTGACGCAACCCATCTAAAACTTAACGTGGCTCCACCGCGACCGACAGTGACTTGGTGACATTTTTGCACATTTTAGTCGCCGAGACGCCGCCAGAAGGACGAATGACACCGGCTCACCTCATGATTTCATCCTGCTAAAAGCTCTTGCGAGACACTACAGTTTCTTCATGGCGTCTCCACAACAGTCAAGAATCCAGTCGTATCTTGAGAAGAATAAAATCGGACCCTTGTTTGAGGTGAGAGCACAAATGCACCAAAGAAGTCTGAAGTTCTTGGCTGTCAATTTAAAGGATCATTGCTTTGAGTCAGACTGCATGAATCCGCTTTTATTTATAGTTTGTGCTGAATGGTAAGCGCACATCTGCAGTATGAGCACTCACTCTGTTGTAAATTAGCATGTTGATCTGTATTATTACACACAGACATGTCATAGCTGTTAAAGAAATCAGCTGTAATTTTTTTTTGGAGGAAACAAACCCAACCATTTATTTTTACGCACTTCTGTGATCGGGCTGCCTCCCTTAAACGTCCCACTGCGCTCCGTTTAAACCGAAGCACACGAAGGAATATTGGCAGATGTTTTATGCGCCCGATTTTCCAGGTTTAGCCTCTCCTTCAATGATTTGCATTTCAAAAGATGTTGTACCCTGTCGCTGCCTGACTCAACACTGTTACAGTTTGTTGAAGTTGGGGCCACTCAGGGAAGCCAGTTGTAATTCATGTTGCACAGCTGGGCTGGCTTTACTGTGCGTTCTGCTACAGAGGACACAGCCTAACAAACTACCTGCCTCTCTGTCAGGGGATCTATGTGATCATCCCGGTGTAATCTTAGTGTGGCATCTCTGCGTCCCAAAGGAGAACATGACTTCATCCTTTGTTTGCTATTGGATTTCTTACAGAAAGCACAGGTGTGAGGCGAAATCAGAGCAAAGACAGGCAGAACATCCAGCTGTAGATGAGATGCAGCAGATCTATGAATATGGCATTATGAATTAAGACACAGCTGACATCTGTATTATGAGAAGCTCAGTGGGGAAACAGCAGCGTGATATACACAGTGTGTGTATGTGTGTGTGTTTTAAAGCAGAGCCATTATCACATGAACATAATGCATATTCACAAAGTGCTGACGCTTCAGTTCTGTGCTTCAGTGCTTGGATGTGTAGCAGCACACACAAACATGGGCTGCATGTTAAACAGATGTGGGAGCTGTAGTGAGGATGGTTTCAGCACCGTGGACAGAGACTCATGCCCCGCACGCATTAAAGCAATGAAGAGGACAGGAAATCTTATTGTGAGGCCACAAGCAGTCAGTGAGGCTCAACTGCACAATGATAGTCCCCTGTGTGTTCCCAATGTTTGTTTTTCCTCCCTCCATCTTCTTCTTCCACCTGTCTCCCCCCAGCCCTTCCACTTGCTCCCTCTGTTTTCTGCCTCAGTTCGTGTTTCCTCTTTATTTGTGGCTCCGTGCACGATTAAATTGCATCAGCTGTTATGTGACTATTGAAGACGATTAAAGCCAGTGATGCTTTTGATGCTGATCAAACACCCCTTTGCTCCAAAGATCAATGAGTTTATCTAGTAAAGCTTGCATCCTGAGGTGTGTCCTTAAGAGCACAGACTTTTTATTCTGACCAACAAGGATGTGGATTATTGCTGAGTCGTTCACAGCATTTAGACAGAATTGTGCATTGTGTGCCTGCATTGTACAGTGCAGATTTTTTTGTAGAACAGTTTTTAAAGGCAGTGACAAAGAGTAAGTATAGTAAGAGTAGAATATATGTTAACTGTCCTGGGTCCGCCCCCTCATGAGAAAATGATGTAGCTCTGCCTCGATGCTGCACTTGAACAACCTTTCCATTTCATTGCCATCCCAAAGAAAATCAAACTCTTGTGCTATCAGTTGTAAAAATAAACCCCCAAAACAAAACAACATTCTTTTTATGAGATGAATGAGCCCCAAGAGAGAGGCATGGATCTTCCTTGTAATTTTCCTCTTTTTGATCAGATGTAGAGAACCAGAGTAGCAGAAGTAATAATGCAGCTGTTCTGATGTGCTGTTTTTAATCAAAGAGGGAAGTTTGACTGGCATTGAAACATGGGTGCAACAGTTTCAGGTTAATTATGTCTGTTAGATGAGAAGAAAATGTAGATATAAGGGGTAGAAATACAAGTTATTCTCTATTACCCATGTTGCAAAGTGTATCACAAAATGAAAAATAGTGATATGGTGTTATTGAATGTACATCTCATCAAACCCATTGAGGTAAATTTGTGATTTTTGGGCTGTATGTTTGACCAGACTTGTAACTCAGATTGCCAATATCTGACAACCAATAAGTGATTACAGAGAAAAACTCCACCAAAACCAATAATTCCAAAAGTTAGGAAGTAATGGTAATTGCACTACATATATTACAGTAAAACCACATAGAGAGCTTTTACAGTAAATGACATAATAGCCACAAAAAGAATAAATAGATTGACTCCCACTGATCAGATTTCCATGTGAGTACAAAGACCAAGAACTGCCTGAATTCAATACTATATATATGTTGTAGAGCATTTATGTATATGTGTAATGTCAAAGTATGTAATTTTAAGTTATGAGTCATCTCCAATCTTCACATCCAAGGTTTGCTACATTGCTTCATGTTATTTCCATCAAATCAGTTTTTTCACCCCAAACCCCCCCCCCCCCCCCCTCCTCCATTTCTCCCTTGCACTCATCTGCAAAGTCCCATCACTTGTTTCTACCTCATTCCCTCCCAACAAACAGCTGCAGTATCAAAACCGTAATGTGTAACAGCGAAGGCGAGTGGGGGTTCATTTACTCACTCTGATGAGACACTGCTTATGATTTGCCAGAGAATTGATTTTTTTTTTTTCACTCGCTAATGAAATGGTGGCTTTGCAGAGATAGCAAGCTGAGTCAACAACGACAGAATATTTTCCAAAACGTGAAGCAGCCTTTTATAATAAATGAAGTAATTGCATTCCAGATTAATGCCAGCCACTAGCACATTTTTGGTAAATGAATATTCTTTTTTAAACACAGAGTCTTTTTTAATCACTTAACATTTTCAGTGCAGTGTCAACTACAAAGCTACATCTTGACAATACTGTTTAACTGTATTCTGCATGATGTGTGTTACTTACTGCAACATACACAAAGGATAACAGTCTCCTTAATGAGCTGATGATTTGGATAGACTCAGTTGCATAAGATAATCCGCACACTTGTTTCATCTTTGCTTTATCAAGGAGGATCTGCATCCATCTGCAGGCTCCTGACATGTCGGTAAAAACCTATCATTCTTTGCTATTATCAGCAGACAGTAAAACTCGCTTTCATTTTACTCCCTGCTATGATCTGTCAAGTCATATCTCAGGCAATAGAGCTGTTCTATTAGAACAACGGACTTATGGATCAAGTAAGTGTAGCTCGGAGCAAAAAATGTCACTGGATTGATTTGATGTTACAGTCGAACTTTGAATTGTAAAATTACTCATAATGAAGTCTGAATGTTTATTTAGCAACTTTAATAACTTGAATATACAGCTGGTCTGCTAATAATTATTAACTAAGTCTCAGTTTAGGAGTTGTAATAATCACCTGCTGATTTTAGTGAACCCTTGATGGCACAATTTACAGTGCTGGATGGGTTTTGGATTCTTAAACTAACCAAATTAAATAGATCAAGTCCACATGAAATACAGTTCGTTGGGCACTGTTGCACAATCAATTTTTATTGCGTGAATGTAAGACATACTATTTCACTTTTTATAGTTAAGTTACATGCTCATGATTCATTTCAAATAGAAGAATGATCACAATTAGTGTTGCATTGTGAGAATTTCATATATTAAGTTGAGAAAGAGAAAAATAACACCGGTATTCAGCGTCAGACAATACCATGAGGTATATCAGTTTAAATAAGTAAGCTGCACTGTCTCTAGTATCGATGGTTCTACTTAGTAAAGTTAAATGCCTTTGAGTCTCCCTATAGATTACTTTGGGGAATAGTATATCCACCCACTTGGAAAAGGTCCACTGGAGCCCACTCAGCTGTATAGGTTCTCTAATCTGCTGTGTTCAGGGTCTCAGTGGTGCAGCCCTGCAATCCTGTAAAGAGGAACCAGTTAGACTTGGACACAGACACATAGTCATTGCCTAACCTATTGATCCACTACCTCTTAAGAGGTAATTTATTTCACTTGGTGTGACTAGGTTTGGGCTATTTTCACTCACTGTAGTTACATTATGCACTGTCTTTCTATATTCATGTAATGTGATGGACGTTTTGGGGGGAAATTGCAGTGATTTCTCATGTAATTCACATTTCACATTTGATTTGCCATAGTGATTGAACATAAGCCTTTCTGTATGAACCAATTTTTTCTGCTGCTGACCTACATTCATGATAATTCATGTAGCGTCACAGAGAAACTGAAGAAATTGAATGGAATGTGTCATAAATAAGAAAGTCTGGCTTTGAAATATTTGTTATTCTTAACTTTTGAGACACATTCACTGAAACACATACAGACAATTTAGCACAAGTAGAGAGGTTCAAATATACATCTTGAAGTATCCATCAGACATCTAATTACATCTGTAACACACATCTGGAAACCTTTCTCTCTGACAGGCTTCGTTAGTCATTGGCATGCCTCCTACACTCTGGGTAATAATAACCGGTAATATTACCTCAGTTGTGGGTTGCTTTGTTATTTCATTTATGTTTATTATTCTTCCCCACTCTACTGTTCAAAGCAAAATCTTTGCAAAAATGAGGTCAGTTATTACAGCATAAAAAGTGATCATTAGGATACTGTTACTGTATGAGTTCAGTGTGAGAGGTGAGGTCCTCTTATCATACTATATAGAGCTCAGTCTATGATAAGGGCAGGCTTATTACCTTACAGCAGTGTCATTAACTGTCCAGAGTTTGTCCGGTGAGCCGAAATATGATTTTTCTTCAGTGTTTTTGTCCTGGTTGTATGTGAGTGTGTTATTATGGCAAATATTTTCATTTGAACATGCTTACTTTCATTTTAATTTTACATTCATATTAAAATAACTAGCTAGAAGTCAATGCAATCAATTACAGTAAAATGATTAGCAGATTCCCGTGGCTGTTTATCGTGACTCTGTGTGAATACTGAAATGAGGCATTTCAGTTTTGCTGTCTCAGGGGGTTGAAGGAAGAAAATCTTGTTTATTGTGCTGGAGGAAACACAGCCACAGTCTTAATCAACTCAAATATACCGTGTTCTGGTTTGTAGATACCACTTTTTGTTGTTATGAAAAACATTTAGTGAGCCATGGGTTACTAAGGCTCTCCAGCTGGCACGGTTAGAGTAATCACTACAAGAGAGGCAGCTGAACACACAACTTAAGCTCAGGTTAGTCCTGGGGGAGCACCGGAAGGGGCAGCGAGGGAAAACAAAGGATATCTGGGGGATCAGGCAGTGAGAAGATGACTAAAGTCCAATATGAGGAAGATTTAGAGTGTGCAAGCGTAAGGTGGGGCCAGGAAGTATGTGTATGTATTTGTGTGGAGTAAGGGAAACAGAAAGAGAGAAAGACAGAGAGGACAGAGGCTGAGGCGCATGCTAATGAAGTTATCAGGTCCTGTTATAGCCTGAGGATCCTGATGGCTGACTGCTGTATGTAATTGATAGTTGTGCTGGGGGTGTGGAAGAACTGATCATCTGATACACCGAAGCTTGACAGTTACACTGTATTTGTTCAGCTGGTGACTAAGCAAAGAGGGATTATGCCCATGTGTATATACTGTATGCATGCATATTAGGGGTTCAGGTAGGGGGTTATGCTTTAAAGCTCCAGTTATAAAGGCCCTGAAACATTTCAATTAGCTTCTTACTATGAGTGAAAGGGTCCTGCAGTGTTCAAGTTAGACTCATTTTTAGTTATTTCACATTAGAGATATATGTATTTATATTTTTCTCTGTGCTCCTCTCACTATTTTGAAGTAGGTAAGGTTCTGATGTCACATACCCCTCTGCACCAATCAGGATCAAATCATAAATCCGATAAGAGGTGTGGGGTAGTTACCTTTTTTATGTTGTCAATCAAATGTGATCAAACACCTAGACAAAGAAGATGAATTTTCAATGTTGAGTGATGAGTTGCAGGTGTACAGTAGTATACTCAAAGTGAAATGCTCAAGATTTTTAAAAACGAATTTCAAGGACTATAAATATTGCAGTGCCAAATCAATTATTTAATTCTTAAGAATATATTTACTGTTTTAATAAAGACATATTTAATCCAATCCCCCCCAAAAAAGAAATCCCCTCACAATTTCCCAGAGCCGAAGATCTTCAACTTACATGCTTTACCAGAAAAATATACAAAAATGTACAGAAAGAAATAAAGAAATAAATGTGGAAATTCTCTTACTTTAGAAACTCGAATGGCATCTTTGCTAATAAATAATTGGCAGAGCATTCAAATTGTGATTTTATTCATTTTCTTTAAACCAAGTGAGTGATTAACAAACAAATCAGTTTGACTGGTGGAGTCAGTATTCTCATACTCATAACTTAAAATGCCAGCAGCAACAACAAGAACAGAAAATGATCTTCACGTTATGCTGCAGGATTCAGTGAGTGAGGGCATCTATTTCTCGTGCGGGGGCAGATAAAAGCTCGTCCTCTGATTAGTATCATCTAGTAGTGCCAGCCTGATCAGGTGACATTGCCTCTCCCACGGTCTTCTCTTCCGCACGATCTCTTCTGCTCTTGTCTGCCTGCTTATTCAAGGTCTGGATCTCTTCCAGTGGTGTATCTCTCTCTCTCTCTCTCTCTCTCTCGCTCGCTCTCTCTCTCTCTCTCCTTCTCTACTCACCTTCACCTAAATTGTCTCTACATTGTTCTCTTTGTTCCAATAATGACCTTCTCCTTTATATCAAGCACATTGGACAGACACACAGACTTCACCCTAAAAAACCTGTGATATGACTTTGCATTCCCATATTGCTTTGATAAGCAGCAGGTACTGTAAATCAATGGCAGCTGGTGGCCTCTAGTACAGGCGACAGGGAAAGAGAGAGCCCTCTTGGCAGTCCTGGAAGAGCTGTTGCTGCTTTTCTTTTCTTTTTTTTAATACAAGGACAAGTCATGAAGAGAAGATGTCAGGTTTTATAGCTGATCAGAGGCACAGTTTTAGATTGTTTTAATTTCAGAATATGCTTCAGGTTACAAGAAAATATATTGTGAGTGTGCACATTTCTTCAGTATTCCTTACCTATTCTCCGCTCTGCACACACAGAAACTATAAAGTATATCTCCCCTGGCCTCGTCTCCGTTGATATATGAATGGATACACTGGCCTCTAGGAACGCAGACATCACAGAGAGCCGGCTCGTGCAGAGTAAGTGTTGTGTGCCGGTGGCTCTTGCGTGTCTCCTCAC